>NW_025223531.1:0-148446 GCF_014066325.1 Apis laboriosa
CTGTCTTAATTCTTAATATAAAAGATATATGTCCTATAAATATTATCTTGGTTTTTCATTTCTATGGGGATATATTGAAAAATAAAAATTTGCCATAAATTTTACAATCTTGCTTTTTCAATAAATTAATTCATAATTATTTGAATGGTGTATAAAAAATATTAAAAATAAAAAATAATTCAACTTTTGTTGATTTTGGAAAAGATATTTTTGTTATAGATTTACGTTATTTCTCATCCATAAAAATCTAATCTTCTGATAAACTACTTTCTGTAGAGATTATGGCAATTTTTTCCTGATATGTTGAATTTTGTTCGATCTTAATTCATATATGTAGATAGAGTTGAATCTAACAACACAAAAATGTATATGTAAATAACTCGAAAATAAAAACCGACTATTGATCATAATGTGTAAAGAAAATGCTGGTATATAGTGAAACTTTTTATAAAATATGTTTCTGTAAGATCGGTAAAATAAAAATTAATTGATGAATTTAACATATCGACCTAAAAATTATCATATCTTTTTTCGTTTTTTAATATTTTATTTGAATCTTTTTGATAATTTTTAATAATTTTTCGACAAATACCAATTCAATATTTACATCCTAATCGAACAGAATCCAAATTTTATCACATGTTTCTGATTTTTCCGCAGTTTCACACAAGATTGATTATGACACCATTCATAGCAAAAACTCGATGGACATTCCATCTTGTTCGGTCCAACACTTATGGTTTGCCATTACTTGTGTCACCACATATTTTCTTGCTATCTTTTCTATGTTTTTTTTCTATTGTCTATCTCTTTCTGTTAGCAAAAATATTGACATTCCCTTCCTTTGTCCGTCGATCGCGAAACGCCAGACTCAATCAAGCGTACCGACGAAATTCTCTCTCGAGAAAGGTCGTCTCGTTTTCTCCTCAGTGTCTTCTTTTGGTTAAATTAGTGGCTCATCATACGTCGAGACAGCTCGAGAGAAGAAGAGTCATCGACGGTGTCTTTTCTCTGGTACTCATTCCCTCCTTGTCACGTGCTTGGAAAAAAACTTGACCGAAAAGTGATCCACGGTTCCGAGATTAATGAGAATGCAACAAGGTGTTTCGAGACTTTCGCTAGTGAACGAGATATATTATACAATTCTCTGTATTATAGATGTAAATAATTCCTGTTTATTTGAGAATGATTATCATTTTAAATAAAACAGGAATGAATGGTAATATGGAAGTCTTTAGTTTATTTTTTTTTTAGTTTATTTTTTTTAGTTTAGTTTTATTTATTTTTTGATGTTTTTTGAAAATTAGTTCATTAAATGACTTAAATTTCGATTTAATTTAATCCCTATACGTTCTCTTTTGCATTTAAGAATTTTAAATAAAAAAAAATGTTTAATTAGGAGATTTTATTTTTTTATTTGAAAAAATTTTTTTGCGAATAATCTTGTGCTTTTCTTGCACAGAAATTTTTATTTACGTGATAATATTGATTATATTAATAAAAGTAAATTTTTATAATTAAAATATGTAAAATAGTATGGAATTGCCATTCCAGTTATTTGTTTCACAATAGTTTTTATAGTTGTAATCATGTGTAAAAAGCAGTACTCATATATGCCTATAAAATATTCCGTAACAAAATATTTTATTCAATTTCTTATTTGTTACGTTATATTGAAATTTAATTTCAATTCCGATCATTATTAACGTTGTAATCTTATTCTGAGTGAAATCGGTAACGTTGAGAATGATATTAAAATGATAAGCGGATTTTAGTATCCTCAAGGCAAAAAATGCATTGAATGTTAGGTTTATTCTGTATTTCGTCTATGCTAATATATTTAGAATATTTAATTTTTAATTTTTGTTATATATTACAATTATAATTTTCTTTTTCTATTATATTTTATTTTAAATATATTTAAAAATGTATTATATTATAAAATAATAAAATAATAAAAACGATATACATATTTTTTAAACGAATCTATTTATATATTTATTTATAGAAACAATTAATAATGAAAATAAACAGCTTCGTTAAATAATTTTTAAACGTGTTTCTTGAATATCTTTTCATTAAGGTAAGTTCTGGTAGATGGCTCCATAGGCATATTAAAAGTACGAATGATTATAATAATACACGATATATGTATAATATGTTAATATATAATCTTTATTATATATTAATATATTGAAATAATAATTTAAAAAATAAATAATTTCATTTTCATTCAACAAATATGTTATTATAAAATAATGATCAGATTGAGAAGTAAAAAATTGCATTCTTTTAATTAAATAATCAATAAGATTATTAAAATAAAAACATGATTTAAAAATTTTATAATTTAGTTTTATATTCCATACGATTAAAAGTAAAAGATTAATTAATTAATATTTATCGCGAACAACAATATATAATTTGATCATTTATAAAAATTTGCTTATAATAATTATTATTATTTAATATAATGTATAGATATTGTTGTAATAATAATACAATATAACTTGAATTAATTTCAAATTTAATTATATTCATAACATTGAACGTGTTTATTATTTATTTATTATATGCGCAAATACAATACGTAATTTATCTGTTATTAAAAATCACACATCGTAGCCGAAAGTAGTAGTGGAAGCAAAACTGTGAGGACAGTGGTCTGATTAGCTACAGGTTCGAACTACTTCGGCAAAGTCCGTGAAGGCGCTCTGAGATTTTCATTTCTCACTCGTATAACGGTGGTCGCTAGGAAGGTCTTGAAATAGAAGAGAATCTCTGATCCGCATCATAAAAATGTAAGTTTTTCTTTTATTCTTTAATTTCAAAGCTCTCGATCCTTATCGAGAAGTCTGTTTCACCTTCTCATCATCGTTCTTACGTATTAAAAGCGTGCTACAATTTCTCGATATTTCTTTTCTTTTTTCTCTCTCTTTCTCTCTCTTTTTCACTCTCGAAGAATTATACAATTATACTTTTAAAAATAATCCTTCGTTCTAATCACATATACGTTTATATTATATTATCTTAAAAATATTTGTTGACTTTAATGAAGAAAAAAGAATTGATTTAACAAATATATTCGTTTATTACCGTTAATATATTTTCCATGTGTTTTAATAAGAAAGATGAAGAAAAAATCTATTCCATATTTCTTTTTTCTGATTATTATTTCTTTCCATCCTTAAAATATTCAGTTTTGTTTCTTCGAATAGAATCTAAAATTATTCGTCACTATTATGACGCAATAACGAAATTATGGATGCAAAAATAGAATTGTAAAATTTTCAAGGAAATAGAAAGAAAGAAATAATAATAAAAAAAATAATAAAAAAAATCTAAACTCGTCTAATATCAAAATATAATTCATAATAACAATTTCACTCTTGTCAAAAGAGATAAGAAACAAAAATAACAACAAACACGAAAGGAAATTAAATCATATACCATATATGAAAAAACTTTTGAATTAAATAATACGAAACATTAATTGACTATATATCGATTTTAAACGACTCAAATGTCGTCTTTCTCATAACACGTGGTAACACTTATACTGAAAAGATAGGAATTAAAAGATCGAATAGAAGGGCAGGAGAAGAATGGATTATACGAAAGAAAGAAAGAAAGAAAGAAAGAAAAAAAGTTGCGTGTCGTTAAGTGTAAATGAAAAAGAGAGAGAGAGAGAGAGAGAGAGAGAGAGAGAGAGAGAGAGAGAGGGAAGGAAGAAGCGGTCTGCAAGAAGATTCTTCCAGTTGCGGGTAGTAAAGGTTGTGGAGTAAGGGTAGGTGGGTGGTTGTGTCGGCGAAGGAGAGCCACAGGAGGACTGGTGGTGAAGAAGGAGGAAGAGGCTAAGGTGGAGTAGGTGGATGAGGATCAGGAGGTGGAGGAAGAAGGGAGGGGGAGGTGGAGAAGGGTGGTTTAGACGGTGGTGGGAGTGGGCCGAGCTAAGACGCGTAATGACGCCCTGAATCAATATGTGAGGCACTGAGATATGCATACGAACTAAGACAACCGCACACCAACCAGCCACGGCTCCTCTGCTCGGCGTCGCGGCGTCCGCGCCGTGGCGCAAAAGGAGGGGAGAAATTAAAGACGAAGCAGGCACAAAAATAACGACCCACCGGCAGAGTACCGGCTCTCCTTCTTTACCCATCGCCTCGCTTCCTTACGCTTCTCTCTCCCTCTCCCCTTCTCCCCCACCCCCCTCTCCCTCCCCCTTTGCCACTCCCGTCCACTATCCCTCTGCCTATCCCTCTGTCTTCTTTTCTCTCTTTCTTCCCATACTTTAAACTTTCGCCGCCTCTCCTTCCTCACCTCGGCCGAGATTCTCCCCGTCTTTCTTCGCCGTCCTTCTTCTCTCTCTCCCGAAGACGTGACTGCACGGCTGAGATGAGACCATGAGGCGGCAGAGGGATACGCGCCGCGCTGTAGTAGTCGTTTCGTTCCTGTTCCAGAGAAAGAGAGTGAAAGAGAGATGGAGGAGGAGGAGGAGCAGGTGGTGGGTGGGTGGCTGGAGGGACAGAGAAAGGGTGGGACGTGGTGAGGGTGAGAGGGGAAACAAGGGAGAGGGTTGACGAGAGAGAGCCGGAGGAGACGATCGGTTAGTAGATCGTTTCGATCGGGACAATGGTCCCCGGCTCTCGAGTGGATCCTTGAAACGATCTTATCCGTACAGTCTTAATCCACGTCCCCGCTATTATTCGCTTTTCCCGGCACAAAGAAATACAAATGCCGGTTCCGTAATAGCCTGCGAATGTATGTATACATGCAAACCGAAGAGGGGAGGGGAGGGGAATGCCTTGATACCGCGATTAGAGAATACAGACAGAAGTGATACCGTTGTGTGTAGATTTTAATACGATAAATGGCACGGTTCTTCTCGTGTCACGCGTATAGTTTGGAAGTTTTCGTTGATCCTATCAACGGGCTCGTTACCGACAAACCTTACAGGTTTTCCTCCCCTCTCCCTCCCTCTTTTTTCCTCTCTCGATCTGATAATCGATTCATAGATCGGCTCTAGACCGATCTTCGTCCCAGGCCATTCTTCAAGTCATCTTTATGCAACCAGGAGTAGCTCGAGAAGTTATTTCTTGTTTACCATTATGTCTAATATGGTAATCGATTCGTCTTTGAAAGTTGCATCTATTTTTGAAATTCTGTTTTATTTAAATCGATCCAGAGATGTAACGTACATATATATGAAATTATTTTATAATTTATACAATGGCATATACGAAAGTGGCGATTAATTAATTATTAATTCATTATTGTGCTATGTAAAAATAAACATTAGAGAGAAAACAATTCGTAATTGATCTTTATATATAAGAATATATGAAACTATTAATTGTTGGCTATTTAATATTCACAATATGGTGCAATAATTTATTAACAAGATCTTCTAGTTCTGCTGTTGTATATTATATCTATCTTATATCATTCATCAATCTTGTATCTAAATTGTACCCAAGTTATTATCATGATGTTCGTACGACACATATGTATAAATATATGTGGATCCTATGTCAAGGAAAAACGTCACTTATTTATTGGTACACTATAGAATGAACCGCTGATCAATTGCCAACGGAGAAAACAGTCGTAAATATGTCCTAGATGTATTGTACTATGCAAGTAGGTGGACAGAGAAAGATATTTCTCGTGACTCTTACATCTGTAGACTTGTGCCGAAGTTTTAGAAATTAATATTCCTTCTTGCTTTCGAACTACTTTCTATCGAACAATCTTAAAAAGTAAGGAAACAATTCAAAGAGGAAAATTGTAATTATTTAATACGAATTTAATAAAAAATTTTTTTAAAAGAATCTTTGAGATAAGATTGCTTAATCGATTTTTACAAATTTTATATAAATCAGATATAAATTTCGATCATTTACGACGTATTAACTATTTTTAATCACAATTCATCGTTGAAGATAAATGATTTCTGCCGTGTTCGTCGTTAATTGCGTACAAACAATACGAAAATAGTCAAGGAAGGGAAACGAAAGATTTATGAGTTTCATTTACATGTGACCTAATTCGTCCGAATGTAATCAATGACCAGGACATACAAATCAGATTGGAACTCTGATTTGGTTAACTACACACGAAACGGTAATAACCCCTCCTAAGCCAAATTTAAGGTACAGGGGATTGTATTGATCACGAAACCCGAAAGTCAACGATCGTGTTTCTTTTAAATATGCGTCACCCTGCAGTACACGGTAATCAGGTCACCATTGACAAATATTACAACTTGATTTGACGTTAAAACTTGATTCTTAATAGATTTGAAATTAATAGAAATACAATGTTTTACAATTCTTGAAAAAAATCTTTTTGATGATCACACTTGTTAAGGAAGATTATATTTTCTATTATTTTGTATCAAGTAAATTTTTACTGGACAGGAATGTGAATGATTGATTTGCACTACTTGGAGAATCTTACTTTTTTATCTAATCTATAATCATACAGTATTTCAAACGAAAAAACTGTTTAAACGACAAAACAAAAGATTTAATTCTTTTAATTTATCACACAACTTTTTGATCTTTAATGGTTGCATTATTGAAATAAACAAGTCATTACAGCAATATTTATAAATGACAGGTCAAATATTCTTCATGAATTTTATCCAATCATAAAACGAATACAAAAATACAACAAAAATTCTTTAATCCCTTATCACATACAAGATATTATATACTATTGAACAATCAAGATGCAAACGTAATAGATGTTAAACACAAAAATGTTTGAAGCTTATTTATTAAATAAGAAACGATTTAAACTTGAACTATATCAACTCTATCTCCGTCACACCTCCCTTCCTCGCTTCGTACCAAAAATAAAATAAGAACAATTCAATATAATTATTTGAACATATAAATCATAATACGAAGAAGTTAACAAATATATTTTGAAATACGTTAGTTGAACGCGATTCCACGGGACAACGATGAGGATAAGAGGAATAATAACCCAGTTAAAAAAAAAAAAACGTTTATTCGAATCTTTCGATCCAGCATTTATTCAGCTTTGCGGGCCGACGTCTCGGACACTCTCTCCTTAACGCCTCGAGGAAGGGCGAGTCGGAAAATCCGAGGCGCGTGTTGATCATCATTGTTGCCAAGACAAAAGGCGTTCATCTCGCCGGCGTGTAATCAATATTAAAAGTCTTAAAATGTGTCTCGCGTGTGTGGCGGGATGGCCGCGTGTAGGGGTCATAGCTCGACGTTGGGAGTTGGGTGAACCCCACGTTACTGGTTGAGACCGGAGGAGGGTGGTGGAGAACGGGCAGGCGACCAGGGGGGGGCGAGAGTGGTGGAGGCGGCGGCGGCGGCGGTGGTGGTGGCGGCGATGGTGGTGGTGGTGGTACGAGGGGGAGGTGGAGGTTCTCATTAAGCAGCCCGGGCACCGCGCGCTGGGGGTTTAAATAAGAAGAAGAAGCATTGCTGGAAGAAGAAGGGAGAAAAGGAGAAGAAACCGGTAAGACTAAGGCACCAAGGGTGAGCAGGCGAGCGAAGGCGGGAAGGAGAGAAAAGAAAGGGAGATAGAAGGGGGTCGGGGAATTATCAGGGCTCGCGCTCCTCGCGAAGGGTTGGGGGTACAGGCAATATGGCCGCTACTGATGAGTGATGCTCGTAACCCTTACTGCCATCCATCCCTGACAGATACGTCAGTCAGTTGGATCTCTTAACACACTTTGGAATTATGCCCACCACGACCCTTCTTTATCTCCATTGCTACCATTGTTCAAGGCTTCGTAGTTTCGGTCAATGTTGCTTCGCTCGTATCGGTTGCTTTAATTAGATAGAGATCCTCTTCCTGCCCGGATCCTTCTTTCTCTTTTTTTTCTTTTTCCACTTGGACGCGTCAATTATTGGTCTTGTTAATGGGATTATAGACTTCTTCTCGAGAAAAATTTTTTTCGGTCATTTTATTTCTATCCTTACGTTCGTTCAAGCATTTCTCGCGTAAATCGCAATGTCAACAAAATACATCGGGAGCAATAGTTCGATTTGAAAAAATTCTAACAAGTTGTTTCGCGATAATTCGAATTACCGGCATGTCTAATTTATCATCGAGCATAATTCCTCGAATCGGACGAAAGGATCGAATCCGTTATATATAGTAGGACAGAGTCTTCTCGGTGAGAGCAAACTTTTGCCACTAAACTTGCCGGCTAATACATTCGTAATACGAACGACTTGGCATAAAAAAAAAAAGAAGAAGAAGAAGGAAGGGAGAAACAAACGTTGTAAATTCGAAACGAGTTTCGAACGAAACTTGGCCATTCCAACTGGAATGAATATTACAAAGCTTTAACGTTTCGCGATCGAATCAAATTTGAGACGCATCACGCATCGGTATAGAATTATCGATACAATCTTCGTTTCCCGCAGACTAATCAAAACCTCTGTATCCCGTGGGTAAAAGCATCTTTCCAACGGAAAATATGATTAGAACAGATCAAGGGTGTCCGTGGAAGTTATATAAGAGACAGATCGCCGCCCCGCCACCTTTAACGATCAAGATCCAAAGCGTATAGGTATACAAGCCAGCCCGACGAAAGGTATTAAGAAGGTACAGGCAAGCCCTAACCTAACTGCAGCAGCCCTGGACCGATCCCCCATCCTCCTTACTCCCCCCACACTCCGTGGCCGTCTTACTCCTTGGCCCCAAGTTAAGGGTGGTCTCTTTGTCTCGCCCCCTCACCCTCTCTCTTCCCCATCGTATGCGTGCTACACGGACGAAAGACACGCGTGTGCGTGAAACCTCGCAAGACGGACAACGGGGTTGTTGGGTGGATGGCTTGAAGGTGTAGGATGAGAAGAAGGCGGAGGTGGTTCGGGGGGATCGAGCAAGAAAGAGAGAGAGAGGGAGAGAAAGAAAGAGAGAGAGAGTAGCGCTAGAGGAAGGAAGAGGGGAGAGAGATAAGGAGAGAGAGAAGGACGGAAGGAGAGAAAGTGGAGGAGGGAGCGAGAGAAGAGCGAGGAGTGCAAACGGAGGGGAATGCAAATTAGAAACGCTTGGGCAGAAAGCAGGAGGAAGAGGGCCAGGGTAGCATGGGAGGATAGAGAGAGGGTGGCTTTGACTGGAAGGGGGAGGGGGGGGTATATAAGAGGTGGTGACTGAGGGTGGTGGCCAAGGAACTTCACTTATGTAAACCGTGTAACGGTGTGCGCGCTCGCCTCCCGCGTGTGTTCACACCGCCACCTCTATGTGTGTGTACGCGTGTCCCCTATGCGTGTGTGTATATATCGATTGCTGGCCAACCCACCCCGCGGGGTACCCCTCCTCCTTACTACCTATAGTAATTATTGTGCTTCTCACATGTGTGTATTTGTCGTGAGATTTCGCGCAACGTGGTATGCGTGCGGGTGTGCTCGCACACATGTTCTCAAACCCCTTGTACGTGTATATCCAAGTTCCTTAAATGCCTTGTCCGATGGGTCCCTATAGCGAGCTACGGCATTTAACGGGTGTCATCCTGTAAAGTGAACTTCCATTCGTTCACGAGCCCATGCGAGAATCTTATTATGAAACAATTCTCTATCTCTACTTATTTCGTATAAATCAGAATTATAACTGGACTTACTTTGCAATATATGTATGTAGTTTTCCTCGAATTCGTAAGATCACGATAAATATCTTAATTTTTGTTTATCAATTATATACGAAACACTTCGAGAGAATCTCTTTATCTCATAGCGGAAACGAAAAGTTTCGAAATTTTTACTACCTGCACGTCCGATACCATATAGAATGGTTTCACGAGCATGAATCCTCTTAAATCATTCGATCATGGCGCACGCTTCAAACCGTTCCATTTACATAAGTCGGCACGCGAAGCTTTATTAGATCGAAACAAAATTTCGCGATTCCACACACGCGCGCGTGCACATACACACACACATATACACACATCTGTAACGTGGAGTCGCGTTGGAAACAATGGTGGTGCCACCTGGATAGATCGAGATCGACGCTCTTATTTGAAATAAATAAGGCGAGGTATGTGCGATAGTACGTAATTCCTTGGCCAGCATTTGGTTCTTGGCGCACACAGGGTCCGCTTGTCCGCGACACCGTAGGTGAAGCCACGTGCGGGTTCACACACAATTTCACCGAGTAGTGCACACACAACTAAACGGTTCGAAGTGCAAGAACATCTCGGCGGTGGTCCTCCACTCCCCCCGCAACCTACCCTCGACCACCGCCTCGTCCATCCTCTCCTCTAGGGCAGTCTTGGAAAGGACCTTCAAGGAAGAGGATGAGGAGAGAAGTGGTTAGGAACGGACGAGAAACGGACCGACGGACGCGGGACAGAGCACGTGGTATATAGCAACCCTATCTTGCGACACACAACCACAAGTCATCCCACCCCGCTCACGTACTTTGGCCGCATTCTCAGCCCTTACGGTTCACCCTTGACTCACCCCCTTTCGTCGTTTTACCTCCGTCTCCTTCTCTCGCCCGCTTCCTTCTCTCTCCCACTTCGGCTCGTCCTTCTTCGATCCTTTCTCTCTCTCTCTCTTTTTCTTCCTCGCCGCTTCATCGTGAAACCTCGGAGGCAATCAATCCTCCGTCTTACAACGTACTGACCACCTTCCGAGAAACTTGCACAGGCACTCGCGGCTAGATGGATTTGAGGAAAAAGTCGTGAATGGTTAATCGTCGGTTCTGCGGACAGCCCCGGTTGCACTGGATTTTGCTTTATTTCCCATTGTCCCGGGTACGGGAGTGACGAAACGGGAAGGATAATTGTTCTACTTTCGGAATAGGTTGTTGCGTTTTAACCGTTCTTGCGTGGAACGTTGTCATTCTGGACTCTTTGGCGCCATTTTTTCCATAGATACGAATTTCTTTGGCGCCATTTTTTCCATAGATATGAATTTCGAAAACTGAAATTATGGATAATACTAATAGAATATTTGTAAGGAATAATGGTATGTTTGCTTCTAATTGTTACTCGTTCGAAAGTAATCTTCTTTTTCGCAAAATGTCAAGGAACTTTTAACTTCTTGAGTTAATTTAAAAGGAAATAATGGGAATTTCAGTATGTACACGTAAAATCGTTTCTTACAAATTCTAACGTAATTGATTACTCCGTGTAAACATTTAGAATTTGTATCTGTAAGCAGAGCATATACCTGAATAACATATGTAACTAGTTTATAAATTACTTTCTACATTTCGTAAAATTGACGTGTATTGATCACAATAGGAAAATGGAATAATCGTGCGAGTCGCGAAAGGTTTGGCTTTCACAAAGATGAGATAGTCCTCTTCTCACAAGAAGAGGAGGCAAAGAATAGATATCGAAAAAAATCGTTCGGTTGGCTTTTCGGTGTAGAGCCACTCTTTAATCACGACTCCCGGGCAAATTATGGACAGTTAATTCGCTTGGCTTCTCCTCTCTTTTACGGTTATTCTATGCGGTCATTTCCATCTCCTCTCTCTGTAGCCAAAGGCGTTCCGCAGTCAAATCGAGAACCAATCAATACCGATAATTAATTAGAAAAATCAGAAAGAAAAAACTTACGAGAAACTCAAGAGTTGGAGAACCGGTGGAAAAATTGCCTGAGGCTTTCGTTTGACTCCAAAGTCCCTTCACCCCCTTCATCATCGGTATCCTCTCTCTCCTCTCCGTTGAAACCACCACCACCACCCTCTCCGCCCCCCTGCTCGAGACCCTAACGAAAGTCTTGCTCAGTCGGCCTTCCTCGAGTCGGTGTTCCACTCTCTGTTCTTCCTCGTTTCACGGCCTCGTCTCTTAGGGTGCAGTACTCTTCTTCTCGTGTCTTCATGCTCCTTCACTATTGAATAAATTAACTTTTTTTTTTTTTTTTTTTTTTTTTTTTTAGTTTCCCGATATTCTTGTTCGACGCGGCCAATCTTTCACTTTATATATGTATATATATATATTTCGTCCACTGAAATGAATGAACTTCTTTTTCTTTCAGACATTGCTGCTTCTTGGCCTTCGCGCCGCTCCTCGACTGCGCCCGTTCTATTCAACCGCGAAAATTCTGCAGGAATTTTAATAACTCGGATTCGTACTGATTAAAACGGAGGTCGCATCCGACATTTCACCGACCAGTCTCTGGTTACTAGTTGGCGGCGGGTAAGTCCAATATTTTGCCTCTGTGTATTTATTCCTTTTTAATCCGTATTCCTTTTCCTTTTGAGAGAGAGAAAGGGGAAAAGATTGGGAAAAGATGGGAGAAAAGTGAAATACGTGGTTGAAATTTATTTAAGTTATGTAATTATTTATTAGTCTTTAGATTAATTAGTCTTTCTGTAAGTAGAGCTAGACGTTGATTGTGCATAGGATCGTATGCAATCCTGTGCAATCTTGTTTGGTGAAATTAAAAATCAGTAACTGATTTTTGTGTTTGTAAGATGATTGTTTAAAAAGATTTAATATTTGTTTTTATAATTAAGTAGAATACAATCGAAGGGATTGAAAAAAAATAGGAGAATTTTAGATTATGTTGAGGAAATATTTAACTTTTAAAAGGAAAGTGAATAACAGTAGTTACAGAATTAGTTAAGAATAACTTATTACGATTATTTGGTTCTATTTTCTAATTGTAGTTAGTCTCTGTTAACGTATCATTCAATTTCAAATTGTGTAATTGGAATGTTCATTAAATCGCAATTAAGAGAATACGCACAATACATTTCTTTGCATATGGTTTTGTGAAACATGTTTAGACATGATGATTTTCTTATGTATGAAACGTTTATTCGGGAATACATTATGTAAAGAAGGTCAGAAACTTGAGTTTCAGATTTGCCAACCACTTTCTCTTTCTCTCTCTTTCTCTCTCTCTCTCTGGTCCCGTTCAACCTCATCCTGTCCTCTTATAAACTTCAGCTTTCGTCGCTTTTAGGTGTAATGCAACTCGTTTTCTGACACTTTTATCGAAAATTGTAAAATGATTCTTAATATTTTAAGCAGTAATGAAATTTGTTATCTATAGATTGGAAAAAATTCTTGTAAATATACAAGAAAAAATTATGTATATATATTTTGTTCAATTATTGTATAATAGATATAATATATTTTAATCATTACAAAAATCTCGTGTGAAACGTATATATGATAAATAATGATCTATATTCTTCGTAATCATAATGCATTTACCATTTCCACTAATCTTTGAAAATGGAAGCTTAATATAATCAGATAAATTGCTGAAAGAAATTTGTTCTGATCAATCCTTTATCCAATTTACATTCATTTCCTCTTTTTTTTCAAGTTAAATTCACAGAAATCAGGTAACTATCCAGTTAATCTTTTTAACTGATGCCAAAGTGTTCCTTTTGAACAGATCACATGATCACATGATATCTCCAATAACGCAAAGAGAGTATTCTTTTTTCACATATACATGATATTGTATGATCTTACATTGTATATGTGGAACTTTCGCTCAATTTTTATGATTGTATTTCCAATATTTCCATTAGTACTATGCAGGAAGTGCAAAATGCTCGTTTAATTAATTATTTTTAACTTATTACACACAAATTAAAACAATTCGACGATAAACGAGTTATAATCTTCTTCCACTCTATGTACAAGTATATTATACATTCGTGCTTTTTCTTTTGAGAGAGAAGGGGGAGAAAGATTGGGAAAAAATGGGAGAATAATAAAATGGTTGAAACGAGAGAAAGAAAAATTCAAATCGATAAACGCCACTCAAGTGGCGAGATCACGCACTATCTAACGAGCGGAAGAATATAATTCATCGAATCTGGTGCTCCCCATCAAACGTATCAAATGCATACGACGGTTGTGTAACGATGCGATAACTTACGTGACTGAACGACCGCGTTGATCATTTAATTCCAGTCGAGGAAGAGTATCAACAGTCGGGGGCAGTTGATCGGGGTGAGGGTGTCATTCGGTCTACTGGTCTGTCGGTCTGTTGGCCTGGGGTAGGGGCGCGTGGCGCACGTCCACTATCAATTTATCACCCACCCTCCGCAACTTTCCCTCTCGGACTTCGTTCTCATTTTCCCTCTTTTCTCGGGTCGTCCACTCTCTCCCTTGACCCCTCACTCGCTATCTCTTTCCCCCTATCTGTCTTTCTTTCCTCCTTTTTCGATCCATGAAAGGAAGGACCGTTCTCTGAAAGGGAGGGGGGGACAACGGGGGCTACACTCTGTCAGGGAGAAAGAGAGAGAGAAAGAGAGAAAGACAGAGAGAGACAGAGAAGGTCGTGATAAAATAAGAGAAAAAAGATACGATAGCAAAGAAGAAGAGAGTGTGAGGGGGAAGAGTCGAAACAACCATGACCAGCACAATTTAGCGGTGGTCAGTACGGTGTAGGACCACGGCTTGTATGTATTACTCATCCGTTTACTTTTCGACTCGTTGCGCAACAGAGGACCCTCTGTTATCGGGATACGTGCATTTAAACACACGTTGACCGTGCTGGTAAAAGAACTGTTTGTATTGTGCATAACGCAAATCTCTAAGGTATGCGAATAATTGATAAGGGAGATAAGGAAGTTTTGTTTTCATTTTCTTTCTTCGGGGATAATAGAGATAATTGAATATAAATGATTCGAAATTTATCTATGATCTGAGAAAGTTGTCGACAGTGATATAATGGTATTTCGATTTTAAATTACAATTTAGAAGAATTGTTAATAAAACAGTTATATTTAAGATTGATATTTTATTATTTGAGATTGAAAGCATTCGTGAAAATTTTATAATAATATTCGATAAAGGAAAGCGTTTCTTATTAGTGATTAAATGATAACATATTGTATCAAGATTATTGCTAATCTCATAATTGTTAACAGAAAGAACAAGAATAGGAGAACAGTTACAATTTTGAATATAAGTTTATTAATCTATTAATGATTAATTTATGAATTCTTTTCTTTTTTTATAAATATCCAAGTTTAATATCTTTTTCCTAATGATTTCCGTTCAATTGTAAAAATGATGTACTTATTACTTTAATTCATCTTTTTACATTTCGATACAATAATATACGAATTATTCATTTTCCAATGATTTTATACGCAGTCATTTCTATTTCTACATAACGTAATACATTAATCAGTCATAATACAATTATAATATTCGTTTATATCATGGATCTGCACGTCCAATTAACTTCCATTATACGAACGAATGATATACATAAACACGTATAAAGATTGAACAGCTCGACAAGAGAAGGCAACTTGGCATTAACTTTCAAGTGAGCCGATGCCTTGACCTCCAACGGCCCACGGAAACACTTTCTTTCTTCTTCTGGTCAGTGTTGCACGGGTCAGTCGATCGCGAACATACACACACACACACTGACGCACACACACGAAGAGACATAACCGAATATACGAAGGAAGAAACTTTTCTAGCGGCGGGTAACAACTGGTAACACTCGACGAAAGGGAAAGGAAAGAGAAAAAGAAACGACGAGAGGCCACGACGACTCGAGGAGAAAGAGGAGGAGGGCGACGGCGGGTAGAGTGGTTAAGGGGGAGAGTGGTGGGCGGACAATAAAATCAAGGGTTCCAACCCTTCCGCTGGAGTTGAGTCGTAATCGCTCGAGGGTCGAGGCCTACTACGAGATCCCATTTTCTTTTCCGCCAGGGTAATTAATTAGCATTACACTGTTAAATCACGCGACGTACGTGTCGCGTGTCGTATATTCGATCTCTGTACACACGGTTAAACGACGGCCAATCGCGATACACGTTGCCCTTTGTACTTTAATTTACATTTTTTTTCTCTTTTCTTCTTCTTCTTCTTTTTTTTCTCCTTTTCTTATTGGCGTACACCGTCGTTTCAACCAAAATTTTCTATCCACGAGGGAGGGGAGGGGGTGGTGAATTACGACCAAGATTCTATCGATTGAGGGCGAACAGCGATGGGCTGGTTATATAGAAAGTACGGGAAACGTTTTCAGGTGGTTTATACATGAATCGGTTCCCAACGAGTATCAAAAGTTATATCATTCCTCCGGCGCAAATGAACTTTAATTTCTGTAATTCAATAAGCCACGAGAGCACTCTCCAGTTCGTATCCCCGATAACTCTCCGGCTTTCAATACGAGTTTAAGAACATCCGAGATCGGCACTTATTTGTAAGTAATTCAGATCCGTCTCTGGCCTGCCCTCTTCCTCTCCCCGTCTCCCCACCCTGTGGTTTAATGATTAAGACGAGGATAGGTAGAAGAGTGGATACGAGAGAGAAAGAGAAAAGAAAAGAAAAGAAGAAGAATAAAGGAGAAGGAGTTCGAGAGAGAGAGAGAGAGTGGCTCTTCTTCTCTTCCCTTGTCGTCGTTGCTGCATTTTTAATACCGCATTCTCCCCTTTAAAATTTAAAAATACTTCCGCGTCGCGTAATTGCAGGACCTGCTGGAAGTAAAATGCACGTGAATGCAGGGAAATCCGTCTCGTTGGTCGATCCGCCGCCGACGGAACGGAGTTTCGCGAAAAGAGGAGGAGGAGGAGGAGGAGGAGGAGGGTGGCGGAGGTAGTGGAAAAGGGGGAGGGAGAGTCACAGAGGAGGCAGCGTGCCGGGGCTTGGTTGCTCCAAGAAAATTAAGTACTGCCTGGTAATTTGAGGTATTGATTTTTATAGCCTCTCTCGGTAGGCATACATTAAAACTCCCTCCCTTTGTCTCCCTCCCCCGGGCTCGCTTTCCACCCCTTCTTCTTAGTCACCCTTCCCTGCAGGGGTGACACGAACACGGCGGTGCCTGGCGATCCAGCATAAATCTATCTTCCCCTACCTTTCTCGAACGAAACGTTCGCATACGTGTCTTTGGTACGGGGCTGCTCCTCTTCGATCACGAGCTCGTGCTTTCGCGTGGATACTTTTTTTTTTTTTTTTTTTTTTACGTAATGGAATCGATTCGCTCGACAATTACGATAAATTCTTCGTTAATCGAATCTTAGAACGTTCGATTATTTTCTAAATGAACGGATATTGTTTATACATTTGCAAGTGTTTGCTGTGATAAGATCGTTTTTTCAAAGTGAGAATGGAAATATTTAGAGTTTCAATTTTTTCTAAAATCTAGACTTTTGCGTTGTTATTATTATAAGAAATAAAAGAGTGATATATAGGGATAAATAGGAAAATTTCTTAAGTCATTTTTTCAATTCTTTTTTTTATAAAAAGTAGTAAATACATACTATATAAAATATATATGCGATCAATTTTAATTTTGTATTAAAAAATTTGAGATTGATGAAATGAATTAGAAATGAAATGAAAATTACGATTCATTTTTTTCGATTGTAATTAAAAAATAGATAAAAGAGAGCTTCGTATTTATTAATTTATCAAATAAAACATAAATCTTTATATAGATGATAATCTAAAATAATATTTTAACTGGAATGTAATACATGAAAAACCATAACGTTTAAAAAATTTTATACAACAATTTTACATATATATTTGACATTAAAAATAACAAATAATGACATAGATATTAACAAAAATTCGGAAGAAATACTATTACCCCGATCAACAATATAAAATATAAATTAAATATAAATTAAATAAAAATATATTTAATTTAATAAATATAATTAATTTAATAAAATGAAATAAAATATTAATTAGGTATAGATATTATTGTAAATTAATGATATTATGTAGATTATAGAATAATATCACAGATTATCAAAGTAAAGAATATTTAAGAATTTGAAAATATAAACAATTTTTTTCCACGTGATCTTTGAACGAAGAAAATTAAACGAATGTTCAATTTCGACGTTCCTTCTTGGATTATTTTCATGATATACGCCTCTATATCGATTTAGTTTCCATGTTAATTAATCATATTGGTCCAAGGGAAAGCAATTTGTTCGGAACAACCCCAGAAGGGTGTCACGAGTACTGTGGCGTGTTGCGATCAGATAAAATTTCTCCCCCAATGAATTTTTCACCTTTTCAAGCATATTGGGATGTTCCCTGTGTTGTCATATCTAATCTACCAACTACTTATATTACAGATTTTTTAATAAAAACATTTTTCTGTGTAACAACAATATATTTCTTATACATTAATAATAATTGGAAGATATAAAAAACAAAGTAAATCTTATTTAATTATCAATCGATATTTATTTCGTCATTGCTCGATCATTGAACTCAATTTTCAATTCTAATTCATTAATCATCTTTACGTAGATGCAGATAAAATTAAATGATTTACTTTGAAATGTTGAGAATCAATTCAATTAAGATTGAAAATTTCCATAAATTACCTTAAAAATACTGTGATATTTTTCATTTGGAAAAAAATGATAAAAATAATAAGCACGATAAATATGAAAATATGTAAAAAGTATACGCATTATTAATCGAAAAAAAGAGAAAAAAGAAATTGTATTACGGAAAGCAAGAACAAGAGAAAGATTTGCGTTTAGAAAGATACACGGAGGATGGTGAAAAGGTGCAGAAAAGGTCACGGAAAGACTGCACGATCCTTTCGTTCTTCTTTCGTTTCCACGTGGGGATAAAGAAGCAAAAGAGAAGAAAAGGAAACTCTCCCGTTCCCAGTTCATATGTGAGCGTCGATTTCGCGGTCCGCTGCGCCGCGTGAGTGGTTTGCCCGCCGCTTAAAAGATCCAAGACGTAGCCAATAGCGATGGCTCCATGGCATCGCGCATATCCAAACAATACGATCAAACTCCGCTCAACTCCATCGTATTCGATATATTCGATAGATTAAATCGGGGAAATAATTATATACGAGAAATAAATTACAATTAAATTAATTATCATCGATTCAAGAATCTTTAAACCGTCAGTGTTTCAATTCGTATAATAATTTTCCGTAATATATTAATTTACACACTCGTGATCATAGATTCTTTAGAAGATGTTCCCTCATTGATTTGAAATTCTATGCACGCCCCGGGGGCTGTTATATATAAACACGATCATTGCACGGGACACCATACGTACAATGGGTACACGAGCGAGCTATACATCGGAGGGAACAAGGTGAATAAAAGATTTCTTAAAATGATTTGCCTCGACAACGTACGTATTACCTGAGCTTCTGGGGGCAACGGCGGCAAAGGCTAGAGCGTCACACCTGTTGCTTCAAGTTCTTAGCACCAAATCGAAGGCCCCGGCACCCGACAAGATACCATAAAATGGAATTTCATAAAGTGTATTTGGAGGCTGCAGGTATATATCTACTTGCCGCTAGGTATATACTCTTCTGTTACATCGATCTCTGGTGTATACCTCCCTCTGTGTGCACGTACCATCACACGATCGCGACCGAAAGGTATATCGTGTACATTGCACCCGGCACACGTACCACCTTTTTCGTCGTAACGAGATCGATAAACTTTGGTTTTAACGCTCTCAAGCCTGAAATTAGATTTGATGAAAAAACCATTATCGAGCTGTGTTAACAATTGTTGGTGTTATTTTTTTCAATATTACTTCGAGATTTCGATCTGTTTTTCGTGATGATCAGACAACCCGCCTCGCTTTTTCTTTCTTCTCGTAATTATATATGAAGATATATTCTTTGTAGGATTAAAATTAATTATTGAAATTTTATTTTTTTTTAATTACTAAAATGAAGCAAATCTCTTCAATTTAAAGCCATAAATCATTTCCATTTATTGTATCTTGATACAATCGTTACGAAAGTTAAGAAACGAACTAATCGTTTGCGAATTTATTTATATTTCTCATCCTTTGATTATAATAAATTATAAATAGATTGGAAATGTTCAAAATTCTTATGATTAAAAAATCGAGCTTCATTTTTCAAATATCATTGATATATATTTATACTTGTATAAAAATTAAGAAAACGTATATAAAAAAGTATACGAAATTTGCATATGATTACTCTTTAAAATTAAAAATCGGCGAATTAAAACAAAGTACAACATAAGCAAACAATACGACAATATGAGAGAGAATATAATTTTATTTTCTCCTCGATTTCGATAAATATCGGGAATCGATCGAAGATGAACAGTTTGATGGAACAAAATGAACGCTGGTTCGAATCCATCATTACTGGAGCGCCGTACCTATTCCCTGGGACGGGATAAAAAATGTTGATGCCAGGCCAGCGTGGGGTCCGGGCTTATGCACGCTTCAGAGAAACCCGGACACTTTGGATTTAACCGAGCACTCGCACGTACATAAACAATCGTGTACAACCTGTGTGTTGCAGAATTATTAATTAGAGTCGTTAAAGTGGATCCATCCTCCATCAGTCGTAATTAACGTTTCACGTGCTAATTGAACATATGGGTTACCAAGTTAATGATGCTCATCAATGATAGCGGCGACGGTACGTGCCGGTTTAATGATACTTGACGACGTTTAAATTACTTCAATTATATTTTTGATACGTAATGACGGGTGGACAGAATGCGATAACATCGGCCACATTAAATTTAATCATAGGTATTTGTTCGTTTTATTAACGTAATATTTTTGATATTGTGTCAGATAAACAAATTGGAATTGGCTTTTTCGACTTTTCTTTTTTTTTTTAATGAAAGTAGAATATTTTTTCTTAGAAGGAATATTAAATATTAGAAGTAAAATAAACGATTTTAGATTAGAATTTTTATAACTTAGAGAGTAATGTTAAGAGAATTATAAATGGAATGATATTAATATAAATTGATTTTTAAAAGAGGAAATATATAGAAAATATCAAGTTTTAAGAGTTTGAAAAGATTAGAAATAGATAGATATGATAGTCACGTTGACTGATATTTAATAATTAAATCGTTTAAAAATAAATTATTTTTCCTTAAATATAAGATAATATTTACAAATTTACATTATTGTTTCTCTAACAAACATATTTCTCATTTCCATTCGAATTAATTATTCGTTTTTCGATTTGTTATTTTCATTTCAAACGAAAAGAGATATTCCATCTTAGTTTAATTAAATATACAAAAATTGGAAAAAAAAAGTTTCTCTCAAAAACAAATTAAACAAACCGATTAAACAAATCCACTCTTTCTTAACAATCAAACATTCAGAATTTAAAGTTTCCTCGGCAATATTATTTACTCATCTCGCAACGAAGCTTGTCAACAGAAAGAGAGAGATTAATTCATGATTCCCTCATTTGATCCATAAAAATTTTCAAAAACTCATTTCCTCATTTCCACGCATAAACAATAAATCGAAGCGTTGAGGATCGATCATCGACCACTAATATTTTCCCGAGATTTTTCCAAAAAAAATTTCAAAGCAATCTAAGAGATTAATTTATGATTCCCGGAATTCGATCCATAAAAATTTTCAAAGAATCATTTCCTCATTTCCACGCATAAACAATAAATCGAAGCGTTGGGGATCGATCATCATCGACCACCAATATTTTCCCGAGATTTTTCCAAAAAGAATTTCAAAGCAATCTGTTTTGCACCAACGGGCACCGACGAATCAAAAGGATGCACGAATCGCGTATATCTATCCAGGAGGCAAGGTGGCTTCGAGCAGGTTTTCGAGCTGATATCATTTGTATCTCCCGCGGCCACGACCTGAAGCCCTCTCACACCCAGCCCGCCTCTCCTTCGTGCCTCTCTTATCCCCAACGATCGTCTACCTAATATTTATTTCGGATAGGCTCACCTCTGATTTTATTTGGATATCGTGTGCGCGTTTAACGGTCGGCGTATATCTCATCGAGCCGTTACGCACGTTTACGCGTCGGGGATCGCCGCGGCAGCCACGTTAAAACGGGCCTTTTATCTGCGATACAGCAACCGAGCCGGACCCAGCAGGGGTAACTTAACACCTGAGGATGGGTGCGTGCTCCCTTACGCTTTCGTAAGTATATACTCGATACTAATTCATCGTACAAATCGAGCTCGTCTCGTCGCTCTGATCATCTTGCCGTTCGAAATCGCAGAGCCGAGGCTCGAATTCGAAATCAATCGTTTGGAAATTCGGATCAACTTCGTTTCCCTACTCAACCATACGTTAACGCGCTTGAAATAAATCGTTGGGTCGCGAAAGTAATTGAACGTTATCTTAGAGGGAAATTTAGCTATGAAAATTAGCTAGAAAATTCTGATTTGAATTGAAAGTTTGCGAAAAGGGATAATTCTTTCGTAGAAAATTTTTTTTTTTATCTGCATATAATTTTGAGAATTTATTAAATGAACGTTTTTGTAAATAATTCGTACTTTATATACACAAAGTTTTGTGGAAAGTAAAGGATTTTTTTAAAGAAACTTTTTTTAATTTAACTGGTTTTTTAGCATAATAGATAATAATAAACAGGATGGACTAATTCTTCTTAAATTTTAAAATTACTAAATATTACATCACCGGATATTTATTTATTGTGAAGCATTATTATTAAATTATTGTAAGAAATTTATGAAATTTATGTATATGTATATATATCAGAAAGAAGTAAATTAAATATTAAATTTAATATTGAAATTTCATTTTATTTCATAAACAAACTTTGATAATATATATTAATATATTTATTAAATTTTAATAATATTTACTGTTAATAAAAAGAAAAAGTAATAGGAATGCTTTATTTTCTTTTTAATAAACAAGAGCAAACAAATGAGTAATAATATACTGTAATATATTTATGAAATTTTATGAGAATATAAAATTAATTTGTATACGATCTGTACCATTTTGAAAGAAATGAATTCAGAGTTTGTTGCGTGGGCATATCACATGTGTAAATAATGAGTTGTAGCTCCGGGAGCATTCATCACGGCAAACAGCAGCAACGCCAAAACATTTTATCTACGATAAACGGACTCTGACACGTGTAACGTAACACCTTAAACTTATATGCTCGTACGAATAAGATACGTCCTGGATTATACCATCATATTATGAACATTATGTATGAACACAATTAATTGCACAATTATAGGTTCATATCAACATTGTTTAAATAATCTTAAATAGTTTTATGGATTTAGGTAAAATATTTGAAATATAAAATAATAATTTAATACATTTTAAATATAGTATTTATAATTATAAAATAAAATTTTAATAATCTAGCATAAATCATTTTCAGGAAATAATAGTAATCTTTATTTGACTATGTTTATATTATTTAGTGTATTATATTTTGTATTATATATATATAGATATATTTTTGTTAATGGATATTATTATATTTATTATAATCGTTTTTTGATATTATTTTTTCCTATCGCGTCAGCCCAAAATCAAATTCTTTTTAGAGACTTTAGATATAATAGAAATCGTTTGTTATATTTATACGTAAACATTTGTTAAGTAGTTAATTATCGAATAAATATTGAATATATTTTTAACAATACATTTTTGCAGCATAGAATAGAATTAAAATAATAATAATCTGGCATTGTTATAATCCCTTTCTATCCTTACGTATTTATTCTAATCTATTTTATTATATTATATATATAAATAATTTTAGTTACACAAATGTAATTATATTGTTCTAAATTAATTAATATTTATTTGATATTTGGTTTTTACTAGCAATTTTATTCATATAATATTTATAATTGAAAATAGATAAATGATAATCCTTCTTTTCAAAATGAAATTACGTATATTTATTTTACATATATAATTATAATAACTACGATAAAAATAGAGAAAATATTAAAATCTCCCCAGAATTTTCCACCTGAATCTCACAAACAAAGAGAATCATAAACCACGCATTATTTCAAAATATCAATCGAAAACGTGCAATCGATCTCTTCCGCTCTAAAAAAAAAAAAAAACTCCTTCATTTTCTCTTTCATTCAATAGAACAACCACGCTCCTAATGCCCTTCACAAAACGATGTATCAGTTCAGAGGCGAGAGTTAAAAAGTCAGGCAAAGCTTATCCACAGATGTACATTGGCCGTATAAGAAGCAAAATCCTTTTCACCCGCCATAAAGGTTATCAAGGGGTCCGGCACGTGTAACTTAACACTTTAAACTGTTCGTATATGTGCGTATAAGGCGATTCGCCGTGTGCAGGATGCTGACCGAAACTGACCAGGGGGAGGGAGGGAGGAGAGAGAGGGGGAAGGGAGCCATCTCGCGGATACATCCGAACGTTGGTGAATCAGAGAAGAAAAGAGATGCACGGAGAGAAAGATGAGGCCGTGTCTGCGGTCGTGACTGGCCGTGACATACACGCTCACGTTATGCATACATCTCTCCGCGGAGCTGCCATAAGACTTTCCACGCGCGGCATTCGGTTACCCCGATGATCACACTACCAGCGATCATCATCCACGCCAGCCGAGCAAACAAATTTAGCCGCGACGGTGACGATAAAAATTATTATCGGCCCCCGTGATCAGTCGTCTGATTTCGCGTGTTCAACAAGCGCGTACTACATGCGTACTCTGCGGCTTGTGACAAAAAAAAAAAAAAAGTTATCGCCTCTTCGATACCGTGGATATAGGTAAACTCGGGCCCGTGTACCGGTTTCGTTTCGCAAATTATCGATCGTGATGGGCGGGGGAAGGTGTTACCTTGAGAAATTGCGCGTTCCGTGATTGATATCCGGGGATATGATTTCAATGTAATTTTAACTGTTGCTTAACTGGCATGTTTATTTCGAGTGTAATCAAGAATTTTAGAATTTCTTAAATTTTTTAGATAATAGTTTTATTTATAAAGATACATAAATCTTTGCCTATTTATAATATATTATATTATTATATTAATAATATATATATATATATATATATATATATATATATATTAAATATTATATTATATCATATATTTTAGCTAATTACATTTATATACATTTGCACATGTATAAATTTTACGTGAATTTACAAGAATCTCGCGATTACTTTGTTGGTGGCCTTAAATACAACGTTAGAATTTTTTGCTCTGTATAATGCTAATGTTGTCTTGATTGCGAAAGATTTGTTACATTATTATTGTCGTCGTTTGCTCTGTAATATTCTGGCAAAATAGGTATCGTAAAAATTTAATCGACTCTTAAACGCTTTGACGTAAAGAAAGGTATGTAAAAACCATTTGAGATTGAAATTTCCTAACTTTAAAAAAAAAAATTTCTTAACATTCCGATTATTGACCGATTATCGCAAAACTGAGTTCGAAAAATTTCAAGATATCACAATCAATGAAACTCTTCTTGACAAAATAATAATCCTTCACGAAAGAAAGTACAAGCAATTGAATTCTGAAGAATTTTAATTTCCTATTTAAATTTAAAAATTAACCGCCGATATTCCCAGCTGGACGTTAACAAGTTAAAACTCTCGAAATTGTATCCTCGGCCATGACAATGCTCCCTCTTGTAACTCTTGATCGAATTGCATTCTTGGTGCTAGAACCGATTCGAAATCACGTGTCATGTATTACCTTCGATGCGTTTTCTCACGCGGCCGGGAGAATGAAGCGAGGCGAAGGATTGGAAAGGTTGTAGATAATAGGCGGAAGAGGAAGGGGAGGGGGAAGGGGACGGGGGGTCGAGGATGGTAGCAATATGGGGGTAAGGGTAACAGAAGATCTTCATCTGTAACATCGCAAATTGAACGAGGATTTGCTGCGACCACGAGCTTCCACCGCAAATGAATGCATATCTCGGTGCACATCTGCGCAGTATCGATGGTAATACACGTATCCTCTGATTTAAATTACTCGGAAACTGGCGGGCTTTCTGCAATTTACAAGTCGCCCCACCAAAGTGTTCCCGCTATACGTCTATATAAATAACTGTGGATGCTCGGAGTTAAACCCTTGCCAAACAGTTGTTGCATCGTTAAACGGAAAATCTTTGTAAATATTACAATGTTTGTGGAAGCGAAAGTGCGCGAACGCTTCGCCTGTGCGTTCTCTAGATACTGTATCGAACACACGATATAAATATCACGTTGTATCACTTGTAACTCGAAAACAATTGATGAATACAGTTAATTGCATTTGATTTTTTTGCAACTATTCCTTTGATTTATTTGAGATTTGTACTCGTTATTTTTTTAAATGAATACGTGATTAATTACATTATCACAATTAAGTCTAGTTATGTTAAACTGAATATAACTTATATATATTTATTTTTTTAAATGATTTTTTATGCGTCTAACTATTATACATGTTTATTTCTGAAAACGTGATTATCTTAGAAAACATTTAATAAAATTAGAAAACATCAAACATACAAAGGAGATAGAAAAAAAAGCGGAAGAAAATTACAAAATATCTTCTAAATTTCTTAATAGATAAAATATCATCGCAACGTATTCTAACGCAAGAATATGCAAATTTTCGTCATCCCGTTTCTACAAACATCGCCGTATTACGCAAAACTTGGATAAAAAAGAAAAATCTCGCGCACAGGGAAGAAGTGCGCATCGATGAAAATATACGATAACGGATAGAAGAATGGTGGTGGTACGTAATATGTACCACTACGCTACCTTGAAGCGTGCAAGATCGTTGAGATGGAAGGTAGTCCGATCTGTCGAGGGCGTGATTCTATTTCAATATCAGTCCGCCTGCGGTTCTACGGTAGACACCAATCTCCGTAACACGGGATTCATCGAATATGAAATACATCTCGCCATTGTATTTTCGCAAACAGAATAAATTATCTATTCCATGGGAAACACGATGATCGTAAGTCGACGATAGAAAACGCGTCACTTCGTAATGCGATTTGTAACATATAATAAATAAAAGAGGAAGAAAGAGAGAGAAAGGGAGAGGGAGAAAAGGAGAACGGAGAGAATCAAAAGCGAAATAGAGTCGTCGTCCCCGTCGACAGAATGGAAATGTAATTTAACCTGTCTATCGACTCCAACCAGCAAAAACTGGAATTCATCCGCAGGCGCAGCTGCGAATTTCTGCACACGGGTTGGTCATCGAGATTGCATTCAGACTATTTAGCAGGTGTGCTTCGGTTCGTAAAGCAAGGGTTGGGCTGCGTCCACATGCGCACACACACGTACACACAGATTACACCTGGAACCGCGGCTCGTCTTCTTTATCCATTGTTTTTTTTTTTTTTTTTTCTCTTTACCCACCCACCCATCGACTATCATCATGCACACTCGTGCTCTTCCTGTGTCACATGCGTGTACGGTACAATAGATGCACCTTTCAAAAGGTAACGCCGTTAATTGGGGATGCGGTAAACATTCGTAGCAGCGAAACAGGCAGGCAGAAGGCGCAGTGCCTTAATTGTCGCCTTCCTCTTCGAGATTGTATGGCATACCAAGCATGAAGCAATGCTTGCTCGTATGAAAACTACCTGCAAGAGGAAATGTGAAATGCTTACGTCTATAACGATGTGCAATTAATATTTTTTTCCATAACAAGATTTCGTATATTATGTTCGGAGATTTTTATTTAAATGTTAATTCTTCATATAGGAGTTTGAAAAATATTGGACAGAGAGGGGATGTTTAGTTTAATAAATATTTCGATTTTTAAAATTTCAATTACAATTTATTTCTCTTGGTTTGGAGTTATTTGTCATAAAAAAGCAGTTTTCATTTAATAATATATGAGAATGTTAAAATAAAAATTTTTGCGGTAAATTTAATAATTTATGAATTATATACTTGCATAATTGAAGTATATAATAGTAGAAATTCTAAAAATGTTAAAAGCTTTTATAAAAATAGTTTTCTGGTTGATGTATTCACATATGTATGTATAACTATTTTTAATTTATGTATATACATATGTATTTACATGGTTGTTTTTCCTCCTAAACTAAAATTAAGAATAATGAATAGAGAAATTAGAGTGATTTTTCTATTCAATTTTATAACAAACAAGCAATTTCAATGCTATTTATATAATGAAATTGATTATTTGCTTTGTCTTATATAAATAAGACATAAATTTTGCGCATTTATTAAGAAACTTTGTTTGTTGTCTTCTTTGAAAGATTGTATTAGATAATGTTACATATTGTTCTCTTGAATATTGGATTTTTATTTTTCTTGGAAGTTCTGTTCCTTTTTTTTTTCTTTTCTGACATAGAAGTAGCCTGTCGATTGAAGAAATGATCGTTTTCCTCTCAAAGGACAAAAGACGCGGCTTCTGATAACTTTAGAGACAATTTAAAGACTAAAATTATTGATAGTATTGTCAATTTTTCCTCTAATGACGTAAAATCGAGCAAAAGTTGAAAAATTTTATTTTTATCAGCCATAATATAATTTGTCCTTATATTTTTAACATATTTTTAGCGCATCTAAAAACTTTGCGTTATATATAAATAATGTCAGCTTAACAACGATGGAAGGAAAGTACGATCAAATTAGAAAGCTTTAAGGAGCTTTTAATAATTTATTAATTTAAGTAAAGATGAAAGAAAGTATCGAATAGAAAAGATGTAATCCGACATAAGAAAATGCGATCAGCGATTGAAAATTTCCATCAACGTTGTTATTTCGGATTAATTAGAACGATATACTTCCGATGTAATCTGTTTATAAGTAAAATCCAAGAAATAGTTTCAGGAAAATTCTATTATAAAAGAATTTTTTTTATTCATTATATTTATATAATAAACAATTTAATTAATAATCCATACATCTTTTATAAACTATATATAAACAATTATTTAAACGTAATTGAGAAAAAATATTACTCATTTCGTATGAAAAAAATGAATGATGAATTCAAAGTGGAAATGGATCGTGTATGTCAGACAAGTAACTATTAAAAAGAATTGTTGAGATTTTTTTTTAAATTAATTAATTATGAATAAAAATAGTATATTATAATATTAGGTATTATATTACTTTTATTTAAATAATTAATTACATATAATTCGATATTTAAATTGATGCTATTTCAGATCAATCCTTAATTCTTTTTAAGTAATTTTAAGAATCATTTAGATTCTCGTAAAATTTTTATTCAAAAAAATAAATTAAATAATAATATATATCGTCTCTTGTTATAGTTTGTTATAAATAATTATTATTTTATTATTTATTTGAAAAGAAAGAAAATATTTACAATATATCGTTAAATATTTCTAGATAATATCGATATATTTATACGTGAATCGCATTTCTTAATATTACTTATAAATATTAATAAATATTCGAGATTATTGTTTCCTAAAATATTAATAATTAATTTTGAAAGATAATATACTGTGCTGAAGCTAAAGTTGTATACATATTTCTTTCATCAGGAGAAGTACATAAACAAGTAAGCAGTTCAAATGAAAAATTGTTGTTTACTTTTGCAAAGCTGGTTTACTGTCTCATGTTTGGCAAGCATTTTCATCTCGTTCTTCGGATCATGCGTGTAGTTTGAAGCATCCTACTTGCGACTTCTTTCAACATACATACATACCTATTCCATTAAAAGCGATAAAATTTCTAAATCGCTAAAATAGTGTTTCTCAACCTGTAATGTGATGTGATTTTGTAAAAAATTACTACAATTATTTTTACATAATATATTTATATAAAAAAGATTTTATAATGAAATATTATAAATTTTAATATAGTAATATAAATATTTTACATTTTTAGTGATAGATTTTTAATGTTTTATTAATATTCTCATCGATCGATAATATTTATCTCTAAATATAATATAATATATTTATTTTATTAAAAATTATATTTTCATGTAATTATAAGTAGAGAGTGGTGTCAAAATTTATTTGATTATTTTATAATTTTTCGTGTCACAAGAAAGATTGGAAAAAGATTGAAAGAATCGTGATAAACACATCATTCTTTCGTTGATACAGGGCTACCATAAAAGCTATGTTAGAGAATTATAAGATGTTCCTTTCATTTCCTGATCGTTGAACAGAAAAAGAGGGTGGAGTTCGATTGTAAGTAACGAACGTGTGCACATGAGTACGCAGAATAGAGTTAAGTATTAGGTACGAAAGATAACCCAGTTACACTTCCTAATCATTTTTGATATATGATTTTCTTTTATATAAGGATAATCTCTTCTCCTTTCGTAATTAAAATTAATTTTATCCTCATAAAGATATTTAAAATGTTTTAGTTTTAATTTAGTGACTTTTAAAAATCCGATAGAGAATATTAGAAAGATTTAAAAGGACAATAATGATTCTGAAAAAAAACATTATTCCCTTCTTCGATTCAAATTTTATCGTATCATTTTGCGTATATAAACCAAGATTCTTTTGGTTTTAAAGAAATAAATTAACGTTTATGTCTTTTTCACGATACGTAAAAAAAAAAAAAAAAAAAAAAAATCGCCCTAGTACACAAGTAATCGCGGAGCAAAGTCACGGAGGATAAATACAAGAGACAGGAGAAAGAGCAGAGAGGGGAGGAGGGGAGGTACGAGGAGGAGAGAGGTTCGCCACCGTGGTCGCCGCGCGGCGTTAAGCCAGTAGGTAGAGCCTAAGTCACCGGCAACAACGAACGTTCAGAGAGCTCAGTGATTACGAGGCTGATTGGCCGCCGCGAGATGAGACGGCGGCGTCCGTCCTGTCGACCACAGCTCGTGACGGAACAAGCGCGCACCAAGGCTTTTCTTATTTATTCGTGTTGTGCTTCGCGGCCGCGCTTCGCTTTTGCGACTGCAACCGGGATACGGGGGCCCGCAACCAAATGCGGACGCAGGGAGCCGCGAGGCGAACGAAGGAACGAGACGATGCAACATCGCGCCCGCGGAATGGAGAAGGAAAGGGAACAAAGAGAGGAGATATACCCTTAGCCAACGTATATAATTTCATATCGTGGCGACCCGCGTAGGGATAGGCGCCACGCCCACCTGTGTGTCTCTTGGGCTGGCGCCCGTCGTGTCTCCTTTCGCTTCACCGACGGTTCTTGTAGCTTCTGCCGTTTGCTGCCTCTCTCTCTCTCTCTCTCTCTCTCTCTCTCTCTCTCTCTCTCTCTCTCTCTCCTTTTTTCCTTTGCGCCGACCAAACAATCCGTCCTCCTCCGTTCGCCACCCTCGCTCTCTCACTACTGTGTTTCTCTCTCCTTTCCTCGCTCGTTTCGCTGCAACTATCCGTCCTCGCGTCTGCACTCGTCCTTTCTTCTCCCTTTTTTCGCTTCTCTCCCTTTTCTTTTCCGCCACCGCGGGTCCTCCTATCCCCTCTCCTCTATCCTTAGCCTCTGTCAACTCCATTCCATCACCGGGTTCAAGCTTGAATCCGCTCAATTTCCGCGACAACGCCGGCGAATCTGCAAAACCGCAACGCGTGACGACCTAACTGCTTTTCGTTTGAGACCTCAAAGTTAACCGGTGAGCTTCTACGGGTGTCTCGGAGCTCTTTCTGTCATCCTCTTCCTTCTGGCACCGCGTGCACGATGCTCGCGCGATTTGTCGAAAACGGATACGATCGTTTCATATTCGTTGGTGGTTTCCTCCTTTCTTCCCGGATGTCGTCCTTTTTTTTTTTTTTTTTTTGTTTTTGGATACGATTTGGAATTTGGAAGACTCGTTATCTTGCAATCGATGATTTTAGATTTTTTAGAATGAAATTAGTCTGGAAATCTCTGGAAAGAAAATATTCAATCATTCTTTGAAAGATATTCTTTAATATGATCTCATAATATTCGTTTTATAATATGAAAAAATATCAAATGCTATTGAAAATGTTACGGTAACGAATAAAACTTTAGTCTTTTCCAAAAAAGCTTCTTTATTGTTTCGAAAAAAACGGGATGTTTCATCGTATAAAAATTTAATAAAGAAAACTACTTTGGCTTATTGATATCGTGTCAACCTCCAACAGCAATAAATATTTTTCGAAGTAAATACAGCCGAAGTAAATTACTTTTACGTATCTGCTAAGATTTGTTGCAGTATAAAGTATAGTAATATTTTTACACGATGTTTGCACCTACTTTACTGATTTATGTTGCTGTAATAAGAACCTGCAGGAATACCGAAAGGTTAAGATTTAACGTGAAGATATAGCTTCAATGTATAAGTTATAAGCGGTACTATTCTACTAATGAACTGCTTGATCAATGAGGCGCCTTCCCGAAGAAAACGTAAGTCATAATACCGACTGTTACTGTCTGCAATATGCTCCATTGTAAGTATTAAACGAGGATAAAGTAGGGAGTAAAGTAAAATAAAGTAAAGAAGTAAGAATACAGGCAGAAAGTAGGAATACATGTGAAAGAAAGAAAGAAAGAAAGAGGAGAAAAATGAATAACAATTAAAGAATTTTTAGAAGCATCGTCGTACTGTATTGTAAGCTGCAAGATATTTGTAAAGAAAACATTAAAGATGCAACAAAAGTTGCTAAAGCAAGAAGAGAGATATTTCGTAAGTAGATGGTTTTCAAACGTTTCGTCCAATTGTTTCAAAAAAGGAAAAATTAGATGAGGAGGAAAAATTTACGAAGTAAAGGCTGTAACTGTACTGTGAACAGTTTTTCTTATTACAAAGAAGAATCTTTGCTATAACGAGGCTCCGATAAAAAAAAGTAGAAGAATATATATCTTCTCCATTCCATTCAATTAAATCTACAGATATATTTATATTTTTTTTTACCTTGAAAAATACACGATGATATTTCTAAGAATTTAAAATTTAATTCTTAGCAAAAACACAACAGTGTGGGATTAAACAAAAATGTGTATACTTTGTGTGTACATATATATATATACCTATCAATATTATTAAATGAATATTTTTTTCATCTATGTCTTATATTATTAGATATAATACTAAAATAGTTTTAACATCTATTGGTGGTATTCTTGATTTAAATGGAGCATTTCAAAACGTATAGAAAATTATAAAAAGTATTTCGATTTTTGAAGGATTATTGGATATCAAAAGTGATGGATTATTCTGTTATTTATCTTGTAATTATAAAATCACGTGATAATCGTAATTAAATTTTTAAATAAAGAAAGAAAGGCAAGGATTAAAGAAATGAATTCGATCGAACAACAATATTAAATATATCCTTACTTTATTATGTTTCATCTCTTACATCCGCACATTTATTGATTATTATTTTCCAAACTTCTTTTAAATAAATTACATTCTCCGTTATTTTGCGTTTCTGTTTCTCGAATTTTGGATAAAGGAATCAGGACATGTAAACAAATCATTTGCAGCGTTGAAATCGATGATAATATTATACAAAAATATGATTCATGCTCGAATTGTGAAAGGAAAATGTGAAACTCGATACAGTCTATTATTGTAAGATATAAATGGGCGGGAAAAAGAGCGAAAGTTAAATTAACACATTGATACAGCGGATTGAAAAAAATCGAGCCACTCGTCTTACCGCTGATTGCGTCCTCACGTACTGTTCGAATTGCCGTACAAAATTGCCGGTACGGACAAAAAATCGAGACAAGGCTGTAAAACAAGAAGGACGAGAGAAGAAAGAAATGGAGCAAATGGAAAGGATGAAAAGAGGGCAAGTGTACCGCCGCAATGTCGATCATCGAGCGAGATTTGCAAAAGGAGAGACCGCAACACGCGTGAAGTTATTTATAATGTCATGTTGCAAATCTCGGCATGCATTATCGATCGGAATCGTAAAGTTGCAACGTAGAGCTTTTTTACACGTGGGACAAAAAACAAAAGTGTTTAAACACGATCTAATTTGTTCGCGAGAAAATTATTGAAACGTTACCAGCTTGTTGTTTCGTATAATACAATGAGAAATTCATTTCATCGTTCTTCTCGTTGAAAAAAGAAGAATAGGATAAATGAAATAAATGAAAATAACTTGTGGCGAGCTCGTAAAGAATATACGAAAGTCATGTGTTTTTTCAATAAGAGTTATATTTTTGAATGCAATAATTGATGCATCATTCCTTGTAACCCAAGTATTAAATTATATATAATAAAAAATCATTATTTTGAAAGATAATTTTATAATTTGAATTTTTAAAATTTCTTTAAAGACAAGGAACTCTTTATTTATAAAATTTAAGTTAAAATATCTTTTAAATTATATAAATTTTTTTACCACATTTAATTAATATTTTGTTATATGAGAAATAAGAATTGCATTAATTAGTGCAAAAATATATGATTCGTTAAAAAACACATCACACGTACAGCTTTTTATAGAAGAATTCATAGAATTATTGAAATAAGATCTGGTATAGATAATTCTAATAAGGAAATTACTGAAAAATTACTAATTATAATTATATTCAATATTCAATATAAATTTATTATAATCTTTTTTAAAAAGAAAAAGAAAAAGTATCAAAATGATAAAATATCACTAAAATTTTTAAGTTGTAACGAAAAATTCCTTAATTCCTGTTAATAATACGAGATGAAAACAAAGTTATAATCTGAATCTTAAGAGCAAAAAATCCTCGATTTACAAAGATTTCGTGTTATAAAAATTTCCAAATAAAAAATTCTTAACTTCAATTTTTAATTTAATTTTTAACTTCTTAAATTCTTAACTTCTTAAATTCTTAAAATTAATCGAACGATCGAGATTCATCCGCGAAAATTTCTCGCGAATCATGTTTGAAAACGATACGAGAAGGAAGATTCGTCAAAGCTGTCAAAGTTGAAGTCGACCATTGAAGGGATCCGTACCCTTGTCGGGGAAACGGGTAGATCGAAAACGATTAAGAAAACCGTGACGGCGCATTGTGTTTCCTCGCTCTCTCACGAGTGTGCTCGGTTTACGCTTCGTGTTTCGAGGATCGGTGGTTGAGCACGTGTGCATTGCACGTGTGTAGACGAACGTGGATGGTGGCGGCGAGGCTGCCGTGGTACCGATCTTCGTGGCCGCCCAGGGTCATGCCCTACCCTCTCGCGCTACACAATAATCTTGCTCGCCGTGTGTGCTCTGGTATCTCTCCGTGGGCGCTTCGCTTTTTCTACCCGTCAGCCCCTCTGCCCTTTCGCAAAGGTCCCGTGATCGGCCGTGCGCTTGTCCTTCTATCGTTCCTCTTCCTCTTCTTCTTCTTCTTCTTCTTCTTCGCTTTCTTCCTGCCTTCCCCACCTGCTCGCCTGCCTCGATATATGTGTTACTCTTTCCCCTTTCGCTTGTATTCCTTTTTCTTAGATGGGGATTTTTATAGGGGGAAATTAGGGGGTTAGAATTTTTACAGGGAGATTCAATGAGATTTTTATGGAATGGTGTGGAAATGGTTTTATTTTATGAATTAAATTATCTTAATTTTCGAATTCGAATTTAGAAGATTTGAATAGGTTTTACAAATTTTATTTAAGAAATATTATAAGTAGAAATGTTATTTCTTATATATCGACGATTCAAAAACTGCAAATTTTAAATTATTTAATTATTGCAGTAGATGAATAATATGAATTGTATCTCTATAAAATTATATTAATATCTCTATGAGTTCAGGCATAATTATAATTATATATAATAAATTAAATAAAAAGATTTAAATCTATCATAGTATCAATTGCAGTTAAAATTGAGACTCGTTAAATAATGATTGATAATCATTATTCTTGAGAGTCTTCTTCTTTTAAACTAATCTTAATGCAAATCATTCAAAAAACATGGAAATCAATCAAGTTTCTATCAATCTCGGGATATCTTAGGAAAATCAATCATCTTATATTTAATTGAAAATTATTTCCTTTCATTTTAATCGACATTTATAGGTTAACTTATTTAAAGGAGTATTTTCTATCTAAAGACGAATTTTGATAGCCAAGAAATATTAATCTATCAATTATTATATAATCATATTTTTTTTACTAATTTCTCTTATTACTTGATATTTATCATCTAAATAATTAAAAGTGGATTCAATTTAATTCGTCTCTTAAATTGTATAGTTATTTAATTAGCTTATTTATACACGTTACATTTATCGCGTTAAAAATTTCATTAGAAATTTAGAAAATTTAATTTAGATAGAATTAGATAGAATTTTAACGAGAATTGTATTATCAAACAAGAAAAGATTAATCTAGAAACAAACAAAATTTACAAACGATTCATTTCGATCGGTTTGAAAAACCCAGACTGAAACATTAACATTGACATTAATATACTCAAGTTTTTTTATTTAAATTTATTTCAACGAAACATCTGCTAAATACTCTATTAATTTAGTACCAAAAGAATTATTGATACGCGCAACCGAAATATTCTATCTACAGAATTCTACCGTTCGATTCTCACAAAATAGACGCAAAGTCGAGATGACGAAACTAAGCTGTTCTTTCGTGCAGCTAATAGCTAGTATGCCAATGGCCAACACGTGGGGCCATGCGTATCCTCGAGAGCACGTCGAGTAATCCCCTCGATCGACCTCTCGAAGACACGATATGGCGAACGTAGTAAGTCGAGCAACGTGTACACGCGGTATATATGCTCATATACACAGCTGTTACGAACAAACACAATGCTCGTCGCGGATTTCTTAATCGTTGCCGATCTATCTGTACCGTAATATCGGTACACGTCCGTTTACACACGTGTGCATCTTACACATATGGACACTTGTGGACCGTCCACTACCTGTGTGTTAGCGTTATATATCCTTGCATGGATATATTCCCAGTGTATCCACAGCTTACCCCCTCGTTCCACGGGTCAATGGCTCGATGCCTCGATCTGCTTCGCTCCGCTCTGCTTCATACCACCTCTTTTCCTTCATCCTTTGTACCCTCCTCCACAGAGCATCGTCTCCTCCTCCCCACATACGATGCCTTGGCTGTAACTTTCGTTCGTTCGTTCGTTCGTTCGTTCGTTCGTTCGTGTTACTCTTGGTGAGAGCACCCTGCCGTTTCGGAGACTTCAATGCGCGACAGTTCCTCTTTTCTCGACTCTCCTCTCTCTCCTCTCTGGCACCTCTTCGCTTCCCCATTCCTCCTCCCCACCAGATCACCTCCTGCCTACTCTTTCGCCGAGCTCGTGCCTTCCCCTTTTCCTCGGCCACGTATTTCCCTGGCCAACAGGTATTTTTCCGCCGCTTTTCTTCCCGTGTATACGTATGTATATGTGATGTGCCTGCCGCGTGCGCGTACAATGCCATGCCGCGTCCCAGCGGATGCGCGCGTAAGAATGTCGAAAGTGATGTGTTGTTCGATGAGGGATATGGAAAGATAAGTGGAAAATATTCAATTCTTGACATTGAATTCTTAATTTTCCGAAAAGCTCGAAATATAAATCTAATTTGGAAAAGTATGATATAAAGATATAATTTCTGTTTGATATTATTATTGGGGTGATAATGATTCATTTCTGTCAAATTTGAGAGAAGGAAATAGGAAATGAAAAAAAATGTTTGGTAATTGTAAATAATATATTTATATAACTTTTATCGTTAAGATGAAATATGATAAAATTGAGTAAATTGATTTCGAGATATTTGAGATCATTGATCGTATTATTTAATGGCTGTTTTGTATATACCAAATTATAACGAAGTTAACGATTTCGTTGAAGATGGACGTGCACGGAACAAGACGCTAGGATTTACTTTGTTGATGTCTCAATTATTTCCATCGAATAAACGATGGTTTTTATAGCTCGGCTAATGTCTAATTGGAGGCACTTTGTGGTTCTCCCACTACACTCAAACGTTTAGTATGAACGATTCCTTAACCTTCCTTCTTCCGCGAATGGTTCTATATTATAAAATATATTTATATATCTTCTTATCGAATATCAATTCTTATTTATATTACAATTCTTAAAAATCATCAAATCATATTTTACTCGTCATTAGCGTTTAATAATATTCTGAATTAATTTCTCGGAAGTTATTATACATTTCCGAGAGAAATAAAAATATATAGCATTAGAATAATAATATTTTTTACACGGAACGTACAATCACGTTAAAAAAAAAAGTTAGAAAAATTTCAAAACATGAAATGTTCACGATCAAATTTACAGAATAATAATTTATATTTTTCGTTGAAATAAAATTTCATATCGATAATTACACATTTTATTGATTGTTGTGAGAAACAACGAATTTGTGCAATGTTCAAATGATTCTTTGACGGATGAAACCGTGACGCGTATTATCAATGACGTATCGATGAGATAACGTGGAGAAGAACAATAACGTCTAAGATAATACAACCGCGGAATGTTAGGTAGTAAAGTTCGACGAATTGGAGCACGAACTGTATTGTATTCACATCCGGGGCATAGGCTTCTTTGAAACGAGCAACAACGCGTATACGGCGTGGCTCGCAAAAACGTAATTGGTAGGCAGTGAAGCTGTGATTATTCGAGTAGAATTTCACGGAATGGAGCTAAATGGGTTTGAGGAACAAACAATTTGCGCTGGGCAGCACCAGCTGATTGCTCATAAAGTCGTGTAAGTACAAAGTATCGGTGGATGTTTGTTCTTTGCCGGATCGATGCAATCATCGTCGTCCACAGTTCTTGATTCTTCTTTGACACGCTGTTCAATCTTGATCAGGATTTACACGCTTTCGTTTAGCTTTGGGGAAAAAGTAGTTGGAGAAAAAGTTACTTTCATTATGGATGTCTGATAATTATTAAGATCTTTTTCTAATGAAAATCTTTTTATTCAATTTTATGTGGAATATAATTAAATGTAATATAATTTTGATGCCGATAAATTTTATACTATTATATTCAGTTGTTATTAAGATTTGCGAATAGTTGATTATCTATTTATTATTTTTGTGAGCGAGATTGTTAAAGAATGAGAGAAATATTTTCATCATTTTCATATAGTACAAATAAAAATGTAGATAATTTAATCACTTCTACTTTTTTTATTTTATAATTTTTAAAGAATCAAAAGCAGGACGCAATGATAGGGCTGTTTACTCTAAATGTTGTCTAAAAATAACGATGAAAATATAAATTTTAAAGCGTTGAAAATATTTTTCTCGATAAATACATCAAGAAACAAATAATTTTTATGTCTCAAAAAAATGAATTAATTTCTTAGATCAAGTGTCAAACGAAACGAGTTAATTTTACTAATTAATAGACGATGTTTGTCGTTGGTGTAATATCAGTATCAGAGAACAAGACAATTATTCTTCTTTACCTTGTCTATCACGTTCATCCGTATAATTGACGCTGGAATTTTTCATCAAAGGTAATAACTTCAAACGATACTTCTTTTTTCCTCTTTTTCTTCTTTTTTTTTCTTCCTATCTTTCTTTTCTTTCTTTTATTTTTTTTTTAATTTATTTTTTTTTTTTCATTTATTACGCGTAACCACCGTATTGGAGATCGAAGTGACCACAAAGGCGATACTTCATTCTTTGATACAAACATGTATCGGCGTACTTCCGGTTGATTGGATATAAAAACAAAGAGACGCCTTTATTTCTTTTAGTTCTCGATATTTACATCGGGAATATCGGCGAACAATCGAAATATTCGATTCCTTTAAAATATTCGAAACAAAAGGCTTAAAACCATATCTTACTCATGGACTGAATTATGAGACTAATAATCGATTGGAATGCGCCCCTTTCATAGCCGCGGCCCATCGTCATGCGATCCTTATTCATGCAAATATCATTTTTTAAATTCCATTCCACGGCCTCATTACGTATCGATAAATAACAATGTAACGTATATACGAGAGATGGACGTGTGTGTACGATACTAGGAATCTATATACATATATCTCGACCCATATAACGTGTTCGACGACCAATCGACATTCCAGTTGTGCAGAAATGTTAACTTGGAACTTTGCTTCTCGGAAACGGGAAAATAAGGAAGCTGGGAGGAAAGTTAATCGCGCTTAAACTGATCTTAATGTGTTGAAATCTGTTTGCGATGATTAGCGCGATTATAATCGTAATTTGCGACGTTGAATCATCGATCAACGTTCTTCGATTTTTAGATCTTATCAAGAATGATACTTGAAGAAGAAATATAATTAAGGAAAATGAATATTGCGTTTTAATTCTTTTATAAAAAATATAATAGATAATTGAATATCTATCCGTTCTATATTATTTGTTTGTCAATATTTCTAGATATTAATCTCGACAAGATGGCACGTGTAGGAATTTCTATTTTTATTCTCTCTCTTTTTCCCCTGCGATTTATATTACATTTCAATTCATTTTATAGATTTTTAGAATTTTCTAATTCATAGATCGTAGATCGTGATACACGCTTCGTCTTCTTCTTCTTCTTAGATAATTAACTATTTACAATGTTTATATAAAACAAAATATCAATACACAATAATATAACTTCTACTTACAAAACAAGTTTCAACAACCGATTCCAAACTGTTCGATATCATTGTATCCTGATTGATTCGTAAGTACAACTTGTATAATGTAAGAGATACACGCGGATACATTATCGATAACGTATTTACATCAAATATCTCGCCGCGTGATCCAAGTTGCCGATATTAAAAATAAAGAAGAACCGTAGATCTTCCGTATCGAGGATCCATGGGTGTCCATGGACTTCTGCCAGATTCCCATCCCCTCCCCTCCCATGCACCTTGGAAACAAGGAACAAACTGTAGCAACGGACAGTGAAGGCTCCCACTTGTGGGAACCATCGTGCACCATGCCGTGCTCTCTGGACCACGAAGTGAAAGGTCTGACTTGGAGTTAACTGACTGACTTGCAGTGTATTTGAAGTGTACGTTGCCCGTGCAAGGTGATGTATCTCTAACCGACTCCTCTTACCGGGTGAGCCGTACGAGCAACGCACACGCACACGCACACACGTCGAAAACTTTGACAGTGCACGTACACGTCGGAATCCGTGGTCCCATTCCAGCGTGCATTTTACATGCATCGTTACATACACTCCGGTCCATAAGTGGACGTGGTTGGACGTCCTAAATAGTAACCGGATAGTTCAAAAATAGTGCGCTTAGTTTGGATGAAATAATTTTCTTTCTTTTTATCATTTCTCCGGTATTAATTTATTCCATAGCTTGTTTTTCTGAAGTTTTCTGAATTCAAAATTTGTCATAATGGATAATAAGAAACGTTTATTTATGATACTAATTTATATAGTGTATATAGTTTATCTTTGTTGATAATTATGAGGAAAATGGAAAATAAGAATTGTAAAATAAAAATGTTAAACGATATTTATTTAAATTATTCTTATTATTTATTATAAATTATATTACTAATCAATTTCAAAGGTTAAACATTTATGATGGTGAGATTTCTATTTAATTCGTTTCAAGTTGTCTCAATCATATAGAAAGCAATATATTTTTCCTCTTTTTACTGTTATATATACAAATCATCATGTTAATAACGGAAATGTGTACTTTGTACAATATTTCTTCAAAAAATGCATAAAATTTAATTTTATCAACTATATGTATACAGTATTAAGATGTTAATAATTCCTCCTATAATCCGGATCGATTATATACGTTTTACAGTGGATACTTAGCAAGTCTAAAGTTCCAAAACTTATGAGCGGGAGTGTACGTATCTATGTACATACGAACGTTACGACCACCATGGTAATCGTCCATAAACCGCGAAACTATCCTTACATACGCGTCGAGATGCTTCCACCCTCCCGTCCTGCACCTGCACTCAATCTTTATTTATTGGAATCGTTGTGTTTTCTCGGATGCTAGAAAGGAAGCGGCGAAACGACCGAGAAAGGAGTCGCGCCGCTTCCTGGAACAGAAAGACGTTCCATTGTTAGATCGAATCTACTTTTATATTTTTCGTTTTGATCACTGCGGATGATTGATCCATCTATATGAAAATATGATAAAATTCTCAAAATGTTCCTATTGTTTATACTTAATTAAAAGTAAACTCTTTGTTTTTGTATGCTTCTTTACGAATGTTTGTTTTTAATGATAATTTTCTGATTTGTTATTCTTATCTTTCCAGTTTTAAAGTACAATTATATAACGTGTTACTTGAACAGGTGTTTACTGGACTCATTAAAAATAAAAATTCTATTTTGTTCATTTTGGGTATTCACAAATGCAGATGAAGAAAGAAAATCTTTTTACTATGAATTGCAGGGGATACACATCTAAATTTGTTTTTCAAGATAGAGGATTGTTGAAATTGAAAGTCGCTTGTCGGATTCGCGGGTTAGAAATTTTGATTGCTACCATGGTTCCGCTCGTTTTCTATTCGGTGGGAGTTGAAATTCTTAGGAATCTAAGCGTTTGTGGGTGGGAAAACGTGTAATTTGAAAGAAATAACGTCTCGAATCGCATAATTTGCGCAGAAGAAATATTTATTTATTTAAGAGAGTGGCTGGAAAGGTATTCCATTCGATACTTTGTCCGTTGATTATAACTACTAATTTAACAATTTAAATAAATGCTTGACTTAAAATTTTACGTAGATAAATTAAATTTTTTATAGAAATTTTGCTTCAGAGTTCAAATTTGATTGTTTTTAAATTTAGGAGAAACCACCGATCTGATTTGGAAAAATATGATACAACAACGTTATTTCATTTTAATAACAATTGTATAAGTCAGATAGATTCAACATCATAATCGATTATAATATAGTATTAATTAAATGAACGAAGCACGAAATAATTGAGAGTGATGAAAATGTAAATACGTTATAGGTTAATTTCGATGTGATGAAATCTCTTCAATTAATACTTCAAATAATAAATTGAAACGTGAATATAATGTATAACGATAAGTATTTCAACATTTTGAAATATTCGAACCTTCGAAGAAGTAGATTTAAGAACGAAGGATTGTGCCTTTATCAAAATTAAATTTCAAAATTTAAATTCAAATAATTCACACTTGTATTATCATATAATCGATCCGTTAAAACGATCCGTTAAATCGCTTTCTACCGCCAATCCTATTTTTTTCAATTTCGTTACCTTTATTCGATCCACGAAAATCTTTCTTTCTTTCTCTCCCACGTACAAATTATTAAGCAGAAGCTCGATAAAAGATCGGACCAGGGACGAGGAGACGTTGGATAAAACCGAGCGCCCGTCCTTCGAAAAACGTCCTTCTCAACGTCTCTCCCGGCGGCCTTCATTTCGCATTTAATCCTGGAAACTACCCCCGCGTATTTCGTAGTGAGCGGAGCGCAAAATACGCGAAAGACCAAAGACAACGCCCTTAGGTACTTATATAGGATGTTGGTGGTAAAGATGAGACGTAAGAAGCGAGCGGGGTTGGTGGCAGTGCTCGAAGGTGGAACGAGGGGGATGGAGATGAGTATGGGGTGGGGCAGGAGGGCTGGCTAGGTATGTATAAGCAGAAGAAAGCGCGGGTCGATTAAAAGTAGCGAGGGTGTTTCTCCTCTCGTTACCGGAGAGCGAGAAAACGAGGCTGTGTGGGACAGGGATGAAAGATGGGGAAAGGCGGAAAAGGACGGGGCTCGGTCGAGAGTCGAAGGAAGATGGATGATAGACTTGGAGGAGGAGGTTGGAAAGAGAGAGAGAGGAAGGCGGAGAGAAGAAGAAGAAGAAGAAGAAGAAGAAGAAGAAGAAGAAGAAGGTGGGCAGTGGTGTAAGACGAGGAGAAGAATGAAGGAAGAGGAGAGGATGTGGGGGAGGGAGGAGAGAAGAAAAGGGCTATAAAGCAAATGCGACGAACGGAGACAGAGATGTAGTTCCGATCCAGAAGGGTTCGTGGAACGCCGCCTACGTTGGATTGAGAGGGGAGAAAGGGAGGATATATAGAAAGGGAGAGGGAGACAGAGAGAAAGAGAGACTCTGAGAATCTCAACCTTTATTTGGATTTAAGTAAGGAAAAGGGTTGTAAGATGTGTCGGATCTGGTGGATTCGGGACCAACTGTGTAGGTCGGAGGGGAAGGGAAGGGAAATTTCACGATGGCGTGGCGCATACCGAGGAGGCTACCGAGGTACGTGAATGTAAATTTTATGATCAAAGTAGCGGATTAATACGGAAGCAATGCTCCTCTGCGGTTACCAGCAACGATGTCCGTTTGTGGTTGTCGACGATCCTGCAGGTTTTGATACTTTTCATTTAAGGAGGCGCCTCCATGGACGTCCTTCGAAATATTTACCGATTCTAGGAAAGTAATGCGAATGCCAAATCGATCCCGAAAATATCCGGGCACGTTGAATATTTTGAAAGATATTTGATCAATTTTGGATATTTGAAAGATATTTGAGAAAGTCATATATCGGTGAAAAGAAGGAAAAAGAAGTAATAATTATTCGAGGAGAAATTAGTGTGAGAGCCGATGAAAAATTTTATTATTAGGAAACGTTTTCAATGAATCAGCGTAACAGCGTAAGAGGTTTTGTTATTACGTGTTATCATACAATTTATCGTGTATAATGGAATAAGAAAATAGGCAAATACGTTAGAATATGCATTAGTGTTACTTATATCGATATCAGTCAGCAACAAGAATTAATTTATTTGACATTGCGTTATTTAATGGTTCGTTTTTTCAAAAATTATGAAGGGCTTGCAAAAAAGCTATTCTGAATTACATATTTTTTATATTAATGCTGAAACACTGTACGAATATAGAAATACATATAGGTAATATACATATAGGTAATTATGATTTAATAAAGATAGGTTTTATGTTGCACATCCAATTCTTCCAAAAAATTATTTTTACATATTCTTAATTATAAAAATATTAAAAGTTAATTTTTGATAGAATAATGTAAAAGTGATATTATTATTTCGTTTTCGACTGATCATTTTTGATATCGAATCATTAATGATCTCATTCCCGGAGCATTAAGTTTAATTTACATTTTATCCGCAGAAAATAATACAATTATTTATTTGTTTAAAAATTTATAATTCCAAATTCGAAATAAAATTTTCACAATTCTCAGAAGATACTCTCGACTTTTCAAAAAAATATCGCGTATCACATTTTTAACGATGTAACAATTAACGAACTCTCTTATCGAAGAGATGATAAAGGCTCGATCGATAACGATTTCTAAAAATTGCAACTTTCAACTCGTCGCAATTTAATCTCGTGTAAAGGAATGAATATTCAGGCTCGAACGCGCGATATTAAATCGGAATAGATATTCCGTTCCGCAAACAAGCAAAACTTGATGCGGCGAGAAACTCTCTTAATTCGCGATTCCCTCGTTTCACTGTATCAAAAAGGTATGACACGGCGTGTATACACGATGGAGGGGGAAAAAAAAAAAGTTCCGTGACCGTTGGAGCGCGGTGAAATCTACTAGATAAACCTAGAAGAGCAACAGAACAGAACGATTTCCTCGATGTCCAAGCCGGGCTCGTAAAAAAAAAAAAAAAAACCCTCCCCTCCCCACGGAGGAAACAACAATTTCAGAACAATAATAATTCGAAAAGTTCCTTCGTTTGGAACAATAATTAAAATAAACGTTTTCGCGGTGGAAGTTTCGCGGTCGAACGAAGAGCGAAGAAAAATGAACGAAGTTAAACATGAAATACTTGCATCTGCCACTGTTGGCAGGCCTCCCCCGCCTCGTCAAACGAATTCGTTTGAAAATCCGTGTGCGCGGATGGAGGAAGAAGGAGGAGGAGGAGGAGGAGGAGGAGGAGGAGGAGGAGGAGGGGAGGGGAGGGTGGAGGTCACGAATTTCATCTCTAAACCCATCGGCAGCCCCGCCATCAGCTGCTTCAGAGTTAAACTTTAATTTAACGCATCAGAAACAGCCGAGCTCCTGTTTCTCCTTCTCTGCCACGGTCTCTGCTCTTTGCTCGTCCTCCTAGTGCTATCTGCTGAAAAGTGAAAAAAAAAGAAACAAAAAAACGATATTCGAGAATCGAAAAAGAAGTCATCGATACCATCGTATGCTTTTATATAAGATGACCATCCATTTTTCGTTTTTTTCAGGATGAATCTTTTCACAGGTGACAGTCGAGATATTAATGTTGCGTATGTAATATAATTTAATATCGTATATGTAAATATATATTAATACATTTCTATTTTATATTAAGCATACGATGGCTATAGAAAGTATTTGTACGTTATCTTATTCGTTATAATAATTTATGTACTATTAATGAAATATTTTTATGTGTATTATATTTTGTATAATTTAGTAATAATTTCGTGTAATTATAAAAATTTGGTGAAAATGAAATGAAAAATTCCGTTGAAAAATAATCTTCCATGTCATAATACGTATCTTTATTTTCATAATAACAACAACAATTCTCAGAATGAAATTGATATTTATCTAAATCAAATTATTTCGCATTTATGAATCATGAATAAAAAGTATAAAATTCAAATTGCTCCTCTGTCAGCCAACTATTCTGATTTTCAAGTGGAAAGATACGATCGTCTTATTAAAAGCGGAATATATGGAGGATCGAAAGGGGAATCACATCGATACGTATGTTAAGCCTATAACTAAGCAAAACATGTTTAACCGCACGATCGATTGCATATGGATCGCGCCCACGCACCGATTACCACGGTTAATAACACCTGCTGTCCATAGTGATTAACGACTGATCAAAACTGTGTACGATGCTCGAAGACAACTCAATCCGGGATTTCGAAAGTCTTATCGTTGAGCAATGTTTTAACGGCGTTTTGAACATCTATTAAGAAATGATTTACTTGACAGCCGATTTGTTCGATCATTAAATCGTTTTCTTTCGCGATTAGGAAAGGAAAGACTCGAGAGATACTTGAGAATTTAGAAGAAGATTTAGAAAAGGGTTTGAGAGACGAGAAACAGTTTAATTAAGAGATCTGTTTCAATGTTACGAATAATATTATACGTAATAGAGTATCATTCAACTTTACCATTCGATTTGGTTTCTTCAATTCTGATTAGTTACAAGAGGTATAATAAAAAAAGGTATAATAATAAAAGAATCAAAAGATTATTCTCTATCCTTTAAATCGATCTTTCTCTGTTAAGTAAATCATTTCTTAATAGATGTTCAAGGTGAATTTTTATGAAATTAAAATGTGTCCAAATATTCAATTAATATATAGATAATATTGATAAATTATGTAAAATATATATTAATTTATATTTAAAACATATACAATATATTAAATATTACTTGTGCATATTTGATAAGTATCAATAATTATGCACACTTTAGTAATCATTTGCAAATTTATAAACTTCCAAAATTAAATATTATTCCTTTTAATTGACTTATATAAATATTCGTATCTCCATAAAATATGCTAGATATACATAACGTTTGAAAAGTGTCTTCCTTCTTGACAATCCAACAGAAGCCATTGTACAGTATTTTAATTTTAAAAATTACAATCAGTCCACTCACTACGCCTTTAAATTTCATCGAATGTATCGTTTTTAATAGATAACAAGTGTCAGCAGGGGGGAATAGAGGAATTTACGTTGTAAGGGTGGAGGCAGTGGCCGGAAAGTCGGGAAAGTAGGTTAACGCCTGCCCGTTTTCGTTGGTAGTCCGTACGTATTCTGCAACGGAATAAATCAGTCTGGGGGGAAGCGGCGAATATTTATTTTCGAGGGAAAAATCCAAGGAAAAGTTTTTCTTCGCCGACCCAGCCCGCGCAACTTGTGTTGCGATCCGTTGACCAGGGAGAGAGAAAGTAAATGAAATCCGGCGACGAGTCAAATAAAAATCGGGGAACTGTAAGTTAGACGAATCGAATTTACGATTCCTCGAGTACGGCCGACGACGACGCATCATTCTCGTGTGTAAATTTAAATAATTATCCTTCAGCGCTTCTGTCACATGTAGACATTTACTTAATTAAATCCTATGGAAAAAGACTGGTTGCTAAGATAAGTGTACGATGTTTATTAAATGCTCTAAAATAATAGAAAATAAATTCCAATTCTCATGAGGTAAATAAAAATGCTTATTAAGCTATCTTTTTTCTTTAATTTTAAGTAATAAAAAAAAATTTATATTTGAATATGAAAATAGGAATAATATGCCCAGAATGTACAAAAAATTTTTACAAATAATTGATCTCAAAGATTTTATTTTTTTTATTTTTATTCTCTTCATTCGCTATAAATAAATAAAATTAAGAAATAAAAATTTCTTCATCACTATTAAGATTAAATTAAATTCGGCCTTAAAAAGGAATTAATCACGTTTAAGTTGCTCGATCGGTAACTTATTCGTGCAAACTCTTGTTGAAACAACGAAATAACTGAAAATGAAAAAAAAAAAAAAAGAAAGGAGGGGGAATCGAGGATAGAAAGAAGAAAAAGAAAAAGAAAATAAATGGAAAAAAGAAAAGAACAGAGGAAACAATGGCGGCGTATAATCGCTAAACAGACATATCAAACGTATCCGTATAACTGTTCCGATCGGCGGTGGTGCATCATCGTGATAAATAAATTCGGTGAGTCGCCCTCGTGTACAAAGGCGCTACGCTAATTGAACACGGTTATCGGGCTTCATCGATCATCCGGCCCGAAAAATGTATTTAACCTCGTCACGAACCGCTCGTGAGCCGTACAATTATACTCGGCCGCGTGTGAGTATCGCGCACAGGTAAACCACATTCACTCGCGTACCATGACTTAGGAGGGCATTCACGGCCCGCCCGTGTAGTTCCTTTTAAACGAATTATAGCGATAAAGACCCCCACGGAGGCCCCTCTATGTGTGCATGTATTCAGATTCCACGGTACCTCGATGTACACAATATTAAAGCCGTGTACTGCTGATTGTATTGTGGGGTAGAGCGGGGCCGAAAGTAATATGTTAAATGATTTGAAAAGTAGTTGTAATGATACATTTTTGGTTCACACTCAGTTAGCGTTCGTACATGAAACGTTGTAAATATAATATATAATGGGTTACGTGTGGAATTATTTTCTTATTATTGAAATAATGAAGAGATACGATCAATTCTTGAAGTTTTAGTTTTTTTTTTTTTTGTTAATGTAATGACAGGAATAGAGAAAAAAATTTTAAACTAGATTTTAGTGCTCAATTTCTAGATGAAATTGTATAAGAAATATGAAAAAAAATGATATATTGAACTCATTATCGTCTACATACAGAAGATAATATCATAATGTGTTTCTTATTTTTTGTTTAAGCAATTTTGTTTAATGTGTTGATTAAGAGATAGTTATAATGGAAAAAATTATATCGATCGATATGAATGTATTCGAAATAATACATTGCACGAAAATGAGAGGAATAAATTTAGTTTTAATCTTATCTTGTTTATTAAATTGATTCTCTGTATTTTAAATGCAAAAGATATAAATAGAAATAGAAATAGACGAAAGATATTCAAGATATTTTAAAACGATAAACAAGATTTTCAAAATGCCTCAGAATGATTTTTAGTAGATACTTAGAATCTGTGCTGATAGAAGAACAAATTTATTTTCTTCTTCCTCCCAAGAATAGATAGCAATCCAATTCATTTACCAAATTATAAGTTGCTATTGGTAAGTTTGGATTAACTTTTAATAGTAAGTAATATTTCCTTATTATAGAGCCTATTGTTACTCTTGTTTGAAACGAACCCCTTCATCTTTAATATATCATCGTGAATATTTTATTGATCTCAATTTTAAGATTTATTTATTTCTGGATAATGCAGATCTAATATATTTTGATTGGAGTTAAATATATTCAAGAGTTCAAAAAACACAGAATAAATCAGAAAATATATATCTGTAAACCGGGGTGAAAATGAAATTCGGGGATAGCTTAAAATAATTGAAATAAGTTGAAATAAAATAGTTGGAATGACAGATAGAATAATTCCTTATTTAATCATTATATTATAGGAAAATAAATTTGAAAATCCATCCACCATTGAATATTTGACAAATCTTTGAAATTGCGAATCGTTTCGATGTCGATTCAATGCAAAAAAGGAGTTCTGATAATTATAAAAATATCATGCTTATTTATCTATTTACAAATTAACTATTATACGTTAACTATTATACGTAATTAACTATTATACGTAATTCATTTAATCTCTCTCCCAAATAATCTCTTTTCGAAACATTGGATACACATAATTAATAATTATTTAATTAAAGTTTCACATAATTCTACCCATTCTTTTCTAAAAAAAATTAATCGATTTTTTTTTATTATTTCATATTTATAAAAATTGTTCAGTATTCTTAGAAACATAACAATTTTCTATTCTAGTTCTTACCTTTTTTTGATTTGCTGATCGTTCTAATCAAATCTTTTCCAAAAATTTTTATATATATTTGTATGTATAAAAATATTTTCAGTAATTCTTGTAATATTTATAAAAACTCACTATTGTTTCTTCATTAATGCAACAATATCTAATAGAAAAATATAAACAGATCGTATCTATTATCCTATCAATTTCATAAAAACAAACCTGATTCCCTTTATCATTTTTAGAATTCAGATAGTTTAATCCATCGGTATATAATAATATATAATAAATAGAACTCTGCTCTATCCCCTTCCATCGATCTCTTTCTACTCTCCAATACCTCGTCTTTTTCTTCCATCCCCATTTCCTCCTCCTCTATCCATTCATCGAGCCAACCCTCTTATGAAGTATTTCTCTCTCTTTCCCTCTCTCTCTCTCTCTCTCTCTCTCTCTCTCTCTCTCTCTCTCTCTCTCTCTCTCTCTTTCCCTCCCCCTCCTTGGATCTGATTCGATTTGTCGTACAATGCTGTTCACGATGTGATTACATGCCAGAGGTCCCTGCAGATGGCTTAGCGATGGCAGAGCTTAGGCAGCGTGTAAGTTTACAAAGTACCACGCTGTTAGGCTGCTCTATCGACACTGAAAACGCTGACTTTCCACCCTCGAAACTGACTCTCGTATGATGTTGATTCGCCCATTCACGAAGGGCGAGAATGCATCGGGTTTAAGGAATGAAGCGAGAAAAAAAAGGAATATGAAATTTTCGAGCGACTAGTTGGAACTAAATTCGATTGTTAAGGCGAAACTTGGTGGGATAATTCCATAATTAATGGAATACACGATCGAAGCTATTCGAAGCGCACTGCATCTGAATAATGAATAAGATACAATTCTAATGAAGTTGAAGATGAAACGCCGTTTCAAAATACTTTTTACAATTGATCTTTTTTTTTCTTTTTTAATGAATCTGGTAATTGATCTTTGAGTAAAATAAATAAAATATATTTGCTACTTGGGAATAATAAAAGCTTTAAAAAATGATATAAAAATAAATTTCATGCTGCAGATATTATTTTATATAAGTTTTTGTATAAGAATGACACGTGTGATTCTGATAAGAAAGGGAATACTTTGAAATATAATTATAAGTGTCGTTGCTGAAACTTTCGAGTTATTGATAAGAAAAATATTATTAGAAAAGAAAATAAGTATTGTAAATAGAGAAAATGGTTTTTACAATTATTGATAAATATAAGTTCTAAGAATTGATTGAAAAACATTGTTTTTCCAATGTGGTGTTCACAGATTCAAAGAATAGGTCACATTACATAACGTAATAAACTTATTTATTATAAGTTTTTCTTTTTTTCCTATTCATTTTGTCTTACATTATTGACTTTCAATTTGATTTAGGAAATTCATAATCGAGATTCAGTTTATGGAATCATATTCAAATTTTGATTCTCGAAAGATCGAAGAGATAAAAAGAGCAAACGATTTTTATTATACACAAAGCTAGTTCACATGCGTCGCTTCCGAGATGAAATCAATGATTGAGCAATAAGACAATACGATTATCATATTCTGATCTTAATTCGTCTCACTCGTGTGAGAACGTGTGTTTGATCATCACGATCGTGACTAGCGAGAAAATTGTTAAAGTTTGATCGCGTAGCATCATTTCAATTAAAAACTCGATTACCACCCCCGTTTCGACGTTCCATTTTTCGATCAAATTTTTATTCATTACACGCGAGACGTGTAATAAAAAGGATGAAATAAAAACAGATGTGATGTTGCTAATTGTGCTATATAAGCATACGTACGATGACAGCATCGTCAATCATATTACGAGTCATCGAGGGATTTAGTAACTATTGCGCAAGTCACCTCTTTCATCGAAGAATATTATGTAGCATTAAATGCTACATGAATGCAGTTAATGTTACTGTTTGATATTATCTCGTGAAATTTCTTTTGAGTTTGATGCAATCGTTCAAACGAATTATTATTTATTATAAGTTTTCCTTTTTTTCCTATTCATTTTGTCTTATGTTATTGATTTTCAATTTGATTGATAGGAAATTCATAGTCAAGATTCAGTTTATGGAATCATATTCAAATTTTGAAAATTCTACAATATATATTTTCTTTTTCATACAACGGTTTATGAAAATGGAAGTGAAGAAAAGAAATATTGTCTCAATACATACAATATGTTATAGTATAATTAGACAAAGAGTGATTTCTGATGAAAAAATAAATCGAAAAGAAATAAAACTTTTTCATTCGATTCGACTTTCGATTCTTCTTTCATTTAAGTTCAAAAAATTTTACTCTTTTTTTTTATGTATTACGAATAACGAGATCGTGTTTATTTATTTAATTTATTTATGAATGAGAAAAATATTAAAATAGAGAAATAAATAATTATATGGAAGAAAAAATGGAAGAAAAATAATTTGTTTTATTAATGTAGAAAATCGTTTTACAGAAATCCAATAAAATTTTTCACGTTAATGTAAGTTTCTTTTTTGTGATAAGAATAGCATACTCGTGTATCGAAAGCACAGACTCGATCGATCGATTAATCAGGTCATTTGGAATACGATTACATTTATTTTTAAAACGTGAAAATAATTGGCCCTTATTTAAATACATCGAGTCCTCCCTACTCGATGCTCTAATTCATCTCACGAATATTTGATGAGATTTAAGCCGAGGAAGTGGTCAGTTTAAAATTTGCACAACTTTCAAGGATTCTGAATTAAACGAACTGCTTAAACTTGTATTGTCAACGAGTATCAAAATTGATCGATATTTAAGATCATTATGTTATTGATGCAATCTCCAATCTCTCGACATCTATAATGAATATATAATGAATATCTTAGTATTTATAATATTTAATAGTACTTCATGCTAAATTGAATTCTATAAAGACACAATTCTAATATATCCATAAAATATGCTGTATCAGTTTAACAGATCCATCCGCAATTTTTTATTAATCACGAGTTTATAGTTTAAAAAATTTAAACATTCGATAGATAACAGATCTATTCTTTTTCCATCTTGTTTTATTATATACATTATTTTCTACATTCTATCTATGATATACAAAACGAGAAATGATCATTTTCCTTCGTTGTCCTCTTCCTGTAAATTCATTTTTATCATTTTTAAACAACACACGATATTACAAATCTTAATAAATAAATTTATTATTTATAATAATAAAATTATAATAATTAATAATAATAAAATTATTTATAATAAATATATCAACATTAAATTCGCACATACGCTATAAAATATATTCGCATATACGCTATAAATTTCTCAAGCATATCCACTATCCCCTGCAATTTCTTAAAAAATAATAAATATAAATAATGCTTTTGAGAAACAAGCAAAAGGAATTAAATTCGATTTGTCTAATAAACTCGCTTCTCTCGGATCTCTTCATCGTCCTTAACCGCTCATTACCTCCAAATACAAATTCATTTTGTCAAACAATCCCCGATTAGCTTTCACCTAATGCATTGCTGGCTAAGCAAAACTCTCCGCTTCCTTCGTACAAGAACAACATTCTCAGAGACAAAGCGGACAGAATCTTCCATCATTGAAAGAAACCACAAAAATGAAGAAGTTCGTAGCCGGCAGAATCATCCAGAAGAAGATTCCCTGACATGGGAGGGAGGAATGGAAGAGAGAGAGAGAGAGAGAGAGAGAGAGAGAGAGAGAGAGAGAGAGAGAGAGAAGGGGGAGGACGTACAGTTAAATTGTTATGACATAATTAGGATCGATCTGATGTTTGACGGCGATGTTGGACGACGAGGAGGGGAGGTGAAAGAAGGACGGTAAAAGTCGAACAACTCGGGGATCGAGTTGAACCTGGCTGTGGAAACCATTCATTCTTCGGGCTCGGCCGTGGTTACCATTTGACCAGTTCATTCAGGGATTTAAGACTTTTCTCAGAGCTCGGCCCCCTGGCTTTGTTTCGTTCCCCCGTTTCTTTTCCATTCTCCACCGCAACTCTCGTATCCTCGTCTCGTTCCCTCTTTCGCCACGGTGTGCAGTTACGCTATCCAACCCACGTCACGTGAGCGCAATTTTCTGCGCCGATGACGGGTCGTGCAGATCGAGCTATGAAACGCTTCGAACTTACCCGCATCAAGCTTTACAATCTAGCTGCGCGACTTCTTGGAACGCGGATCGAGAGAGTATCCTTCGTAAATTCGAAGCGGTCGTATTTTATTTCCTTCTTCGAGGTCGATCCCTTCGACCCTCGGCGAGATACACACTCGTCGCACCTCTGCCCATTGTTATCAATGGGACAAATTATCTTTATCAAATTATCTTGGACAAATTAACTTTTTTAACTGTTGTGTTAATTTTTTGCACGGAGATGCTTCAATTACAAATAGGGTGTTTGCACAGTTTGTAGCAAGGCTCAATTTATATGTCGAGAAGGTAATTAATACGAAAATTATGGTTGTAATATGTTATTGATAGTAATTAAAGCTTTTGTGTTACAAAGTTTTGTACAGTCGAGTAAAATTGGATGGAACAGTGTTTACATTGGATCTGATATGTTCTTAATATAGATCTGTTTATTAGTAAATTAATATATTAAAATTTATTAATGATACAAACAATTATATATTTAAATTAGTAAAAATTTTCTGACATTAATTTAATTAATGTTAATTAATAAAAAGATTTATCGGTGTCAGGAAATATATATCTCACACTTTTACCATTTATCTGATTATATGCTATTATCATTAATATTCTTGACAATTAGTAACATAATTGAGACGAGTTGGATAATCTTTATTTAAAAATCATTTATATATTTATAAAATTTTTTGAATTATTTTTTTTTTCATTTTATAGAAATAAATTCTGTGTTTTCTAACAATTTGTTATATTAATATATATATTTACTGTTATGCCTTAATAAAACATTGAAAGTTTTCAATATTATTTAATTTTAATGAAGTTTCAAATTTAATCTATGCATCAAATATAATCTGTACACATTTGATAGTTGATAACTATCGATTTCTAGAAAAAAAAAATAAAAATTGAATAAGAAAAAGTTGTGCCAAGTAATGGAAATTGAGAGAAAGAATTAATGACCGTTAACTCGAAGTAAAATGGAAGTTGTTTATTAACATTTTTTTTATTCTATTTAAATAGCGCAAACTCAAATCGAAAGTGTTGGATTTATAATTGAATTGGTAGAAAGCGTAATATATTGCAATTATCTATGAAGTTTTCATATAAATATCATATTTCATGTAATAGAACTTTTAATATCTAATGATTGAACGTTTAATACATATTCAACTGTTTTCTCTATCCAAATTTTTTTCGAATTATCAGAAGCATATTTTCTTTACTATATTGATATATATGCATTATATGCATTAAAAGTTTGTTTATAAATATGCTAATTACTGAAGTAAAATGAAGAATAGATAAGATAACGTGAAATAAATTGGAACAGAAGTGAAAGTGCTGCAAAAATCGATTCTTCGTACTTCTTCTATCGAGCAAAAAGAAATATTTTTTGCATATACTAGATACATCTTCTATCTTTGAATTTATATGATTTCAATCGAATAGATGTTTTCATATAAAAATTCAAAGATGGTAAGTTTAAGATAAAGTATAATAAATAAATTTTATGTAAAATATAATAATAGCAAATAATATTTTTGTTTTCTTTTATACCTTCTTTTTTTTAAATTTTGTATTGATTTAAATATCGATTCGAAAGATAAACCTTATTATATTTAGTATTTAGACCACTTTCTTTTAACCGATGATTTATCGTGTCGACGAGTACCACGTACCATTTATATCGAACAATCGACAGAGAGAAACCGATCGGTCAACCGTGGAAAACTTGCCGGCACAAAATCTAAAAGAGTCACTAAACTGATCAAAAAATTTTAGGACCTGCGTCGCAAGACGTAATTTAAACTCAGTCGAACAGAACGTTTAAGAATTTTGAAAAGAAAATATTGGAATTACCGAAAACGAAATTATTAACAAATTTCACAATCTTTTTATTATGTAAAATATAATATTTAATAGTTAATCTTCTATGTCAAATAATTTATAAAAAAGTTATAAACTTGAAAATGAAATTATATAAATTGGTTATTTGTTTTTTTTTTCGAAAAATTTTTGAGGAAAGATTTAAAGTTAAAATAGATTATTAAATTTTAAGGATTTTTCGACAAGATAAATGTTTCTTTAATTGAAAATTTTTGAATAATAAATATCGATATATTTTCCATTAAATGACATTTCTTTATTTGAATTATATGATAAATGTTTGTAAATTTTCATTCATAATTTCGTTTAATTTGACGTTACTAGAAAACAAAACATCTTTTTATACTTTTTCTATACAAGATTCAATATTATTACTTTATACAGAATTGCTCAACCAAAAAATAGAAAATCTTTGTGCAGTTCGATTTATATATTTCTCACATTTTACCTCATTTCACACAACTTGATTAATATACGGAACAGGATTCGTATCATACGCCCGTCCATCTTCTCATTAGTTCCAAGAATGTTATCGAGAGGAGGGAATCAATGCGATTAAACGTCCGCGACGCGTAATTAGCTCACATATTTCGTGTAACACGAAACGATGCGGTCTGTTCCGGTATGTGCACAGTGAAACAGGTGCACGGCCGGTGAAACGTAGGCGGATTCGTCGAACGAAAGACAAGAAACAGATTGCTCGGTCCTCCCCGTATCCCTTGTCCTCTTATACGTCTGTATCGCGCCAGTTTTTTTTACCCTTTCATTCTCACGAGCTAACAGGCGGCAATGGCGAGCCGAATCCGTGGATTTTATCCGTCACGATTACGTTACTTACACACCCGTCGCAGGACACGCACAAACGCCTATGGCCGAACTGTGAAATCGTGGCGAAAGGGGAGGGGAAGAAAAAGGAGGAGCGAGTCGAAAGCGGGTAATTTCACACCTGTGGATATGTGAACTTCCAACGGATACGGATCACGAGTCACGAGGATGGAATAGTTTTGTCGTGTTTCTCTCGGAGGAAGATCTCTAGGATTCTATTGATAGAATTATAGGAATAGGTAGTTAAAATAGGGGTGGGGAAAATTTGAAATAGTTTGAGACAGAATGTTAGAGATCGAAGTATTATTCGTGAGAGTAATATTTTTACTTTAATAATTAAATGTTTGCCGTGTAATAAAATGTACAAATACTATTTATTTAATTTAATATTATTTCAAAGAAGAAAATTAATTATTTGTAAAATTCATTTCTATTTATTTATTTTAAAAATATTTTTCTTATTAGTATTATGTACTCGTCCATAAGTTGTTGATTTTAAACTTAAAACTATGAGCATATTAATTGTTAATATTAATTTGAAATTGTATTTTGTTTTAATATTTTAGTTGTAATATATATTTGTTTAATATTTTTTTCATAACTAATTTTTTTCATAACTAATTGTATCATGCAATTTTGAAATTTGAACAATCTTATGCCAAGATAGGAATGAGTTGCATGAATATTCCAGCTATATTTTATTAAAATTTTATTAAGCAAAAAAATATCTATGGACAAAATAATAAAATTATTATATATTAAATTCATAGATATATTATTAGAAGAATAAGAAGTTTTAATCATTGTTAAAGATTTCAATGTAATGTAAAAATTATAATTTTAGTGTCTATTCTACTATTTCCTCTATTAGTTTTATATTCAATAATATTTCTTGAATATTTATTTTTTTTTCAAATAAAAGACAAATCACAACAATCTCTAATTTCAATTAAATAAAAATTCTAACTAGTTACAATTAGCCTCGTTTATTTTCAAAATCTGTAATCCAGAAAGATTGTTGAGAATCGCATTAAAGTAATATAAATCTAATCTTATTTAAATTGAAACTACTATAAAAAAAAAGACCAGGATTTTCCTTGAATTTTTTTAATTCTGTTTTTCTCACCAGTCAACACGATACACAGGATCTTCTGATAAGATCTCTTTTATAGATTGAATTCAAAACCTCGGGACTATCGGTCGCCGGAGGTTATTGATGTAAAATGTTCGAGTTGGATCCACGGGTTAGGTAAGTGGCTGGCTTAAGATCAAAGGAATAAGGAAATCAGAGCTTTCCACATTATGGAGTTAAAGGCTCAGAAAATTCGAGTCTCGTGCCGTCCACAAGTCGTGGAAAGAACCCACGTTTCCGAAGTTGGTCAAAAGCGGGAAGAACGTTCTCGTTGTTTCCCTTACCAAAGGGATGAAGCGATCCAAGACACGGATGAGAAATCCATTCTTCTTTTATCGATAATATCTGACATTAGAAAATTCTATAAGTTAAAATTGATATATTAATTATATCGATGTTATATTGTGTATTAAAGTTTGTTTAATAATAATTTAATAATTTTCGATATAAATGGACTTAACTATGATATATATAAATTATTCGATGATTACATATGTGGAATATCGTTATATAAATGTAATCATATTATATAGTATATATTTGATAATAATTCTAATATCGAACTTAATGAAGTAATCAACTATAAAATTTTCAAAAAATAGTACAATATGCAAAAATATAATATATCTTTTTATCAAAATAAGGGAAGAATTTTTCCATCTTTTAACATGTGTTTCATACATATTTAAAAATCAAATTCGAACTCGAATCTCATCACTAATCAAAAAAAGAAGACAAAAGTATTCTTCTTTACCGCGATATTTTCTAAACTATAGAATCAAAAATTCGAAATTGACAAACGTGGTGGTGTCCCACGGAATTAATTAATCACAGTTCTTTCCGATATTTCGATAGAGAAGAGAAGAGAGAGAATAAGATGGTATATATAGTTCCCGATCGAAGGAAAAATTTGCACAAAGCGTCGACGGCTAAGAGAAAACAAACGGGACAAAAAGTTTCGATGAGAAGAAGCAGCATTCATTCAGGAGACGTCGTCGGTCAGAAGAAGTAACTACCACCGCGTTCGGTCGTGGAACAGGATGGAAAGAGAGGGGAGGGGAGGTGAAAGAAGAAGAACAAGAGCAAGAAGAAGGATGCCGATCGATTCTCGTAATACACTCCGGTATAGTTAACTCGACTCGGTCTCTCCTCTCTTTCTTCTGCAACTGTCGGACATGCATCAGTCTCGCATCTTTGCCAGGATCGAGGTACGAATGAAGTTTAATGTGGGGTCGTGCGAGTCAAGTGTGGGAAGCTAACTATACCGATACAGCCGAGCTTCTGTTTGATCGACTGAGATCGTGGAAAAAAAGAATGTACTCGCCGAAAAACCGTGGCGGAGTAAAGCGATAGTCATCGCGCGACGTACGTGTGGAAGATGTTTTATTGTTGCGATACACGTTCAAACACGTCGTCGGATGTTTTTTTTTTTTTTTTTCGAAGATGAAATATACGAGCTTTGATGTTACCGAACGATTGTTTTGTGTTAAATTATGATCAGAAAAATCTGATGTGTCCATCAGGATGGAACGAGAGTATCAGATTATATATGATTATTTTCCAATAGGATGGATTTTATTTCTAATCTTTCAGATTTATAATATTTATAATAGGTGAGATAGATTTTGTATTTTAAATTAATTTTTTAGAAGGTAGAATCGTAGAAGAGAGCTTAAGTTTCGATTTTTTTTTTATGGAAGTTTTATATTGTTAATATTTTTTTTTATTTAGTTTCATATAAATTTAAATTTATTGATGTTTGATTTTCAAAATGTACCTATTATATTTTATTTTCTTGAATATGAAAATGAGTTAAATTATAATTTTCTTCAGTCTATTTCTAATTTAGAATTAAATTAATTTCTTTATCCAAAATTATTTTTACGTGATAAAAAATATAATTTGCTAAATTGAAAAAAATTAAATTGCTAATTTGCTAAAAATATTTACTTGGATAGAATGATTATAAGTATTTTTCAAGAAAAGTTGTCTTCACAAGAAATTATTAAATTTTACCCACATTTTAACTACAGAAATAACAATAGGCATTAATTTATTTTCATTTTCATTCCTTTTAAATGTTTCACAAAATAGAAGTCGTATTCTTTTCTTCTTTTTATCCAAATTACGGATTATCAACGAGTTATAGTACCGTTAATGTGTATGATTTTCTGATTTTTTTCGTTTTCGAAGCATGCTATCCTTTTTGCATTCACGCCTATTCGTCTCACAATTTGCGTCACGTTTTTTACCAGCAAAAACGATTGCGGGCCTGAACGTGGATTTTCTTGCCGAAGAAGAAAATTGATTCACGTTCACGACCTTGTATTCACGATTTCATTCATGACAGAATATTTTATCAACACGTACCAGATTCATCTCGAATATAATTTAATCTTCCTTTTCTCAAACTTTGTTAACTCGATATTTATTTATGCTTAATCGTTAATTCACTTATTTAATCAATCGATATTTAATTTAATTTTTTTTTATCACATTTATATAATTCCATTTGAAAATCTTAGAAAATTTTGTATTCTATTTTTGGGAAAATTTTAGTCTGCATAAATATTACATGTTTTTAGTACATTAAAACATATAATATTTCAGCTTATTTCAATATTATAAAAATCCGATAACAACATAAATGTATATAACATCAGATAAAACAACTTTTGAAAATTATAGAAAACTTCGTTTTTGTTATCGAAACAAGTGGACTTTCGAATCATATTTTCATTGTATCGTGTTTTAATTATTAAAAAATTATAAAATCTGGCACAACTTTTCCTTAAAGATATATACAGCCAACAACGAGATTAAATCTCTTGCTTTGAAATAATCCCATTCGAAATTTTCAAACTTAGAACAATTCTCCATTCTCGTGGCTAATTGGATGAAATTTTTGCATTCATCGTGAACCTCTCGTCCAACCTACGCACGTAGGTTTCTTGTCACCTCGAACGGATTGACTCGAAGCTCCAATCATTGACTTTGTTTCCGGTTCGGTTCTTTGTTGCTCGCATTGTTATCTCTGACGATTCACCTTCCTCGTCCCAACCTCTTCTTTCAAGTTCGTGGGCACCTCCGTCTCTCTCCCCCGCTCTTCTATTCATCCCTTCGTTTCTACCTCATCTTCTTGCTTTCTCTTTCTCTCTTTTTATAAATATACAGTTAGTTACAAAACTATCTACGCTAAATATTTGATACGTTTCGTGAAAAATTGTGCAATTGATGCAATTAAATTATTTCTCATGTATATATTTGTATATCTACAATTCCGTATAATTTTCATTTGCATATTTTTCTTATAGAATAGATATCCCTTCGTACATCTATTCTTGTATTTTACTCGTGCATTATATACGTATCAATACACATTATATTTATATTTATATTCATTATAAAATGTATAGTTCAATTTTTTGAGAAGAAAAGAAAATGAACGGTAGAAAATTACAGGGTGAAGGATCAAGCATAAAGAATACTCTCGAGAGACAGAATACTTTTGGAATTAACTGTATTATACGTCGTATGTATCATTTTTTTTTTCTTCTCATTCCTCTTTTCACGTTTTCCCCATTTCTTTTCCTTTCTCTCCTCTTCCGATCTTCCTTTCCCCGCTTTCCCTAGCTTTCCCTTCGCTTTCTCGTCTCGTCTCTCTTTCTCTCTCCTTCCTTCGATCCGCGCCAAACTTTGTCTCCGTCTTACCGACCAACGTTACGGTGAACTCTCCTTTTTCTTTTTTCTTTCTTTCTTTTTTTTTTTCTCCCTTCCTTTTTTTTCCCCCGTGAATCCCGGTTGCACACTGAGTCGGTTCTGTTTCCAGAACCCCATGGCTGACGACGATGAGATAGAATAGAGATAGAATAAGAGGCCTCGGTTTCTCTCCTGTATACATCCGCGTACCTGGTGTGCGCCGATGAATGGATGTATTTCAAGGGTTGGTGAATTAGTAACGCGATACCTGGCACCGCGATTTTCTCGCGCCTGCACCCTACGGCCCGCTTCCTGCTTTGCCTCCCTTATTCCCTCCTCGCCACCACCCTATCCCCCCTCTGTCCTTTTCTCGTCGAGGACGGGGAGAGAGGAATCATTTTATTCGAGAGATAGCCCGAGTTAACGTGGCATAACGTCGTAGGTTTCGGATGTTAAGGCATTCCCTCCCTTTGTTTTTGAGGAGCGGTGCATAATTTTTTCCCAAGCAACTCGGCCAACGTTACGAGGAGAATGAAAATAATTTTTTTCTTTTTTTTTTTTTTTCTCTGTTAATCCAAGCTTGCGATCGTCGGTTTCTCTACGCATTGTTTCCCCACGCTGGATTTATTATAATGGAAAAAGAAACCGGCGACGACACTTGACGAGAATCTAAACCATTCGATTGTATCTTATTCTCGTTTGATTGTACTTTGAGATATGATGTTATTAATATGTTTTCGCGAATATATATATATGTATAATTCGCGTGGCTTGTATAAATATTTTTTCCTTTATTATATGATCATTTGCGATTTATTATCTCTCTTCGATATCATTACTTTGATATTACAATTAGTTTCGATTATGCGAGGATATGGAGGGCACGTGTCTTTGACTCGTTTCAAGGGCTCTTTGTGGCTGCGCATTTATGGCTCAGTTTCAGTGTCAGATGATGAGCCGTGCCTACATTATTACGCATGGAATGTCTGACGGTTAATTCTTAACGTTCACATTTCATTTCTCTTGTTTATCAATTGGATACAATTAATATAATTTCTATACGCGATAATAATGTTCATTTTCATCATTGTATCTCAAAATATACTATTACTTTCGTACAAATCTTTTCTCGTCTTAATTATAATTCTTAAAATATTGTAAGAACTTTTTATTCTTTTTCCTAAATATACAATGTAAAAAATATATAGTAATTTTATAATCTAAATATATCTATAAGTTTTTTAATATTCAAACACCAATACTTAACACCAATAATATCCATTTAAAAAAAAAATCCCTTCTGTAATAGTCAAATCTCAAATCTATTCGTTTTCAAAAAAAAATAAAAGAAAAAGCACTCTCTCCATTTATCCCACCGACAAATCCCTAAACTGGCTTGATTTCCCGTTTACTCAAACTTTGCCAAACTCCCTTGCACACTTCGCATCGAACCTCTCATACACGTTTGCCGAAAAAATGGCGCATTGCGGCCAAGTTGCGCTTGTGCCGCGCACATAGCACACGCGTGACTCTCTCCTCTGGAACCGTCTTTGATAATGACGACAGGTGAACAGGTAACACACGGATTCCGAGGATAACATTCGCAATACCGAAATCGCAGACGAGACAGCGACGTTTACAATAGCCACGATAAAAATTATAATAATAATAATAATAATAATAATAATAATAATAATAATAATAATAATAATGATAAACTTTCCAAAAAATTCCCCACCAACCGTACTTCTTGTTTCGTTCTCGTCTCGTTTAATATTTTTCTTTTTTTCTCCTCGTTTACAAAACAGTAAATACTTCAGAAGCAATATCCGCGGGAATTCGCGCTCTTTCACGGGCCTTCTACGCGAAACGAGCCTGCTAGGTAGTATAGGTCTCTCTTTTTTTTTTCTTCTTTTTTTTTTACATCCGAAATAATTCTTCCGGAGCACGCGAACGGATACAAAGCAAAGCGATTCACGATTTCCAGAAATCCTCCAAGTTATCAACCACGCTCGAGGCGGCATCCATCCGCGGATGGATGCCTGTAACGGCCTTTTTTTTTTTCTTTTTAATTTTTTTTTTTTACTTAATATACCCTGCCGAACCCGTGTTCCAAGTATATATATATATACGCGAGTGTCGTGGGTAAAACAATGTGATGTTTTTTCTTTTTTCTTCTTCTTCTTTTCCTTTCTTCTTTTTTCGCGAAGGTTGCAACCATGCGTATAACAGTGCATGAGGCCTAGCCTACGGTTTTATGACCGCGTAATGGGCCCCTTAGCCTCTCCTCGCAAGAATACGGGCCCAATATCCTCGCCTCGCTTCCACGGTTTTCTACGTTTCCACACATACGCGTTATTGAGCGGGCAAAGTTATTCCCTATTTCGGATCAGGTTGTTGTTTCGTGGTCGAATTTCGTGGAGATCTGTTCTTGTGCGCCTTTTGTCTTTATGCATAACTTTTTGAAAAACGGTGAACGGTTTTTCCTTTTTTTTTTTTTTAATCTTTTCTGTTGATGTTCAAAAATTGCTTTGCTCATAGCTTGAAAGATTTGAAATAGATCGAAATTATTATTTTCATATTTTTTAATATCTACTTTTAATTTGTGAATATATATAGGAGAATGAGAGTATTAAGAATTTTTTTATTTATTTCTTACTAAAAAATTGTGTGATAGACTATCCATTAAAATATGCTATTTTTTGTTCACAATTCAAATAATTAATTAACATTGTTATTGTTCGTGTGAATATTTTCGAAGAATCAATTTCAAAATAAAAATAAACAAAACGAAAATCATTGGATACAGATAAAGTTATATCTTCTGAGTTATATTTTCATCACACCATAATTATTCCAGAGGACACCAGAATGTATCTGTACGAGTTTCTCCACGCTGTGTTCTAAAAATTAGCAACCGATCCCATGCGAGGTAATACTCGTCGAGAAAGCGCATATTCGCTAGATCCGTTTCCTCGAATAATAATAATCTTAAGAGTTCGAAGCATTCCGCGATAAGTGGGAGAAACAGTAGGCTCAAAAGTTCGATCTTATTACCCAGTTTCAACGAAAAAGCGCACGTGCGATCGTTTCGCGCGAATCAATTGTTGCCGAGCGTCGATCATCGAATTCGATTTCCGGTCGAGAACTTCGCTCGTCATCGCCTAATGTCGCTCTAAGAGAATATTATATATTATATTAAGATTGGAACAACATTTCTTTCGAACAATTGTTTCAATACAAATTTAAGATTTGCAACTTTTAGTGGTAATTGAATTAATTATTGAAGATTAGTTATTGTAATCAGTGATTCTTTTGTGTTAATTGATATTTAATATTTCTATAGTATAGTATAATATCTATTGATAGGTAAAGCTGTAGTTTTGCTATTTCATATATATTAATCAGAATTGATTGCAAGTAGAATTTGTAACAAGAAATAAATAAGAAATTGCTTTTTTATTCTATTATTGATCAAGTAGTGAAATATAATATAATATTCAATATTATTTGTTAATATAAATATAAATGAAAATTGTGAAAAATTTTTTTAACTATAATTCTGTTATAAAAAAATGTTACTTTTAAGATTTTATGCATCTCGAATTGATATTTGAATGAATTAAAACATGAATATAATAAATTTATTGAATCAAATTTATAAATTTCTCTAATTTAACAACTGAAAAAGATTTGCGACTGTTAAATTTATATAACTAAATCGTATTTATTCCATTGTTATTATATATATTTTTCTCGTTACTATGAATATCGAGAAAGTAACTAGTTTTATCATCCAAAAGTTTTCTTATTCGATTATTCGATTAACTAAAGTTACTACACCATAATTATTGCAAGTATATTGAAGTATCTTGGAACTATTACTGACTCATCCTTAACTTAATTTTTTATCTTTATGCAAGAATATTTGACAAAAACTTATCGTTGATCGCTGTACAAATATTGTTATCTTCTTGCATCATTTTCAATCTGAGATTAATTCATCTCTGAGAGATGAGAAATACAAACGAATAGTTTCTTGAACTCTCGTGAAGAAATAAGCGAGGGCTGTTTAATTCTATAGGATATCAATATCTCGTCGCAACGCGTGTACAAGCGATTTAACGAAAATAACTTGCCCGTGTCCCGACGACCGATATTTGCGCCCGCTTATGAACATAATCATGGATGGATGGCGAGAGGAAGTCGGAGGTTAGCCGTTAAGTCTTAGTTAAAGATTAGTGTCGTCGAGGCCGAAAGTTTAAACGAGATCATTTCTTAGCGCAAATCCTCTTAAATCCTCGATTTAAATCCGCTAATTGAAGGTCGGCCGAAACACCGCGGATTCTTATTGTACTATGATAATTTGACACGAACGTGAGCGAACGCGAGACGATTCAGCATAATAGAAAATTTCGTTTAATCGCGTGTGATCCAGATCGTGTGATATCATCTATATTTGAACGAAGGAAATTTCTGAAATTGAAATATGATAATAAATGCATACGTTTGATACGTGGAATTATTTTTGATCGCATCTTGATAATAAATGGAAGATGAGATTTCGATACTATAAATATAAGTGTATAGGATTGATTATTTGATTAAATATGAATTTAATCTGGGGGATTGAATCGAATTATTTAAATTATTATTTGATTTTTAATAATATCATTGACTTATCCGTGTATTTTAATATTAATCGATAAAGTCTTTTGCGATATCGAAGGGAATAAAAGATTCTTCTGATGATACAATTACAAATCAAGATTCTATTTCTGGTTTAATTTAAGCTTTATAATAATTTAATGTTATTTAAAAAAAACACATAATTTATAACATGTTTTCTAAATATATATATTACAGACGTAACATATAGCATTTTCAAAGAGTTATTTTTAAAACTTTGATTGTCTTGCATGATTGGCAAGCATAATAATGATGTTAAATTTTAGAATAATTACTTTTTTTTATTATTATTTACATAATTCTTGAAATTCATGCTTACAAAAATAAAAAAAAAATTTCATTGTTCAAATAATCTTTATTCATATTTTTATATCAGAGAACATGTAGTGAAAGAATGAATATAATTTATAAAATTATATAAAAATAACTTAAAGTGAAATAATACTTTCTGGTCTTTTAAACATACCTAGAGATATCATTTTTAATCTTAAGTATTTAAAATTTGTTCATATATCAATATAATATCAATAATTATTAATTAATAGGTGTTTTAAATTATATTATAAAATAAAGCAATTTTCATATTTCATTCCTTTAATCATATTAATATATATAATTATTATATCTTATATAATATACAATATATAATACAAGAAAATTTTTATGCTAAGTTTTTATTATCCTTAGACATGCATATATGGTGTTTGCATGAAATAGAAAGAAAATTTAAAATTCAATTTTCCATTATATATAAAGCAAGACAGAAATAATACCATTTTACCATCTACAAAATTAAAAAAAATAAAAAAATAATAAAAAATTATTCTTATCCTTACACATGTATGGTATAAATCAAAAATCTTTTATACCAAAATACTTAACTACTTCTCAGACATTTTATAACATTTCAATTTTAAAACACCTTGTTTTCCAAAAAAGAAGTATTTAACAGAACACCACCAATTGGACAGATCAATCTTTCTAATCTCTCCAAATTTAAATAATAACATTCAATCACCTATTTTCTAATTAACACTTAACAATACCTCATAAGATCTTAATTGTGTTAAAGTTCAGTTAATTTAACGAGTATCCAAGAACATATATATATATGTATATATATAGAACACGTTGGCGAGGAACAATGAATACAATAAACGGACCCTCCCGAAATCATGGTATTCGTCGCCTGCTACAAGTTCCATGCCTCGAGTTTGAATGTGCCCCGATTAAACGAGCGGCCATCGGTCGATCGTTCGATCTGCTTGTCCAGTCCAGATCCGAAGCAACCGGAACGCTTAGTCATGCTCAACGTTCCCAGGCGTGGAACGCTTCAAGCGGTGTGGCCGAGACTTCTACATAGTACACGTATATATATAAATATATACCTATACCTATAGCTTGTAAAGCTTTGTAGTCACGTATAAGAACTTGTATAAGGCCGCAGAGGAACCATAAAGGAATTTATATACGTGAAATTTTTCTTTCATTGTTTCTCTGTACGTAATTGCAACAACAATGAACAAATATCGTTTATAGTATTTCTTTGATGTTATATTATTAAGATAAGGGAGTGGCATGTACTTGATGATATTGTAAATGTATGATTGGAGATATTGTATCGAAAGGATGAAGTAATATTAAGAACTGTTTGGTATTTTTTTTTCTTCTTTTTTCTTTCAAGTTGGATATTTCCTTGAAATAGTTTTTCATAAATTATCAGTGTATTTTTACTGTGATAATAAAATCGAAAATTTATATTATATTAACTTTTCAAAGTTTTAGATTTCGTAGTATAGATTTATTTTCCGTATAAGTATGTAAATCTGATTCCTTTAACGTAATTTTAATATTTCTATGCATTTTATTCGAGAAAATTTGTGATTTAAATTAAGAAACACGATTAGGAGTAATTGTAACAAATAACAAATGTTTATCAAAGAACGTTATTACTTTATTCATCTAATCTAAAAAATAAAAAAGCAAGTTTAATGCACTGAGCAATAATTGAACATGTTCAACAAAAAAAAATTGGAGACGAATGTTTTCTTCTTAGAGTCCAAATCGTTTAAAAAATTATTTAAAATTTCCATCGTATTTCAAAGTTGAAACGTTGTTACTTCCCCTCAATCACGTTTCAAAATTTTTCATTTTCATTTATAAAAACAAATCCTGATTGAATATAAAACCCATAAAGAAATCTCCATCGTTCGAATATTCCCGATAAATCGTCGCAGAAATTTCGCAGAGAAAAAAAAAATATAATTATCACTTTACTTTATCCTTATCTCCATCCACGTTACGCTCTCGTTCCCCGTGGTTGCGTGTCACCTCACGGGGAACGCATAAAAGATGGGACAAGATTAAGGAGAATAGATGGAGAAGGAGGTGGGGCTTGGAAGTAAGAAGGAAAACAGCGGAGACATTCAGCGAGAGGACTGTCCGACGAGTGTTTCGCGGGCATGACGAGAGGGGGAGGGGGGAGGGGAGGGGAGGGAGGACGACCGCAGCGACGTGCCGGAAGCGAGCAGGTGACTGGTAGTTCCGCTCCATCGAGCGCTGTTCCGCGCCACGGCCACTCGAGATCGGCTCGTAGACCTGCCTTTGGATTCGTATCACACGCGACCGACTTTTCGATGATCTTTTATGCTCCCCTCCCCTCCCTCCCCTCCGTTTCTTCAACCGCGTTGCCCTTTCGACACGCGTTCATTTTCCGCAACGTCGAGTTTTTCGTCGGTGGACCGTCGGTGGAACGGATATTATATCGGTGATTATATCAACTCTCTTATGCACGTGGGTGGGCAATCGACGCACAGTGTTTTGAACGATCGAGAGAGAGAGAGAGAGAGAGAGAGAGAGAGAGAGAGAGAGAGAGAGAGAGAGAGATTTTTAAGCGAGGATAACGATTGTGAACGGAGAATGGGTTAAGTAAATTGGTCGGGTAACGATTAATTAATAAACATGAAAAGGATCAAAGATCAATGCGACTTGTTCAGTGTTGCATGCCGGTCTTCTTCGGTCGTAGAAAGAAATCGATGGGACGTGATATTTGATTTGTGATTGGTTACTAATAATCTCTTGACTTGAAAATGTAGCTTTTAAATTTACGATTTACCGTAACTTTTTATTTTTGAGTGATTTTTTTTTTTTCGTTATTTTATATGAAGAAAAAAAAATTTATTTATATATTAGAATGTCTTTAATATCATTTATATTAATAAATATTTCATTTTTATATTATCGATGTTGTTAATATCTTCCGTTTTATATGGATAAAAATTAAATATTTATTATTTCTACTGATGATTGAACATCAAATCGATACTTTTATAAATCGTGTAAAAGGCAAATTCTAATATATTTATGCAAGAAATTTTATCTATATCTTTAACAGATAGTGATTTATAATATTTTAAATAAGATATCTTGTAGAACAACATCTTTTATTTGTCATGACATTCTTCTTTATGAACATGAATTGATAAATTTTTAAATTGGTTTTATAATAAGATGTTGTATCTATGAATTTATGTTATATAATGAAATTTTAAATGTAGAATTATTTTTTGCTATTTTTTCAATTAGTTTCGATTAATTTCATTATTTATTGATTTATAAAAATGGTCAATTCTAAAATTGAAAAATTTTTCGAAACTTCGCTGACTTCATAATTATTATTCGAAAATGATTTATGAAAAGATTTGGATCGTTAGGCAATGAAATTACATCGAAGTCAACGTTATATATGTTTCTATTTATAAAAAATAGAAAATTATCGTTAAAAACATCGTTAAAAATATATACAGAGTAGTTCTAAAGAGATTAACTAAAAAAGAGGTATAATTTAAAACGATAAATTGGTAACAGTACATCATTTCATTTATTATCTGAAATATAATGATTATTAACTATATATTTATACAATTAAATTATTTAACATTCTATTTGTGTTCTATTTTAATATTCTAATATGTAACAATAATAAATTTAAATTATATTTCTACAAAAAAGAGAAGAAAAATCTCTTAAAATTAACAAAATTTAAATAAATTAATAAATTGTAAATAGAAAGAAATTTGCAAATTATAAAAATAATTAATTACATGTTATTATTTAGAAGATATAAAAAATCTTTTTTCATTCCAATAGATATAGAAAGATTCTTATTTAATGCATGCACATAAAACATTTATTTAATTAAAATAAATAAGGATTCGCAGACACAAATTTATATATAAATAACATTTATTATTACATTTATAAAGAAATAATCAACAATTATTTATTGCGAGCAAAAACTTAAGTTTCAAAAAAATAGATGTACAATGCATCTACATCACCGATACTGCGATAAATTTATTACGATTATAAGTTTAAATTTAATTCCTTGAAAACTGAGCATGGCTAAATATATAACATATAGAGCTTTAATATTTCATAGCTAAAATATTACAGAACATTATTGAAACTATTGAATTATTAAACAGTGAAAATATTACATTTAAACATCGCAAATAATGTTATAATTACTGTAAGTAACGAGATATTATATACATAAAATCTCAAATACATCGAATAATATTTATTAAAAGTTATGAAACATTCATTATAAATGTTACAAAAAAAAATTTAAATATATGCATATATTAATATTTATTCCATTCATACATTACATTAATACTAACTATTTCATATTATTAACTAACTTTCACAGTAACATAATATTATATTACCATTTCTATCGTTTAATGATACATGAATAAATAATCTGCATATAACAAACATACTCTCGCGCGCGCATACAATACAAAATTCACACGAAAAAACAAAGCAACTCTCGAAAAGAAACGATAAGGCACGTAGGTTAAATGATAATGACTCGTCACGAGGATTCCCACAGTCACCCCGTGACCCGCAGTCCTCTCGCGTTCCACGAGGCGATCAGTCGAATCGCGCAATCCTTCCCCCACCGCCTCGGTCCCCACGGTCCGATAATTGGCCCATTCGCTAATTTCCAAATGCTTCCCCATCGCGAATAAAACCACGATAAAACCACGTCGACAAAGCGTGTTATAGGATAGGGAAAAGGACGGAGGAGAGCGGGCCGCTTTGTACCTTACGCCGGCATTATACGTCGAATAGAGAAATCCGAGGGCACTGTAATCCAGCCTAGTATATCGCAAACGAGTGATTTGCATCAAATTGATCCGTTAAGTCAACAAGACCAGTTATATCGTCCCGACGAGAGGTGTATTCCTTGTCTTGGTACCACGGAGATCTCCCGTCTCACAGCGCACGGCCCGAAGTTGACTCGTTGCGCAACCCACGACTGACCCCCAATGGAACGATTTGCTCCGCAACCGATCCTTTCTACCACGAAACTGCGAAAGATGATTGATGTGGGAGCGGTTCTGTTTCGTTTCGTCTCGTTTCTTGCGCCGATTCCGAAGGGGAGCGCGGTCTGCCCCGAAACGACCACTCTGCCTCCCTGGATATCGATGAAATAGTTTGATTGGCCGTGTGTGTTGCTCTTGCCTCATTCTCGCGATAAGTTCGAAAGTACACTTCGCGTTTGAAAATCGGATGGAATACAATGTGCAAAATAGTAACATCAAACTTCAGAATTGTCCGTTTGAAATACTTTTAAAAAAATATTCCAATTTCTACATACAATTAATATATTCAACTAAACGATTTCATCCGGAAATCGATTCAATGAATATTACAGTCCAAGCGTAAAATAGTATCCGTCTATCAATCTCGTCCATAAAACGGGAAGAAAAGAAAAAGAGAAGAGAGAGGAGAACCGTGTCCGTATTATAAAAATGAGAAAATCGTTTCCTATATAGTAAAGATAAACGGTCAAGAAAATAGAGATTCGCCGAAGATATTCGCTATTGGATGTACGCAACGAAGGAAGAGGAGGCATCTTTGGTTTATGGGTGAACGATTATGTATGTGGAATGAATAAATCACAAGTACCGGGTAACGCGGCTGCCACGTTTGCGCATACCACGCTATCTTCCGGAAAGAGGAGGAGAGAAGAGAGAGCATTGGTGGTCACTTTAGCGGTGCATACGTATGGAGGCATGGCCGATCGTCCGGCCATGGAGGTGGAATTCCACGCTGGTAGCACGTGTAACGAGGAATCATCGTTCGTGCAACCGCGCGCCGGTCGATCAAAAATTCCCGATGGCAGATCGTAAAATTCGCCCGTTCCCTCGCTTCCTACATCAATCATACGTGTACTCGGGGCCTTTACGGCCCTGCCTTTTGTGCTCACTTTCACGGATCAAGGAGAACCTGTCGATCCTTCGGCCAACGATCCATCGCATTGTCTCGATTCCTCGTTCATATTTTCCTCTTCTAGACGATCTTTAGAAAGCGTCTCGGCCCAATTCGGCTCGTAGAGACGGAGTTTATGTTGATTTTCAACGATGATAATTCGATTTGGAAATTTCATCAAGGATTTGTCTCTCGATTCCTTTCGACAAATTTTAGTCTGTTTTATTTTGAATTATTAAGAATGACGTTTATTTTGTAATTTTTACTTTCTTAAGTTAGTTTTTCGTATAAGTGAATTAATATTAGATAATATTGAGTATTTAATATATATTGAGTGATAGATTTTAGAAAGATTAGATTAAAATTATAAATATTAGTAGAAAGATCTCTGATGATTTCAAAAATTAAAATCTTATTGAATATCATCTTTTCCATTCGATAGAATTATTCTATTATACTCTATCTTCGTTTCTCCGTGTTATAATTATAATTCTCTTAAAAGAAATCTGAAAGAAAAATTTTCTTTTCTATTTTGCTATACGTTTTAGTGATCAGTACTAAAATTTGAAATCTATTTCGAAGAGAAATATATTTATTACCTAATCACTTAATAACTATAATTAAAATGTCACGTGAAACAACATGTTTGCGTGAAACTATATAATTGAAAACGATAATTAGAAACTCGTATCGTATTCAATTTAAACAAATACAATATAATAATAACATTCATTCTTAGCTACGAAGATTAACGACATAAAGAAGCATGTTACAGCGACGAAACATAGCGAATCACTTTAAATGACAAATGTGAGACAAGAACAACGGGTATTCGTATGATAAATCTCTCTGTCTCTGATATATGATTCATTGTCATACTTTGTTCCTTTCTTTCTTGTGTATCGATATGCTTACTCTTACTCTTTGGAACGAGCGCCATATACCGAACGTTATCGAATCAAAAGTGGAACAAACATTGTGGATTGTCGGTCCAAAAGCCGACTAGTATCTTTCTATCTATCGCGAAACTTTCGTAACATCTTTGAGGAGAGAGAGAGAGAGAGAGGGGGGGGGGGGCCATCCACGCTCTTACGTGAGAAGTTTTACGAATGGCAACGGAAAATGAAGAAACCGTAGACCGCTTTTATATATCAAACTTTATGAAGTGAACAGAGCCATGGCAATCTTATCACGTTTTGTTTGTTGTCGTGTCGCTGGCAAATGATGAATAAGTCATAAGGGTATTCGTATTTCATTAAATTTGTAATCACCAGGAAGGGGGTAAGCATCGATTCTGTGAAATAATTCTATTCTTGGGTGCGAACAATGAAGCATAGATTATCGCGATTATAATTTAGTTAGGATAGTTTTATTTTTGTAATTGAGAGTACTGGGGCATGGAAAGAAATGGGTGGAAGAAATTGAGAAAATTGTTTTTAAAATTATTGATTCGATTTTTCGACCAAAGAATTGATGAAAGAAAATTGATGGAAAAGATATATTTTTCTCATATAATGGTTGTTAATTATTGTGACGATAAAAAAAATGATGAAATACGATTTATTGATTTATTGTTGCTTTATTGATGAAAGATGTCGTTTTTTTCATTGTTAAAAATTTTGAACTTAATATAAAATTATTGATACAATTGAATTAATAGTTTCATAGTGTAAAATAGTATTTAAAGAAATATTTCTGTAAGTTATGTAAACGCTATTTACACTTAGTGAAACTACAGAACTTTTGTATATTTCACATCTTCAAAGTTATATGTAATTTATTCTTTGTATAATACAATGAGTATAGAAATCATATTATTTTATTAAAAAAAATATTGATTTGAAAATATTATTTATTCGATAACAGTTGCAATATTTTTTCCATCAATTAATCCATCAATTAAAAAAATATACACAGTCCTTGCAAGTTTATTATTTCTATCATTAATTATTATAATTAATTAAAGTGCAATAAGTTTTTATTTTATTCTTAATACTGAATACTTTTCTATTATATCAAACTGGAAATATTTACTTCATTTATTAAATTTGGTAAAAACTAATAAATAAATAAATCATTCATTAGAATCATTTCTAGGTCAACATTTTGAAACATCTTGAACAATTGGTGTGTATAAAAATGATAAAACAAAATGAGTAATTTATTTTCTTTAAATTTAAATGTTAATAGTATCTAGGTGGCATAAATATAAAAATAAATATAAACTTTATATAGACAATAATATAAGTTACTATGAATTACTCTCTAAGGAAAGGAGCTTTTATGCAGTAATTTAAGGAAGAGAAATCAAGACTGAATAGAGTTAGGTATTTAAATGAAACCGTGTGTCTTTAACGACATGCAGTTCACCGAGCAAAGTCTCCTAGACTTCTACTTGTAATAGAAGTATAAAGCGCACATTCTCTGTCGCACTAGCCACCAGTGGCCAAGATTTTAACGATAAGAATATTTTCTTTATATTCATTTCGTAATCGTTTTATTTCAATTATGAATTCTGTGATTAGATTAGACAAAATCTATTACATCCTCTTCATTCAAAATAAAATAGATACTTTTCCTTATATTGTAAATAATTTTTATATATTTGTAAAAAAAGAAAGATGTTTTCATAATATATAATTTAAAAAGAAGAGAAATAATTAATTTATGACATTAGATCATATCATTGATGTGTCTTTTTATTTTTTACAAATTTATTTTTAATGGAAATAAGATCAAATGTAATATATAGATGTACTATTTTGGTTCTCGTGAAGTGATATTTTTTTATTTAAATTTCTATTATTTCTATATTTCTTTTTAAGAATTAATAATTTAATTGATATGTATAAATAAGTATAATAAAAGTCAGTAATAAGAAATAATATCAGAAATTATATTATAATCTGCAAATATTTAAATATTAAGTAAAAAATTAAAATAGTAAAATTTAGTATATTAGAGAATACCTTTACAAAAATTCAAAAAAGTTTATATTGTAAACTATTGAATGAGATAATTAAACATTATTAATTTTTTAAAACTTTTTTAAAATAAAAATTAATTGAACGAGTAACTTTTGAGGACATTGTGAATTATAATACAATATAAAAAATTTAAATATTTTTCAAAAATATCAAATTTTTTCATTCTAAATGCCATGAATGATAAAATATGATAACAAGAACTTTAATTTCCTATCATCAAAAAATATATTAATCTTTGAATTGTATTATTAATGAAATTGAATAATATATTAGAAAATATATAAAAGAAAAAATAATAATTAAAAAAATGTAATACTCTTATTTTTGTAAAATGTTTATTTAAAATCAAGATAAATACTATGGAGTTTAAATGTTATTAACTTTCAAAAAAAATATTATAGAAATTTAATTTTAAAGAAGCAAAATATCAATCTTTATCAAGGACCAAAATAAAGTATAGTGAACAGTAAATGTGCATTACGCAAAAAATCTGCTAAAAATAATGTAACATCTTCTGTGGACGTTACAATCACATAACCTAAAAAATATTAATTTTGAGGGAATGTTAAGAAGGGAGAATATTTCACATATGCAAATCAGGAGGAATATTATTCCAAATTCTGGAATACGAAAATGTTCGAAGCCAAATTTTATTTTATATTATGCTTACTATACTATATTATATTTAATATTGTATTATCATTAATTATATGTTTCAAAAATAAAAAAAATTGTAATATCAAATATATTGAAAAGGATAGTAAAGAAAATATGAAATATAATTCTACTAATACATATTTAATAATATTGATTAATTTAAATATTATAATAACTTATTTATAAATAAACAACAAATAAATATACAAATATTGACAACAAATATGTGTATAGAAAAATGAACAATCTGATTTCCAATAGTCTAACGAAAAATCTGCAATGATTGTGAAGATATTTTACGAATATCATTTACGAATATCATTTCATCATTAGTCCTATTTCTTTTTTAATAATAATCCAATAAATGATTCTGATCGAATTATAAATTTGAAATTTTAAGTATAATCTTAGATAAAGTACGATTAACAAATTGAATTATCGAAAAGATAAATAAAAATAACCCAGTTTCAATTTCGAGATAACAAGGACCAATCAATAAGACAGAAGCGTGCAAACCACGTCCGAGACTGGTCACATCAAGTTGAACGCTCTCCGTCCATAATTCCCCGCAATTCAGTCAGAGGAACTCGCGGTAGGACCAAGCACCTAAATGAAGCCGTGTGCCTCTAACGACATGCACTCCGACAAGCAAGGAAAGACGGGGTTCCTGTGGTAAAAGGGATGCACCACGTACTGCCTGCATTACATTGCGACCGACCTCAAGAATATTTACTAATTCCCGTTGCGTAGTGAGATAACGTTGAAGGAGGAGGAGGAGGAGGAAGAACAAGAAAAAGAAGATTCTCCTCTTAGGACAGACTGAAAGAAAGAGATGGCCAGAAAGGGGAACAGGTCCAGAAAACGGGAGAAATGGAAGAAAAAAGAAGGAAGAAAGCGCAGAAAAGAGATGGAACAACGATATATAGAGAGAACGTAAGGTAGAAAAAAGAGAAAGAGAGAGAGAGAGAGAGCCAAATGGTGTACGCGAAAGGAGAAAGAATGGTGGTAGAAGACATCGTGTAGAGAGAAAGAGCGGACGGAGAGAAACACGGAGGAGAGAAATGAGACAGAATGATTTCCCTCTACTCTGGGAGAGGCAACGACTACCAATTCCCTTATACCCACCAGCCGCCAATCCACCACCCTTGAAAAGAGTATTTAAAGTGACGTCATTGGAGGGAGGAAGAAGAGGAAGAAGAGGAAGAAGAAGAAGAAGAGAGAGGAGCAGGAGGAAGGGGGTTGTTCGGGCAACAAGGAAGAGGGAAAGAGAGAAAAAGCGGGCGAAGGAGAAGGGGGGGAGGACAGGGAGATGCTTTAAGACGCTCAATATAAATACTAGAGGGGGTTGAGAAAAAGGGTTGCTTCCCTTCGGGCCGACGACGCCGGCCGGAGCGTGTACGCTCAAGGAGAGCACGAAAGAGAGACGGCAAGTGGTGCAAGGACCATCGAACAGAGTGGGACGGTGTGGATCGTGGAAGAAGAAAGGTAAGAAGGATGGAAAGCTTGGCAGGATAGGTGGTGGATTTGCGGGGCGGGGGGAAGGGGAGGAGCAGGAGGAGGAGGAGGGGGAGAGTGTCAAGGGTGTACAGGGGGGTGGCAGAGGAGTAGTCGGAGGGCTGGCAGGGAGAGGTAGAACCACCGGCGGAGCAAGGCGGTGGTAAGGTTGGTGGGTGGGTGGTTGGGGGTGAGTGGGGGGAGGACAGGGCCTACGGGGCTGGAAAACTCACCCCTTTTCTTGCTTACCCTCGCTCGCTGTTTAATTGCATCTTACTTTCGAATTTTCCGCGTGGAGCTATCGATCGAGACACGCGAAAGGGGGGTTCGTTTGCGTCTTATCTCCGACAGCCCTCGTCGTCTACTCTCCTCGGCCTCTCTATCTCTTTCGCCCTTTTTCTCCCTATTTCCCTCGTGCGCCAGACCCGTTCCTTTGCTAGTCTTCGCCCACCTCATCCAACTTACCCACATCAACCCCTATTCCCAGAAAGCGTGGGGTGTACCACCACCTTGGCCGGTCCACCCACCCCTTCGCGGACTATTTAAAACTGCACGTAGCGGCGTACGTAAGCCAATGAGTTACCCCGAGTTGGTCGATCTTTTTTTTTTCTTTTTTCTTTTTCTTTTTTTTTTTTTTTTTTCTTACATTTCACCCTATTTTCGATTAAAATCTATATATTAGAATCCTATATATTAGGTTGTTGATATCGTTCGCGATTTACGGTCGTCCAACTTCCTTCTTGGATATCACGGAATAATTATTTTCCAAGTCTGTCACGTTGTGACAGACGAGAAGAGAAAGAGAAAGAGAGAGAGAGAGAGAGAGAGAAAGAGAGTTAATGGTTTCCAGTGTTCCAAATATGCGATCATTCTTCGAGAGATTCGAATTGCAAAGAATGATTGATGAAGACTTCCTCGTCTTTCTGCAGACGATAAGATACGATAATTTGTATCGGGCGCGTTATTAACCGCGGTTAAGAGAAAAGATTAAAAACATCATCTCCTCGACTCGTCGAAATTCAATATTCTTCCACATCACGATTAAATCTACTCCTCATGTTTCGGGAAATTTTAATGAAACCCAGATCGGGATCGAGAGGTTTAACCGCAATTAAAATATATCGGAAATAACCATCATAACCGTTACCATTCTTTATCTTAATATCACTCGATGCCACGAATCTTTAATTCGTTGCGAGCGCGTTTCGATAAGCAGGAAACTCTCCCCCTTTAATCGAAATGCCCGCGACGCGAGGCATCGAGAAGACGCGTGCTCGAAAAAAGGGAAAGAAAGAAAGAAAGAAAGAAAGAAAGAAAGAAAGAATGATGGAAGGGGAGAGAGGGGGAGAAGGAAAAAGGGAAAAATCATTTGGCAAAGACAAGATTCAAAGATCGGTAAGAAGAGGAAACAGAGCGTGGCGTAACGGGGAGGCGCCCGATGTTATTTTCGCCCCTTAGATTTTTAATCAATCCGTCACTGGTAGGGTAGAGAGACGGGGGGTGGTTTCTTCCTTAGTTCCCTTCCTCGCTTCGTATTTAAAACCTCGGGGCTGATGAACGCTTCTCATGCCAAGCAGCCTGCTGCCTCCTCTCCAGTCCTCCCACCGGCTCTCCCTCCTCCACCGATTCCAACCCCTGCCTCCTCCCCCTCCCCCTCCGCGGCGCCTCTTCAACCCCCGGTTGAAGCTCACGCACGCATACGTAGCCAATTGCGTGCACGTACACGCATGCACGTGAGCCCGTTCACCCTTCGCGTTTTCTTGTTGCGCGGGGCGAGAGGGGAGGGGAGGGGTCGAAATGCTGACGGAGCGGGGTGAGGGGTGACAAAAGTAGCGGGTTATTTCATAAGTGTGCATCACGTGCAGGTTTACTCTTTCTCTTTCTCTTTCTCTTTTTCTCTCTCTCGTCATTTCCTCTCATCGCAATACGGGCCGGTTGTACAATGCTTGTTACGAACACTTATGGCGCTTACACGTGAGTATTGCGTAAATAGCGGATAGAAAATGCGTTGAGCCTTCCGTATCTTCCGTCTTAATTTCCTGGTCGATACGTAGGTAGATATATGTAGCCTTGTACAATCTTGGCCATAAGTATGTATGTATGATAGTTTTAGCGGACTATTTTTAACGTAATATAATATGGTTGTTGGTGTTTGTTAGATTATATAGATTAGGTTGTGTTAGGTGTGTATCTTTGTATAATCTTGGCCATAAATGTGTAAATAAAATGTCGATTTTATTGAATGATTATTATTAACGTAAATATTAATATAGTTATTGATGTTTATTCAGATCAAAAGTTAGGTTAAATTAGCTTGTTTTCTGTTTTTTTCAAGCAGCTACTTAATCTCTTTTATATCTTTTCAATTCAAGATATCAAGTGTTTTAAATGTTAATATAAATTATATTTTCAAACTTTATTATTTAGATACAAAGTTTTGAAATAAATAAAATAGATGGTAATTTATTGATGTTAGGTTGGGAAAATATAATTATTAATATTAATACTAGATAAATTACTATTATTTTTATTTTTTTCTATAATTCATTGTATAATCGAAAAAGGTTGCATCATTATAGTTAATAATATCTAATATTAAATTGAGCAATTTAATTATTTATGTGTAATATTTAATATTTTATATGTTACGATTAGTTTTATGAAATAATTAGTAAAAGCAAGATAGATGTATCGATGAAAAGAAAATTTAATTATTTTTCATTACTATTAATGATAAGATAATTCAAAATTTATTATTGGTAAAACATATTGCTTTGAAGTAATATAAAATAAATTCATAAAATTGAATAAAATTCAATGATTTTATAAATTTGTTTTAGATTTTTATATTTATTATAAAGAGATGTTCATATACTTATGGATGGAAATGTATGTATATATTCTCTAATTGAAAGCAAGCGGATGAAAGAAACCTAGCACTTTCTGTAACGGCATACACGTGAAATGCTTCCATGAATTTAGACGGTGAATTGAGCACACGAGTGGCTTCATATGTTCACGAATACATTGTTTTCTTTTTTTCAATGAGAAATGAACATCAATCTGTGAGTGATTTTGAATAACACGTATGAAGCATACAACGATCATGCGTATTTGTTGTTCAAAATAATTCCTAATATTTACTTTACACGTGTGAAAACTTAAATTAAATTTCATACTTTTTTTAATCTTGTGAAGTTTATAATGACTATAGATAGATATTTGTGCCATAGCATCAATCTTTGTTTAAAATCTGTTCGAATAAAAGACAATGATTGATCTTATTAAAATAGGAACATAAATATAAATATCGTGAAAGATTATCGATATGAGTATTAAATTAGCTATTTTTTTTTTTCATTGAAGAATGTTTCGCATGTATTACTATATAGTATATGTTGAATTACAATAAATTTGTAATTTATTTATCGAAACTGTTATTATGAAAAATTCTTTATAAATTTAAAATAGCAAATAATAATATTTATTCTCATTTTGAACTTTTTAATTAAAAAAATTTGATTAATAAAATACAATCATATTAATCATATTCAAAGAAATATTTTTTTAAATATTTCTTTATCATACGATATCCCATAATAAATACGATATATAAAAGATTTAGCATTTTATTGATATATATACTCTTTAGTAAAATTTATAACAGAACATTGTTGACAACATTTGTGAGATTTTTCAAATTAGTTAATTAAAAAAATAAGTATGGTACACAGTCAATGTACAAATTTCCTCCATCCTTCGTTATATATGTAAAGTAAATTCATCAACAAAATTACAAAATTATAGATTCTCGTTATCCTTTTCTTAGATCCCTCGAACTATTCATTTTTTTAAACTCTATTTTCAAAAATATAGTATACCTATATTAAAGAATTGTTCCATCGTTTTATGCGCTCGACAGAGCTACCTCTTAGGTAACCTTCTTGCCTGAGCATGTAACGAGTCTTAGCTGTCCTCTACACGCGTTCGAGTTGTCCACGTAACACTGGGTTTGCAAAGTAAATCTCGGAACAGGAGGCAAATGTAATAATATCTTTTCTCATTTATTGCAAGATATTTTGCAATATACATCTTGAATCTACACTTCGATGACACTCATCGACGTTAATTATAATTAGAAGCACTGTCTCTTCGTTACATCGCATAGAGAAGAAGATATTAAATTTCTCTTTTCCCTTTTTTTTTTTTTTTTTTTTTACTATAAATATCTTGTATTTTTCTAGAATTTTCATGATTATATTTGTTCAGAATATGTTGATCCATCACACATCATTATTTTATTATTTCATCGTACATAAAAAAAATAAAATTTTCTTCGAATGATAAAACTTTTCGTTAAAAACTTTTCGAATTGATCAATTTTCAATCGATATATAATGCTCATATAATTATATGTAATCATCAAATGATATCAGAAATACTACTATTAAAAAAGAAAGAAGAATAGAATAATGATAAGAATGAAGAACGAAGGAAATATACGGATCGATAATCATTTTCAATCGGATGAAGGAAGACATTAGACAACGTGAAAAGGACTCGAAGGATGGATGTAAAAGAGTGGCCTGTATTTTTTAATTCGTACATGCGCGAAGAATGAAGCGTTTCCTCGCGTGTCTAACCCGACGCCTCGCGTGTAATTTCACCCCCGGCGTGGTGGACTCAATGCTGGCAGCCCGTAGGGTTACGTGCTAACCATTACACATTTAACGTATGCGTACGCCATTAACCTTCTTGACCTCTCCTAGTCGATTTCGATTTCACTGCTCCGTTTAGTCCGCTGTGATTTCGTTACAATTTCGTTATTTTTGTTAGATGATTATCAGTGGAATGAAAAGTTAATTTAATCTCAGTTGGATTGATTTTTTTTGAAAATTTAACGCATAATGTTAAATTGTTTCAAATTTTTTTTATTTGTTTCGTGATTTCTCGTTCAACAAATTAATCGAATTAAACAAATTTCTTGAATATAAATCAATCTTTTAAATAGATTTTGTTTTATTACATGAATACACGCGAGAGTCGATTAGAAAGTAGAAATGAAAGTAAAATTCATTAGCTTCAGAAATTATTTTTTTCAACATAGTTCATATTTAAGAATATAAATTAATTTCTCTCTATATATGTTTCTTTATTTTTGTTTACTAAAATCGATTTTGAAAAATTATTTATAGTAAAAACATCTTTAAAATTTTTTTCGGAATGTAAAAGAAATTAGAAATAAACAAGTATGGCGGATAACTAATAACTGGTTCAATTTTAATTTCTTTAGAGATGTATGATATTTACATCGTGCTTGAAAAAATTGATGATAAATCAATTAAATTAAATATTATTAATTAGACTATTCTATAACTTGAAAATCAGTAATTATTGAATGAAAAATTTAATCTGGATAAACAAATTTCAATTATAAATATAGATAATAATAAAATATTTAATTATCGATAAAAGTTATAAAAATAAGAAATAAATAATTTTTGGAATAATAAAAAGGACACTTTTAAACAAAATAATATTATTTTAACATCATTTTTTTTATTTACAATATATCAAATAAATTTTTAAAAAGATCGTTCAAAAAAGAATTTGATTGAATATTTAATACATATTGCGAAAAATAATATATATAATTTTCAATATCATTATTACCTTTTTTTCGCCAAATAAGCGAACGAATATATTCCTCCAGCAAAATTTTAATATTTTAATTTTAAACCAATTTTAATTTTAAACCAATCGTTGCTCTCAGATCAGATCAGAAAGATTGAAAATCGTTGCGTATATATATACCTGAGGAAGCAAGTGTGAGTTCCCAGCTGTGCGTGAATTTCGATCGTTCGTGGAACATTCGATCGGCTCATTACAGGCGAGGCGGCAAAAAACTGTTGGACGATAAAACTCTGGCATCACGGAGGAAAAGATGATGAAGGGTACAAAGTGTTACGAGAAACAATGAAGAAACGATCGTTCACGTGCAAAATCGTAAAAACGCGTTTCCGGAATGGGACGAATGTCGAGAGAGGTTGGTATTCTTTGTAGCGGCGATGGATCTCGTAGACGTGGGATTCCAGGATCGCCTTGACACAAACAACGAAGCTGCGAAAGAGATGTGAATTGCTGATGCATGACACAGACCGCAGTCCACATCCGGCATCATCGACCGACTCCTGCAAATTCAGATCGTCTGCCTTCCCAGCTTCCTTGGATTATCAACCCGTACAGTTTTCGAACGTTGCCCCAGCCAAGCATGTTTTGATTCCATCGGATACATAACTCTTGAATCGTTTTCGCATTTATTTTGTTATTGTTGTTCTTCTTTTTTTTTATTTTTGCTTATTTTCTATTAATAGTTCTTTTTTTATTATTAAATCGAGTATATTAATTATTCGTGCTACGTGTTATACGAGTTTCTTTTTTTATTATATATAACAAATATGTTATAGCTATTATTCACTTCCTATCTATTTCAAAATTGATTACTTTCCACAAGAAATTCTACGAAAGGAAGCTGATAAATTTTCGACTATTATCATCATATATCACAATTATTCGCAAAAAGAAATGGAAAATTGTGCCAAATACCAAATTTTACACTCCTTCTACGTCATCCCCATCTTCCAACTCGACCGATTTCTTTCTATGACAAATTACACGAAAACAATAGAAGCTAATTCGAATAATATGATTTCTTTCTACGATCGCATAGAAACTGGCAATACAAATTAATTTTCATCGTTTAGTTACGCGTAGTTAGAGAGTGAGAAGTTTCCGACTCGAGGAAGGGAGAGGAAAAGAAAGAAAGAAAGAAAGGAAAACGTTGGCCCAGGCGATACTTTCGGTGGAAGTGCAGCATAGCGGCGGAGGTGGATGAGGAGAGAAGAGGAGGAGGGGAAGGGGGAGGGCCAAAAAAATTCATGTCATACTCGAGTGGTTTGCTCGAGCCGAATGCTCGGCGCGTTTTACTGCGCTCTACTGGGCTCCGGTTGGCTCCACTTCGCCAGAACAAGGAAGGTCTTGGTTAAATCCAAAAGCGACTAGCACGCTTCTACTGGCCGCACCAAAGCGAGCGTATTGCGCCACCAACAGTCAGAAACGCCGCTCTGCCAGACTGCACAGATCGCTGCATTAATGCCATTCTTTCGAGCCCTGTTCATATTTTTCCTTGCTTCCTTTCTTTCTTCCATTTTTCGTTTTGTTTCCCCATTTCTCTTCGTTTCCCTTCTCTCTCTCTCTCTCTCTCTCTCTCTTTCTGCTCATGTCTTTCTTTTTACTTCTGTTTATTTATTTCTTTTTTTTTTTATTGCGAATCGAAGATAATACGAAAAATTACACGTAAATGTCTCGCGCAATATCGATACGATAATGAAAGAGCGATACGACTGTTGTGAAAAGATCAGAGGGATTATCGACGTTCTGCATGATCGCCTTGATTTTTCAGGATTTTCCGTTCATCGACTGAACGATCGTTTTTTGCGCTCGTTTCGTTTTCGGACGAGAATTCGATTTACCATGAAATGCATATATATAAATGTATTTTTTCATTCTTAGAAATAAAGTTAGGTTTCGATATTGATTCTTCTTATCTTGTCTTAGAATTTTTATTATAATAAGTAATGTATGTAAATATTACAATTATTTATAAAATACAGGTGTAAAGTAACTACGTTTATATGAACGATATGTGATATTACTTTCAACTTTTTTGTTCAAATCAGTGTTTAGATATGCAGTAACATGCGAGTATATCTTTATGAAAAAGTAAGAGAAATAAAATTTTTTCGTCTGAGACGAAGAATTAAAAAATATTTTATTATATAATTGAAATTGGCTAATTTTCGATTGGATACGAATGAACTTTTAACAAAAGTCGTTTGTTTTCACAGGTAGAAAATCTATCTTATCGATAAATCATTCGAAAATTAGCCACTCTCGCTTTTATATTTAAAAAATTTTCAAATTCGTTCTTTTCAAAAACGAAAAATTGGATAAAAAAAATATTATTTTATTTCTTTTTTCTTATTTTTTCATAAGGAATAATCTGTACATATTATTGGTCTATAAATGGATTATAGCTTGTTTTTCAAATTATGTAGTGTGTTAGTTTATATCACATCTCGTTTTTAAACGTTCATTTATTTTAATTAAAACGATAAGTACATAGCTAAAGTTCTCTTAATCAGAAATAAATCGAATATGTAAATGAAGTTCTATTAAATTATAGAAAGTGTGCAAATAAATAGATTAAAATTTCTTAAATTTTTTATTCGATTATGAAAGTAGAAAGTAACACGCATTAACTTTTCAATAGCTTAGAATGATTCAGCTATAATGGATTCATCAGATTTCATATTGAAACGAAAAAAAAATGCATAGAAATAAACATTTAGGAAATATTAATTACTGAGAATATTAATTTTGTTCAACTTTAATATAATTTTAATAATATTTCATATGTTTCTATGTAAAAGTTTTATTCAAATGAATTTGTATTATTTATTTATGATATAATAATATTATATATATATATTTCTTTTTCTTCTACTTTTTTTTGCACGCTACATCTACACAACTGCATCTACATCATCAAAACAAAAATAATTTTGAAAAAAGATATATTTATATTGTTGTTATAAATATTTGTTTATATATATATAATTATATTAAAAAATAAAATCTTTATTGAATTTCAGAGAAACATCTAATTACTTATATATATAAATACTTAATACTATTTTTTATTACATTGTATCAACTTTGTTTCTTACTCATTCATTGTCAAATGAACTTTTAGCGAAAAAACAACATAGGAAGTCCAGCGCACGATCCTCTTTCATCTTCTGACCTAAATTCTCTGACTTTACGTTACCGGTTGAATAAAGAAGATATTTATAGAATCTACCATCCTCGTTCTTAATAAAATTTATCGAACAAATTAAATATATAATAACAAAACCAAGATTATTCAAAATAATAATTTCATTTTTATACTTTAATATTACAATAAAAAATTAACGTTAAAAAATTATTAACATTACAACATCCACTTTTTTGTTAAATTATCCTTATTCAGATTTTTTATATATTTTATATAGCAATTTATTAATTTTTAGAAAATAGCTATAATAAGTTTCTAATTCTTTAATGTTTTCTCTATATTTAATTTTTAAATATATATTTTTTTCAATATCGATGTTATATACACTTTTGTGCTGATATACAAAACGATCATCAAGTATCATAGCTTTTACAATTATAAATGTTGTATATTATCTTCTTTTTTTATAATTTATTTTACAACGATTTGTTCACACCATTTTTATTACTTCTTCAATTTTACTCATACATCATTCAACATAACTTTCATCTCCTCTCAATACTACCATAAAACGTTTCCATTCTTTTCAAAAGACTATCTTCTCAAAACCTCAACCTATGCATTTTAATCCCAAATCCTAACAATATCTCACTTACTATCAACGACGCATCAACTACCACGCATAAAACAACACGCGATAAAACTTACGATCCCCCCTCCCCCATCGATGATCCGACCCAACTATCAAATTACCAAAGCCCCGTCCTCCGATTCCATTCCATCCGGACAAGGATGATGATCCCCTTCCCATTGTTAGCATAGCGTAGCCCAGGGTCCGGCAGATTTTCATCGTGCGGAACATCTCGAGCCAATGGGCGGGCGTCGGGCTCCTCCGGTTCCAGAAAATTACGCGAAACAATCCTTGTAAGTCTTGTCCAGGATTTTGATAATAGAGAAAGAAAGAGAGAAAGAGAGAGACAGACCCTCTCCTCCTCCTCCTCCTCCTCCCTCGTCTTATACGAATACGGGAAAGGGTCCCGTACCACCCACCCCGGGGCGAAGCTTTCCGGCTGATCACCCGGTGTATGGACACACTTACGTGCATCCAACACACGAGTTCAAGAGGCACAGAGGGGGGAGGGAGAGGTGGAGAGGCGAGCGAGCGAACGTAGTTTCGTATGAGAATACACCACCACGATACGTTGCACGAGGGGGAGGAGGTAGGGGGAAGAGGATGAAACGAGGAACGAGCAGATAGAAGCAGATACCGATAGAGGGATAAAGGAAGAAGGAGAAGGAGAAAGGGGTGTGCGCGATGGGATGGATGCTACACAGTACGCGGACGGTCTTAGCGGTATCTTGGCTCCCTCGCTGTCCTGGGGGCGAGCGGCTAAATACCTCAGGATTGTTACTATTGCCACCCCTTTTCGCCCCCTTCTCCCTCAGCCCACCCACCCCACCCCTTTGATACGATGGAATGGGTTAATGCTATTGATTCACGTGCACAAGGTGCTTGGGTAGAAGCGGCACCGACGGCAGCCACTGTTTGACAGTAACGGATCTCCTCTTGTCGCTTTCTCTCTCTCTCTCCCTTCTTCTTCTTCCTCCCTCCTTCTCCCTCTCTTCTCTCTCTCTCTCTCTCTCTCTGGCCTCTCTGTCATCGGTTATCTTTCCTTTCTCTCGCGCTGCCAGCCAAGATACGACGGTGTACATAGACGAATGCAAGTATCGAGCCCCTTGTACTTTGTGTCCCTCGAAACCGAGTTCTCGAAAAGTATAGGGGACAGGATAGAATAGGATAGGATAGGACACAGGGTACCGCAGTTAAGTGTTCACGAGGAATTCGAATTGGGGATGGAGGGGGGCCGACACTTTGACTTTTCGAGCCCGAGTCGAAGGCCCGAAAACTTTCCGTTTCCCTTCTTTCCCGATACGGAGCCATTGGCTCTCGCACGGGATCGATACACGGATTGTATGTTCGGGTGACAAATTTGTTGCAACGTGTTTGCGACGATGTTTGCAAAATGTAATTTCGATTGTCTTCGTCTACGCTGCGTATTTTGATACGCGTGAACATTTATTTGTACGTATAAAATATTTGGTATATATCGGTGATTTAAAGTAATCTGGTAAAATTAGGCGAGCAATAAATGTAAATAAGGGAACGAATGAATCGGGAGTTGGAAGTAGAAGCGGATCGTGAATGTCAGACACACGTGAAATCTATAGGGGATTAAAAGAAGAATACTAGTCTGTGAATACTTTTATTTATAATTCAGAAAATTTTTAAATTTATTTTTTATTTATTGAGGTCGATGAGATTGCATTCCATTTTTTATCGCTATTATCGCTATTATTATATTCTTATATTATTATATTAACACATTTATATTAATAATATATAAAATGAAATGCTAAAGTATTATTTTAGATTGATTAAAAATGGTATTTTCGAATGATATTTAATATCAAATGATAGGAATAATATTGAAAAAAATCTTGAATAAATTAATTTATTATAATTAATACACAATGCATGAACAAAGAATATATATATATATATATATATATATATATGTTATAAATGATTATAATTCATATTTTATTTCGTAGATCTAAGCGTAAAAATGTATCACATCGCGATTTCAACGCTACAAAGTCTTTTACCAAACAACGTTAACGTATTACATATAAAGTCGCACAAATATTTCCATATAGCGACTTAGAAACACGCGAACGTGGATAGTTTATGTTATTGATCTATATGCGCATGATATTTGAACATAAATGGCAATGACGTTTCCAGCATTTCAACCAATGAATCGCTCTCTCTTCGTTGCATGCCTACATGCACATAGAAATTAGTTGCATTATCGAAGTAATAAAAGTTTATTCTATTTGATTTATAACAAGGTAAATTAGATAAAGATGACAATGTTGAAAAAAATTCATTGTATATCAAGTTGAAGGTAATCGTATGAAACGATCGATATCTTAATTTCTTTTTTAATTGAATCAAACAATTAATGGAATGATGCTCGATAACTGATTTAAATATTAACGTGTTAAGAAAAAGTCAAATTAATAAAAAATAGATATTTGTTTTTTATTTAAGAATTAAAATCTGTCATAAGTTAAAAAATCTAGATATAGTTTTCTTACTTTTATTTAAAACTTTTTTTTATAAAGATTAGTTTTCACAAATATTTTTTTGTCTTACGTTAAAAATATTTATTTAAAAACTCAATTTATTTAAAATATCTTATTTGTCGATGTTTTATTTATATCATTTATATCATCATTAATATTTCCATATATTAATTCAACAAAATCTAATCTAATAACCATTTAATATGAAACAATTATAAAGCAAAAGTTGAGATTCTTAATTTAATTAAAACAAAGAATCAAGTTAAAGTCCTTCTATATTTTCTTCTATATTATTTACTTATGATAAAAATACTGTTTCGAATATTTCTTTTAACATATGTCAAATTTCCTTCGTTTCTCTAGAGATGTATAAAAAAATAAATTTTCTTTTAAATATTCTTTGAAACTTATGGTTCATCAACTTTAAAGTGTCATCGTGTAGGAAGGATACGCTAATATCATAAATGGTGCATTAAATGCGTGGCGCGAATATCGGCCGTTCAACTCCTCGAAGTCATCACCCTATTTTGGTACTCTTGAATCGCGAGGCTCCACCGAGCTATATCTTACTTCTCGTTCGCTCTTGGCCAGTTACTTCGCGAGATTACATTTTTATCGATCCTCGAAGATGTCAAATAACTGTCCCCATTAACAATCCAGCCAAGTTGATACACGTGTATTTATAGAAAAATAATTTATTTTCACCTGTCGCGATACACGTATCGGATGTGGAACGATCTCGACCGATAAAATAATTCATCGATTTCATAGAATTATCCCTGTCATGAATTAATTATTCGAAGATAGAAAGGTAGGAATATAGATACACATCGGGAATAATATAATTTGACGTGGTTCATCGCGTAAGAAAAGTGTGACATGATTCGCAAATTCAATTTTCTTAAAAATAATCTTCCCGGAAGTTGTTTTCTCGATATACACAGAACGAAAAATTTACGAAGAATTTTTGTTTAATTATTATAACATAAAAATAATTTTATATAGTGAAAATTTTAAAGTTTCGATTTTTTGTTATTTCTATCGTTCCAATAGATTATTCTCTTGCAACTGCCTCGTTTGAATTTCACTTTGTGAAATTTAAAATATTATATTCATTAATCAATCATCAATTGTTGATTAACGATAATTTCCTTCGAATCTATTTGAAAATTTCTTCGTCCAAAATTATTTCTGACACATAACAAACAAAATTATATTTCGAATATTAAATTACTATAAATTATTCTATAAATAACAATAACAACATTTAAACATAATAATAATTACACGATACTTTAAAAAATTTGTCGAATCGAACCTTTCCAACCTTAAAACCTTAACGTCTTAAATATTAGAAGGCAATTATATATAGCTCCAGCTTATTAGCTTATTACAGAATAAGCATAATAAAAGAAAATTCGCCACCACGATTCGTTCCATCTTATTATACACGGCCGAACGAAATAAAGAAAACTGCAGTTTCGCAAGTTCGTGTTATTGGGCGCGCACGATGTATATCAAAGATAATAAAGCCGGAACGAAACCAGCCTTCTTTCTTGAATCATCATTGGGCGCACGCGATAATATACATGCAACCTGTTCCATCGTTTCCCTCTTTATCCCAAGAATTTATCTCGCGAACGAGGGGAAGGAACCGGGGACCAACTTTCAAAATACTCGTGATTTCATTCCCCCCCCCTCTTATTCCCACTTTCGAGAACGTGTAATCCCATCTTTTTGTTAACAGATAGCACGTACTCCTCAGATGAAGGGGGGGGGGGGGCCAATCGGCACCCCGGTATACCGATTCTCATCGCCGATGGAGGCGCGTTGTCCAATTACGATAATGAGGCATCGTCTTCGTCGTCGTCATCGTCGTCGTGTCGTTTCACGGTAAAGAATGAATCGTCCTTGACGCTTGGATGAACAACGATGCAACGTTGCGACCTATTCTATGATGGCCGAATATAGGAGAGAGACCGGAAGTGGAAGAACCAGAGCGAAGGGAAGTAAGTTTGCTCGAGTTGGATGAATATATATAGATTTTTTCGAGGGAAAACACGAAAATTGTAACAATTTTTTCGTATATAATACGGATTAATAAATTCGAATTTCGAATTTTTATTATACGCTTCCCGTTTTTTTTTCTGAATTGTGTTAGTTTCTAGGTTTCGATACAACATTCGAGATATTTTTTCCGATTTATTTCTGATTTTTTAAAGTAAGATAAATTATTCGATGTGATCGAATAACAATAGAAGTGCGATATGATATTAAATTACATTCAGCTTGCGATTGTAGATGGATAGCACGTATGCTACCGTTGATAACGTTTCGATAATATAGCAGTGGTATCGATATTTTTTTCGTAGTGAATGAGTAATGTAATTCGTCGATCCTTATCGATGTACTGTCGAAAAACTATCGACGGATGGATGGGATATATCACATGTTAAATCGATGGTGCTTGAACAGCGAATGTATTAATAAACTTACAATTAGATATAACCCTCGTATTATAGTGCGAATGTTTCCATCACAGTTTTGTTGACATTCCTCCGAGCTCTGCGTTTCGTTTAACACGATTTTAATACAACAGAGAACAAATCATTTGTTTAATATTATATCTGATGCAGTTTTAAATAGAATGATAGATTTTAGAAAAAAATTTTAGGTCAGGAATCTAAAGTATAAAGGAAAGAATATTTGCATTAATCGAGTAATTTAAAATTGATTTTTGTTCTTTCGAAGATTTCTTTCGATATCATTGCCATGTTTCAGATCCACTCCTTTTCTAACGAAACAATACGAATAATTTTTATGATAAACGATAATAGTGACTTTGCAAACTCTTTATGGAAAAGATTTAGATTATTGAATTTTTTTCACGTTCAAAAATGAAATTGAAAAAAAATTGTAGTAGAAATTATTTGAAAGGCATAGACCAAATTCTGATCAATTGATTTATAAAATATTTATATTTAAACGTAATCTGATTTATTTATTTTTGATAATACTTAGTTTACTTAAAACTAATAAAATAATTTTACAAAAAATTATTACTGAATATTTAATTTATCTTATTTCCATAAATCAATATGATTAATAAGTATCAAAAAAAAAAAAAACAGAAAGATAATTAAGCGTGATCTATAAACAATAATCTGAAACGATAAGTAAAAGAATAAAGAAAGACCGATAATTTTCCACCAAGAATCAAACAATATCAATAGAAGAACATTTTCAAAAATAAAAAATTAATTAAAATTAAGTTCTTAAATAACCTTCGAAAAAAGAAAATTATCAAACATTCAATAATAATCATCCTCGTGTACCGCGTTCAATGACCACGTTCACTTGTCACCACCAACAAGTGTCAAGAAACGAAGATACACGGATAATCTACGACCGAAAGCGGAGAACGAAGAAGGAAGACACTTGCGACGAGCCCACACCGTATCTTCTCTCGTACCAAGAACACTCGATGAGGACATTATTTCCGTGGATAGATAAAAGTAATTGCTCGAACGAGGAAAGAAAAACTGAAAAAAGAGAGGAAACAGAGCGAAAGAGAGCGAGAGAAAGAGAGATTTTAATCGCGATAAAGAGAAGGAGGGAAAATGGAGGGAGGGAGAGAGGGAGGGAGGGAAAGTCTTAGCCGGGGGCGTACATTATCGTGACGTGTAATACAATATGCAGATAGATATTTGCAACTCGTACACAGAGTTCCCGCAGGCAGCAGCGCGGCGCGCTCCGGCGCTGCCCCATGCTGCCGCCGCTGCTGCTGCTGCTGCTCCTCGGAAGTGCGATTGGAGGGAAGGAAGATGCCTCTCCTCCTCTCTGTCCGTTCAACGGACCACCACCGCCCTCCCTCTCGCTTGTTCTGCGGCCGGACACGAAGAGCGGCCTCCGAGGTGGAAGGAGAGAGCACGGCCTGAGCACGGGGGGAAAGAAAGGGACGGGGCGAGGGTAGGGAGCGGAGGGGGTAAGAAACTGTGAAATATCGATTAAGTTTGCCAGTAAGACAAGGAACGTCCGCGAGGCGAACCTGCAAGGTGGGAGGGACGATTCGAAGGTGGCGGCGGTGGGTGGTCAGGGAGAGGGGAAGGTGATATGAGCATTGTATCGGGGAATTAACGGTACTCCCCCCCTCCTCCCTTACCTTTCTCTCTCTCTCTCTTACCTCCTCCTTCCACCGCCTCTCCACCTACTACCACCTCTCCACCCCCCTTCTTCCTTCCGCCTCGTATTCCTCCTTGCCCTTCCTCTTACCACGGACCCCCTCGCCCCCAACCTTCGTCTTTCTGTATCCCTCTGTATCTCTGTCCCGCTTCAGAGGACGGGGGGAGAGAGACTCACTTATTACTATCCCGTTTCTCACCGTTTCTCCGTCTTCTCTCTGTTATGTGTGTATGTGTGTGTATGCGCGTGCGTGTGTATATATATATATATATATATATATATATATACACGTGTATATCTTTCCGTCTTTCTCCAGAGAGGGAGGAGGTGATGGTGGTGGCTCTCGCTCGCCGTCTTACGACTTACCCCCGGCCACCTTCGTATTCGCCTCTGCCCAGCACGTCCCAGATCGGCTGCCGAGCAACCCTCTATCCGTACGCTGGTGTGTACAGCGGGGGGGAGCACACCAGGGATGAGAGAGGGAGAGAGCGTTGGATAGAGGGATGGATGCAACGGGTTGCCGAGAGATGCGAGCGTGTATACACACGACTCTCTCTTTCTCTCTCTCTCTCTTTCCTTTCTCCTTTCCTTCGTCTCCCTTTATCGCCTTTCCCGGTCATCTGTGCACGCTTCTCGCCGTGGACACGTCCTCCCCCCCTCCCTCTGTTATCTGGACACTCCGTAGGGTGATCAGGAATTGCATGTCGAGTACATGAATCACGCGAGGCGCGCGCGATCGATAAAGTTTCAGCCAAGGATTTTGATTGTCGTGTCTCCCGTGGCTTTACGAGGATAAATTCCTCGAAAGGAGGAAGATACAGCTCCGATAATCCCTCGTTTTTCCTTCTTCCGCTCGCCCGACCTCTCTTCCTTTGACAAATAGACTCTTCTCTATCGGTTGTTCGTCCAGAGATGCGCTCTCGAGAGAATGTGTCAGGGGAGGAGAAGGGTGAGAGGGTGGAAAAAGAAGAGAGAGGAAAGAAGGAGGGAAAAAGAAAAGAAAATGGTTCGCGCGACGAAGAAGATTTTAATTAATGCGCATCACACGCTCGAGCCTCGAGTGTTCTTTATACAGTCGAGTTGGGCTAACCCGGCTAGCACGCCGGCCAAGTATTTATTACACCTTGCTCCAGTTACCACAGGCGAAACGGACGTTTCCCTCGGCTACTCGGACTGAGTTTAGAACAAAAGCTTTAATTAAGACGCGGCCGAAAAAAAAAATAGGAGGAGGATTTAGAACGTTGCATTTAATTACAATTATCATTCCATCCCCCGTTGAACACGTGTTTCTCTCGTGCCCTGCCACAATTGAGAACTTTGCAACTTTGAGAGGGAATTACGCGTCTATCAAGAAATTCTAAATTCTATTTTTCTTTTTTTTTTTTCATGAACAACAATAATAAACCTCGTTTAAGCGGTTAAGTAAATTGGAATGAAAAATTTATCGATCACACAATCAAATTATTTACGAAAGAATATTTCTCATTGATTTCGATGATCTTGGAGATACTTTTTGTCAAAATTATTAGATTACTTTTCGTTCGAAATATTTTCTAAACAATAATAATAACAAGGAAAAATTAATTTATTATAGGTTTCATTACAGTTTATCATTTATCATTGTGAATACTTGTGAAATTCATCACTTTTTCAATATCGTACATTTATCACTCGCGCCGTTACACTTTTTCACGCGCGAGAAATTCGTTTCATTCACGAAAAATTTACAAAATAACGCAAGAATATAATAATCCTTGTATCAAATCGATCCGCAAATTCCTTCGATTCCAAACGCAACTCCCGACACATTTATTCATCCCTGCCCCACCTTTCCTCAACTCATATGCCAAAGATATTCCACTCGATGCAAGGAGAGACGCGATCGCGTGAAATCTGTCTCGACATCGGGGTTCAGAAATCGGCGATAAAATTGATGTAAACAGCCACTTGGCACGCTGTTCGCGCCGAAGGTTACTCCCTGGAGGGTTCCCCCATGCTCTACTTCTCTCTCTCTTCCTCCTTACTTTCTCCCTCGCTCTCTTTCTCCATAACCTATCCTTTTGTAGGACAGAAAGAGAGAGAGAGAGAGAGATCGGCGATACCGATACCGACGAGAGACGTAACGCGCGAGAAGCAACAGCAGCAACAACCTCGTGCTGAGCCGAGCGTGGAAGAGAGCAAGGAGGGATAAAGGGTGGGGAGGGAGGAGGGAGGAGGGATACGAGAGAGGAGCAGCCATAAACAGCTTGTTGCTTCCGCGAAACTGCCAAGGCTCCTAAGGCGTCGTACCGACTCCAGCTCCACTGTGTGTGGAGGTTATACCCACCTATCTGACAGAATGGGCTTGGGTGGGCGCAAAGTATGCGTAGAATGTGAAAGATTGCACCGTGAGAGTGAGAAACGTGCTCGACAATGGATCTCCACCGCGTTTTCAAGCGACAATCCCCCTGTCGCGCGTTGCACCATCTTTTTTCGACTCCGATTTCGGGGAATTCGGGTGCTCGTGACGTCATTGATGAGATGACGTTACGTTGTAGTGGGTCAGGTGGGTTTGAGAGATAGACCGATTTATCCTAAGTTGATTATTGACTCGCTTGTTTTAAATAGGATAAGCACGGTGACATAAATTATTGATTGTTTATTGAGAAGGAAAATCAATGGAGGGGGAATGCGTTCTTCCTTCGTTTTCTGGTTTTGATTTTGATTGAAAGGCTAATCTGTTGATAGGTTAGATAAGTAATAATTAGAGTATTATTAATTTCGTGACAAATTTTATTTTTTAAATAGCATGATTTTTTTTTCATTTGTTTTTATATTTTTCTTTGATGAAACGATGAAAATTAAAAGGGATCTTAAAATTTCAATTATAATAAAAATATTTAAGAATAATATTTCCAATATTTATTGAGATATTTAGAATGAAATATATATATGTGTACATACAAATTTTTTACATTAATATTTTCTGGTTGTTTTTTAAATTTCATCATTTATTTACAATATAAACGTTTTCATTATTTAACATCTTCAGAGGAAATGTTACAGTAACGTCAGATGTGGTGAATTAGCAATGAAGTTTTCATTGAACCACGTCCAATCGTACGATTGAGAAATTTGGATAGTAGATACTTGTTGAATTTCACATGTACGACGATTCGTATTGGCGTTGCCAATTTTAGATATGTCTATAAAAATATGATTGTCAATAAACGTGGTAAAATATTGAAATGTAAGGCACTTTACTTTCGACCCATCATTCACGAAAACTTTTTAAAGACTAAAAAAATAATAAATTTTATTTAAATGTAATTAATATATAAAAGAAAAAATTATTATTCCAGCATATATTTTTCATTGAAACGATACGATATGAACTTGACGTAATTATTTTTTGCTTATCATAATAAATCATAAGTAAATAAAAATAATATGAAATGTAAAAAATGGTATGTATCTATAGAAAAAATGAAATCTACATTTTCAAACAATGAGAGAAACAACTATTGTGTCGATGCATATGAAATATCGTTTCAAAGTACAAATTTAATAGACCAATGCCATTCAATACGTTTCATCTTATTGTTAATTATTATCATTTAACATGAAAAGATTTATTCGTAACACATTATTGTATTAAATACGAATATTGCATATAATACTTTTAATCAGAAACGCTTATTAAATTCATGATTCTAATCCACAGAAAAAAAAGAATTAAATTTTTAATGTTGAAGAAAATTTTATAAGACACATCAAACTAATATTTCAAAGTTTCTTTTTCAAATCGTGCATACATTTCATAACAAGTTTAAAAATTTATATTCTCAAATCGACGATAAAAAAGAACTTATAACACCAAAACTTATCTTCATAGAAATGACTACTTTTTTTATTTCTCTATATTCCCAATTTCTTTCAAATTACTTCATCAAGATAACTCACGAAATATTAAACAATCACATATCCAATCTAGAAAATTCTTCTGTTTTCAATTAATCGAGCAACCTCTAACTCGTTCATCGAGATACGAAGATACGGGAGACAAATATCTTCGAAAGCAATTTTATTATTATGCAAAATATGAGCATATAACAATATCTCGTAACACACGAGAAAAGAATCAGTCGTTTCTTTCATTTGTCAGCGTGCTTACACAATCGACTCACACAGACTCGATGAGTCATTTTGTTTCCACGTAATTGTTATTCGGTGGTGGCAGGTGGAGGCGGGAGGGGAAGGTTATATTGGCGGAACGAATCATTTAAGGTAAATGATTTCACGATAAGCAATAACGATTTTTATGGATTTCAAGTGTTTCCAACTGATACGGCTGTGTGCCGATTCAAGCCCCTCTCGATTCTCATGTAATGCTCAATTATACTCGATGTGCATAGCTGTACAAGGCAATAATGATCGTACGATGTGGCGATTACGTTAATTCATTCCACGAGAAACGAGATCGATCGAAGGATAACGTAAACGAAAGGATTAAAAGTATGTATCGAGTATTTTTCGATACGAATTGTTTTTAATACCAAGCATTAACGTTTATGAAATGTTTTTGTTCGTTGATTGATACTTGTGAAATTATGTGATTGAAACTATAAGAAATTATATATAGACACGTATAATATATAGAAACATAGATTGATTTATTTTTGTGTAATTGTTTGAACAAATTCACATTAGTGAAACAAAGAATCAGTTTTACACAGTTTTACACAGTTTTAAAAGATGTTATTGTTATATTTATAACGTTCTATTAATATTTATCAATTTAAAGCAATTTTTAATTAATTAAAGACAGATTGCACATCATAATTAAACAAATTCATCAAGAATATTGTAGATATTATTTTAATACAGAATCAAAGAATAAAATCATTTATATAAATAGGATAAATATAAGTGAAAAAAGAATTTACTTTTATTGTAATATTGAATATATTTCCATTTATGTCCAAAAAATAATTCATGATTCAACATCCAATTCACTTTAGATATATCTAATTAACCCATAAATATTTCGATGTTTATATTTATGGAGAAGCCTGTTTATATCTTAACCCTCCTACTAAAAATCAAAATAATCAGTGGCTAATTACAAATTCACCAGTCCAGCGACAAAAATTCAATTTCTTTCAATTCTCGAAGAAGATTGAAACCGTAACGCGCATTTTTATCCGGAAAACGGATAATTACAAACTTGGTCTTAGTGCAGCAACGGAATTTCTTCCGGTATACGTGTGAGCCTCATAAACCCAGGAGAATGGATTTCACTTAACTTAAAGAAAAAGCGTACCTCGTGTGAGGTCGAGACGGGTTAATAATCCTCGTATGCTGATCGAAGGGAACCGCTACTGCACGATATCGATCTGATATCGTAACATTTGTTCGATCTGGTTGCAAGGATATTACAGCAATATAATATTGGAAAAAAAAAAAAAAAAAAAAAAGGGAGATCGAACAATGTTTCATGATCGGTTTAACGGGAAAAATACGAAAGTTGCGTAAACGGGGTTTTTAAATCCCGTTTGACACACATAAAACGCGCTTGCCTTATCCCAAACACACAGCGCTTCCAGCGTGGTAACCTTACGTTCCAGAACGGTGCTTGAACGTACAGGTAATTACCGAGCGTGTGCCGCGGTGTGCCAGGTACACGAGAAACTAATAGTCGCCAACTAAGCTGTAACAACTGTCATTAACCGTCATTAACAACGCACCGCTACTTCGCGAACCTGTCGTAAAAAAAAAAAAAAGAAAAAAGAAAGAAAGAAAAAACGGGGGAAGAGGGGAGGCGGGATACATGTAGGAAATTCGCATGATTATTATCGCCTCGATGATTGTTTGAGTTTCTCCTTTAACGTGTGGGATCTCCGAATATGGTAAAAGCGGAGAAATTTGAGTTTTGTTGAACGTGAGTGAAATTAAATAAGAAATTGATAATAGTTGGCGTGCTACGAAATTCTAATGTCGAAGGACGAAGTCACATTTATTATTATGTAAAAGAGTTATTATATTAATTAATTTAAATAAGTATCCTGTTTGGACATTGTATATTATACAATGTACATATTGTTATTATTATTTTCGTAGAAGAAATTAAAACGAAAAATCGTTCTCTGTTCGAGCAAAGATGTAGAATAAACTTATATATTTTTATTATAAACGAAATTGATCTTTTATTCCAAAGATCTTGATTTCAATGATCATCTTATTATGTTCTATCTTTAAGTTATATATATATAAACTTTCATATATTGTGTATAAACGATAACAAAACTGTTTGAAAAACGTTGGACAAAATCGAAGATTAAAATAATAAAATAAGTTCGATGGGGAATAGAAAGTGGGAATTGCGGTGGAAGCGTTTAGCGCGAGGGGAGGGGAATAGCCTGAAATGGAGAGTACTCGAAACATAGGATTAAAGGGAAGAACGCATAAACGGTTGCAGTTTACCGGTGCCTCGAACTGGATAAACTTCTGCCAACAGGGAGAGGGCTTAGAAGGAGGGAATTGAGATTAGACCGAAAAACTTGCTCCCACGAATTAAACCTTGATCAATCTCTTAATCAACGCGTACGAATAATCACCTCTTCCCAAAATCATCGTCCACTTCAAATTCACTTCGTGTTATTGCAATCATCGAATCGAAATCTTCACCTTGAATCTTATTAAAAATATCGATTCGTGATAAAACAAGAGGGATCGCGCCAAGCACGAAATTTATTTAAACCGTTGTAGAGGGTTGGGATATCGGGCAAGGGAATTCCATAGGTTTTGAATCGGTCTAGAACACAGGGAATTGACCTGAAACGCGAGATTCGCGCAACATCGGATTACGGGGAAGGCATGTAATCGGCCGCAGGCCTAGCCACGTCGAAACAGACGAACTTCTCTCTTCGAGAGAAGGAGCCGCGAGATAGGTGATGGTGGTGGTGGTGGTGGTGGTGGTGGGCAACGCGGCGCGCGGTGGGTTGGCAGGAAGTAGGAAGAGATCGGTGGATGGCGAGGAGGAGGAAGAGGGGGAGGGAGGGGGGGAGGTGTGTGGGTGGACGCCGAGAGGTTTGGTAACGCGGGTCGAGAACGAGGCAGAGGAGGCAGAAGAAGAGAGGAGGAGGAGGTGGAGGTGAACGCCAAGGGTTCTGAGATACTAACCCTTGGCCAAGCCGCACCCCGAGGTCCAGAATAATCTACAATCCATATCAGTCTTAGGTAGTAGTCCACCCAACCACCCTACGCGTCCCATCCCCCCACAACCACCTTTAGCAATGAGAGACCTCTTGCTCACACTCCAACCCCCTTACACGTCTCTCTCTCCTTATTTCCACCCGGGGTATCATCCCCCTCCTCTTTGCTCCTCTCTATCCACATTCTCCTCCTTTCTCACTTTCGCGTCCATTCCTATCTTGCTTTCCATCCACCTCCTCCTTCCGTTCCTGGCTCTGTTCAGTTGGCTCCTTCTCTTCGTCCCTCTTCTGCTCCGTCTTAGCCGCAACCCTTGCCGGGACCAGCCGGCTAGTCAATACCCCACACATTCCGTCCTTATACGTGCTGGTGCTCCAGCTCCTTCTATGTATGGACCCTAAACCATCTCCCTATCCAGCCCACAGCCACTCCGACTCCTTAACGATGGAACTATACCCACCAGAAACCCACCCGCCGCCGACCTTCCACCGCCGCGAACGATAAATTCGCTTGGCAACTGGCGGGCTGCTGACTCGAGTCATCGAACACCTTCCAAGCGTGCCCGTGTCGCGGCAAGGTTCGTCTGTCCGAGGTGGCGAGAGGCGGCGAAAGTTTTGGAGGTGAAGAATTCTTTTTTCTTTTTTCTTTTTTTTTTTTTTTTTCTCTTGGGAGAAGCGGAGGAGAAGAAGGGAGGACGAGAGTCGAAATATTTTTGTTTTTAAGGAGATGATTCGATTCACGATGAAGGGTAAGGGTTATTTGTATTTAAGGTTATATTTGAGGTTCGAGTCTCGAAAAGATAATGGAATGGAGAGTAATAGTGATTGAGACGAATTTTGAATAGGCACAATTGTAAAATTGCGTGTTATAAATTGCGTCATTGGTCACTTTGGATGAATTATTCGAGATATATTGTTTCGAAGTGGAAAGTACTTTTTATGGAATTCTTAAACATCGTGAACTCATCGAGATCAATTTCGGGAATTTTGCTAGGTTTTAATAGATTTATGATATTATGATGGGATGAGAATAATAGAGAATAATAGAGAAAGAGAAAGATAATTTTCTTGGTATATTTAATGAGACGGATGTTTAAAGTAGGTGGTTAATAAATAATGTAGTATGATTTTCATGATCTTATACAGATGAAAAGAAGAATTTACATATGCATAATCATGATAATATTAATCTATAATAATTTCACTAAATTGGAAAAAATTTATCAGAAAAGTTACTACTCTATGATCAGATAGAAAATGGATATATTAATAATTTAGCGTTGAAATACTAATAATAAAATAGCGTTGAAATTACTTTCAATGATAAGATAAATGAGATAATTTGAAGACAAAGAAATAAATGTAAGTACCAATTATTTTGAATATAAAAGAGAAGCATAATTAAAATTATAATGGAATGAACATAATTCAGAAAAAAATAATTTATGTTTGTCATAATTGTCATATAAAATATAACTTCATAATTATTATGCTTTTCCTTATAAAAAAAAGTATTTAGTTTTAATCCAAATGTTTTAACTCAATATTTAAAATTTATAAATAAATAGATATGCAAGATTATTATATAAAAATTTTACTACAAATATAATAATTACTGAATTATTATATTATTGTTATCAATTAAATTTAATTTTTTTACAAAAATTTTTAAACATTATGTACGTCAGGCAAGAATGATATAAATATTAATTTATAAATATATAGAAAATGCATATTAATTCATTCTATTAATTTTTTCAACTTATAATTTAGATGCATGTAATAAAGTATTTGAAATTAATATTTTTAATTTTCATTTTATTTTTGAGAAAAAAATCCTCAAAAATCATATATTGATTTTTTTTTATCTATTGAACTATTTATAGAATACGCAGTATAATATGTAAAGAATTTATTATTAAAAATAATAATTAAATAAATTAATGAAATAAGAATATATAGTTGCAATAATTATAAACGATAATAAGATATTCCATGCAATTAGAATACTAGACTGTACATATTTTTAAAATAATCAAATGCATAAAAATTAAGTGACACACAATTTTGATAGCAAACAAAATTTAATTATACAATGTAACTACAACTATCTAATGCAGCTTTTTAATATCCTCAAAAAAAAAAATCCATTCCAATTCTAAATTCCAAAATTTTATTCCTTCCAAAATTATCACATTGGAGGATCGATGATAAATAATAGTTCACGCGTTAAACACATTCATGTAGGCGAAGTGACAGCGGTCCATGAATACTTAAAAAGCGCATTTCCTGGGAAGGAGGAACTCGTCGTTTAAAATCTATTTCAAAATACGAGCATCCGTTAGCGGTTATATTTGGAGAACGCGAACACTATTTCCAACTCGAACTATGTCATAAATGTGCATATAGAAATATATTGGAACGTTGGAAGTATCCGTCTGTATAATCGGACGATTAGGTTAGATCGGTTCGTGAAACGGGTGTCCTCATTATCATTATTAAGGATCCCTAATTCACAACGAGAGAGACAAGAATGAGATGAAGGCGAGTCGAATCGAGCACGGGAAGTCGGTAAACGAACAGTATTTATTACGCCACCACTTCCTGGCACAGCTATTTCTGTGTTCATTCATACATAGGAAGGCTGGGCTACGGAGATTCTCCTCTGCCTCCTGTGAAACGCTGCGTAGGAATAGTTAGATTCATTCAAGGATTGGCGTCGAGTTCGCGAAGTCGTGTCAAGGTTCATTCACGATCTACCTATATTTTCCCTCAAACCTCTTCTACTTAGTCGCTTAGTAGTACGTACGTATCTCTAGCTACAGAGATAAACAACAGAGAGAAGTGTGACGGTGTGTTAATTCGTATGTTCCCTGTTGTTTCGTGTTTCTATATATGGATGTGGAATGTAATATGTAAAAATATGTGGAAAAGTTTTACAAATGCGATTTTATCGTTATTGGAATTTGTCAATTATCCGTAGAGATGATTTATAACATGGGTGAGATTGCGTTTCAAAAAAAATGGAAATGAAAAATTTTAATATATATATGTATATATATATATATATATATATATATGATACGTGTACTTGCAATCGGTCATAAAAGTATTAAATGCTATAAATGTTTTATTAAAATTCGAGACTAATGGGAAAATTTTTAATTCTAATGAAAGTTTGTGTAAAATATAAAGATTTATAGATGAAGCAATTTTTTTGTGAACGAAATTTTTTTTGAGAGGGTAAAGTCAACTCCCAAAGTTTCAGTTTCCATGTTTTGAATTTTAGGTAAGAATTTTTTTGAAACGAGATAATGGAACTCTAAAATCTGAATATTTTATGATTAAAAATTTTCATAAAAAGTAAAAAAAATTGTATATATATCTTCAAAGAAATTTTTTGATACGAGTATTTAGAGCACAATGGATAATATATGCAGCAAAATATCACTTTAAGAACGATTCGAAATCAATATTTAAAATTTCAAATATTTTTTCTTTTTGAATATAATTTTTAATAAGATTATTTTAGAGATAAAGCAAAACTTTAATTTACAAAATATTTAAATTTTAATGCTTCATTATCCTGTTGTAAGAAAAATTGTATTCAAATATATGAAATTTGATTTCAGTCCCTCAAAGAAATTTTTTCATCAATTGTTTCATTCCAAATTGTAAATACAATCCATTACGTTCTAGACAAATTTTAATTAAAGTAAGAATATTCTGATTAGATGAATTTTCTTAAAATATAATATATTTCATATAATATGTTTTATTATTATATATTTTTTTTTTTTTGATATTTTGATCCATTTTAAATTTCATTTTGTAAACAATAATTTTTATTCAAATATACCATAAAAAAAAGCATTTAATAATCGAATAAAATTTGAAAAATAGCAACAATTGATTAAAATAGAATCATGATAAAGCAGTAAAATTAATGTTTAAAAATTATATTTCGCTTTAAATTTTATACTTACTTATACCGCTCCTGTTTTATTAACGAAATTTTTTAAAAAATTAAACTTATCCCGCTCTGATTATCTGTCATATTTTGACGTTCACGATATCAAAAGTTAATTAATTATTTCTTCATCTAGATGAATATTGAAAACGCATATTGAACAAATGATATTTTCGTCGAATAAAATTTAAACGGTGCAAAAGTTTGATGTCGAAGTTCGATCGAAGAACATTTTTATTCTTAAAACACGGCATAATACAATGCTTTAGAATGGTTGAAAATACGGTAGAAAACTTGCTTAATAGATGGATATGGATATGGATAGAGATCGGTTTGGTGTAATGAATATAGGGGCATCGTAAATAACATTTCGAAGGGATAAGAATAAGCGTCTGTAAACAATAAAGCTTTAGGTTTACTTTATGGCGTATCACTGACAAGATAGACACGTAAAACCTTGAATCACCGAAAATATTACAAGCATAAAATTTTCACTTTCGCTCTTTCGTGAATATTCCACCAAGCTGCCAGTCATATACCTACGAAAATATAATTCTTTCACGCGACAGGCAGCTGTCTAAGAAACGGTATATTGGTTTACAGCGTTACCTGTTTCGAGAAGTACCTTGTGAATGCCAAAATAACCATAGAGGTTGAAAGCGTATTGAGTATCATCTCAACTTGTGTTTTAAGAATACATTCTTATATTTTTGTAAATGATATTTTATACAATTATTTGCCTGTAATCCGATCAGTTACATTCAAAATTCCTCATGATTTTGATAAAATCTTATTACTAGTGAGAGAGAGAGAGGGGGGGAGGGAGAGAGAGAGGGAAAGGAAGAAAGAGAGAAGTTATTATGAGAAGAATATTATGAGAATTAAGATATTGTATTGATTTTATACTGGGTTATTAAACCAACTGATAATCCAGTAAGTACTAGTAGTTACCAGTAAAATTAGTATTGACATTTATATTACTTATTGTTTGACTATTTGCATAATATTGTAATTTTATTTATAATTAATAATGACGAGGATGTTTTATTCAACGTAACGTTATTTTTTTACGTTAATAAAAAACATTTTAAAAAATTAAATCTTCTCGATATAATAAAAAAAAATTTAAGTGAAGATATATTTCAATTAATCATTTACATTTAATATTACCTAATTTTATCCTAAAAAAAATTTTATTAATTTCAAACTTGAAAGATATATACAAACGAAGGCTTATTTGAAAGATAATAAATGAAACATTTTTTTAATACTTTTTATTTTAAAATTAATCGACATACTAATCTATACATATCGTGATATAACAATAATTAAGTGATTATGATATTTTTAAATTACAAAAATTTTTTTTTTTCTTTTTCTTTTCGCTAAATTCTCTGTAATAAAATGAGTTTTCTCAAGAAATTATATATCGTCAGGGACGATAATAATTATGCGCGACGTTCAATTCTTCCTTTCATTCGCGTCCATTATTTAACACGAGGCAGCACGGGATCTGTGAATGATCTCGATTCAATCCGCGAACGGTTACGCGAAAAATTTAAATAAAAAGTGATTAAGAGGGGCAGAAAACTTGCACACGGATACACGGGTGAACATTAAAGGTATTATATAATATGCATATAATTCTTAAGAGTGGAAAGGGCACCTCCTGGCTGGTAATTAGCCATCCCCATTCACTCTGCAAGCTCGGCAATTATGCATACTTAAATACACAATTAACTTCTCCTCCACTTAACGTACCCACGATCTGAATTCGAAAAACTCTGGGGAATCGGAACGGTCCACTCGACTTCCGTGGCGGAACAGTGCGTGAAAGGGTTCAAAGCCTTGCGCGCACAACCTTAAGTCCTCGGTTCGAAAGGGAAAGGAGGGGGGAGGAAAGAAGGAAGGTGGAGGAGGATGGGTGGAGAGGGGAGAAAGAAGAAGCGAGGCATTGCCTCCGTCGAGTAAGGTTAAGGCGAGAGGCCTTGGGGCCATCCTTAAGCACTTTCCATCTTTTTCTCTCTTCCCCTTCTCTTTCTCTCTCTCCTCCCTCTCTCTGTTCACCCCCTGTTCACCGCCGATACCCGTGTCTTCTTCCGTTCTTTCTCGTCGTCCCGTCTCCTTTCGTCCAACTCGGCTCGGTTTTTACCCACTCGCTACGTGTCTCTCCACGCGGAGCTTACTGAAACGAAGGGCACTTGGCATTCGGCCACCGGTATGGAACGCTCTCGCGCTAATGGTTCGGGCACTTGGACCTTCAGAGAAGCGCAACATTGTCTTAGCCAAGCAGCCCCTCCTTTCCCGGAATTCTGCGTGTACGTCGTCCATCTTTTCACTGGTTCTCGCGGCCAGCCTTATATTCCCTCAACGATCCGCTCGCGCTCGTCACTTTATGTCTCATAATTATTGCCCGCCTCTCTTCTACTCTATTTTACCCTATTTTACCCCTCTCTCGCGCTTCGACGCGCCCTGCGCGGCGCTCCATCTTTCTTCACAGATTCTTCTCTTTCCCCCTCTCTCCCTTCCTCCCTTTAAAGAGGTAAGATATTTATCCTCGAGAGTGGAACGAACGTATCAATAATTACCCGTGGAAGCGATCCGATCGTTTCTAATCTTGTAGATGTAGCGTTGGAATTGATCGTTGCTAATCCATAAGATGTAGAATCGGAATTACTCGTTTGCAAAATTTGTTTTTCACGTGAAATTCGGATTTTATTAAAGGGTGTTTCTATGAATAATATTTCTTGACTTTTTTTTAATTATATATTGTATATTGTATATTTCTTGGTTTTAATCGTTGCTAATCCATGAGATGTAAAATCGGAATTAATCGTTTGCAAAATTTGTTTTTCTCGTGAAATTTGGATTTTATTAAAGGGTGTTTTTTTATGAATAATATTTCTTGATTTTTTTTTAATTATATATTGTATATTGTATATTTCTTGGTTTTAATCATTGCTAATCCATGAGATGTAGAATCGGAATTACTCATTTGCAAAATTTGTTTTTCACGTGAGATTCGGATGTTATTGAAGGGTGTTTCTATGAATAATATTTCTTGATTTTTTTTTAATTATATATTGTATATTTCTTGGTTTTAATTGACGTTAATTCATTTAATATATCTCGGATCTAGTTTGAATTTCTTCATCCTTTTTCACTCTTCCAGAGGTAAGATGTTTATCTTCAAGAACGTATCAAAATTGCCCGATTATTTTCCGATTGTGGAAAGGTTGGAATTAATCATTGTGAAAGTTTTATTCTATGAATAATATTTCTTGACTTTTTTTTAATTATATTGTATATTTATTGATTTTAATCGGTTAATTCATTTAATATATCTCGGATCTAGTGTTTTCAGATTCTCAACCTTCAAAAATGGAACGAACGTATCATTATTTTTCTAATCGTGGAAGTGATTCGCTTTTAATCTTCTAGATATTGCATTAGAATTAGTCGTTGTGAAAGTTGTTTTTCGCATATGAGCTTTGAGATTCGGATTTTAAAAAATATTTTTATAAATAATAAAATTGAATTTTTTTTAATCTGTAATTTAATTGTTTTTAATTAGTCGATTTATTATAGTCTATTCTGAATCTAGTCTGAATATTGTTGATCAAATTTAACAAATTCTTATTAAAACGTTCTATTGAATCTTTTTGAATGATTATGGAAGAGAGATTTGAATATCGGATATCATTTAACGAGTTGTGATAAATAAAGAAAATTAAGTTTAATTAAGTACAATATATTGTTTAAATATTTATAACATTCTTCTATTAATTATGCATTATTTCGTGCTAATAATAAAAATTCAAATATGAATCGAAGGAGGTATCAATGAAAAAAGAGAAACAAATATAAAATCAAATCGATCGTGTTAATTATAAAAATATTCCAAATAACTTTAATTTACAGCATAAAAACTTATATGTATTAATATTTTTACCTATTATATATTTCAATTTGAATTGATAAATTACATTAATCTATCGCTATTTTATCCTCAATAATAATTCAATCAGTAAACAGGAAATGATAAATATCCGTGATAATTCTTTCACCTTTTTTTAAAACCATTTAACTGTTAATTAAACTGATATATTCATTACACAATTATTTAAATCTTTAGACAAAAACATTTAGACACTTACATCTATATAATACAATCTATATAATAATAACAATTTAATTTACCTACTTCCTAATAACTTCCTAATAAGATCAATTATCCACAGAAATTGTAAATTAACGTTCCTTCGTAAAAATACGAAACCCACGTCCAAATCTTAATTCTTACAAAAATATCTTTTCCTCTCCTCCCCTCCAAAAAAACGCATGAGCACAACGCGTCAACTGCACTCGCACTTGCACTGTCATTCCTCAATTCACGGCAGGCAGGCAGGCAGGCAGGCAGGCAGACAGGCAGGCAGGAACCCTTGCAAACTGCCATAAGAACCAGAAGAACATCGTTCGCTCGTAAAACGGCGGCGATTCGTGTCCCTCGCGAGGAAAGAAAAAAAAAAATCGGACAAAACCTCGGTTACGCTACTTCCACAAGGGGGCGGGGGCAGGGAGGGAGGACACAGTACAATGTGTGGGTGCACCTTGCACCTGTGCCTACTTATTTACGAACCACGTTCACTACCTGCTTCGCCGGTGATGGAACCGTCGAGAAGAGAAAGAAACGCGCTCGAAAGCGAAGCCAAGGGTGGAGAATAAAAGGAAAGTGGATAAAGGATAAACACATAATGCTCATGAAAGAAAGGGTTTACGTGTTCCCCGAAGAACTGACCGATCGGTAAGGCCAAGTGGAGAGATTGGAACTGCTGAATCGTGGAAAACAACGAAGGGAGGAGGAGGAGGAGGAGGAGGAGGAGGATGAGCCATGTTCGATGAACAAGAGGAGAGGAACCGTGATACGCGCTTTTCTTCCAGATCTTCGCCAGATAATTGCATCCGTAATACGGACAAGTATTTGGTAAATATTTGAATGACGAATATTGTGGAAATCGTTCCTTGTCCGAAGGAAATAAATGATCCTCCTTTTTAGTAGTTTGCCGCGTCTGCTTCGAGGGGGAGGTGGATTGGAGAGAAGGATACGTTTGTATTTATCACGGTGTTTAATAAGCGCAACAGAAATTCGTATTTATATAAATTAATTTGTAATACAGATATGTTGATCTATGATCTTAAAATAATGTGAAATTAGAGCAATGGTTTCCATTTTCTATCGATTGTTTATTGACATCGTTATATATTCTCAGCTCTCCACTTGTATCCCTACATTTTTTTCGTTAATAATCGATACGAACGACTGTAAATATATTAGAAATATAAGTTTGAAAGAATTAATACAAAGAGTCGAGATAAGTGGAGAAATCGTATAAAAATTTATTCTCGAAATTACAATAAGAATATATAAGAATAAACTTAGAAATAATAAAATTTATAATACCATTTCCATTACTATAATCAACAGGAATCAACACTTAATTAAGAAGTAATTTAATTAAAGTAATCAAAGCAATGGAAACTGTAAGAAGAATTTGCAAAAAAATCTCAGAAAGCAAATGTATAGAGATTATATACCTCCTCTTTCCTAATTACACAAGCGTGCCAAACTATTACCAAACTGTTTAAGAAATATTTAATCAATTCTCTTAATTTCTCATCTCCATTTCGTCCTATTTATTAATTACATCTCTATCCATCCCCTTTTTCCTCCCTCCCTCCTCTTATTCCACGCACTCCATTTATACATCACACAGCCTGTGCCGAAATCGTGCGTTTACACAATTTCAATTTGTAACGAGACGATTGTACGCCTTCGATAAACTTACGTAATAATAATAACAACCACGGTGGAAACAGTCGTTCCGTCGATCCTCGTATACACGTACATACATACATCCACTCGATACAAATTGACCTCTTACATTTACAGCAAGAACTTTCGATACGTTCCCGCGAAACAAACAAAACTCTCTTTCTCTCTCTCTCTCTTTACATCACGTGTCGACCACCCACGTAGCCAGGCACTAGTTCCATTATCTCGTAATTCGCGTCGCACACTGTCGAAGATTTTATCGGCCGTTCGAGCAATGTTCAACACGATGTTATATGCACCACGTATACACGTATATATATATGTATGTATGATTGTAATACGTGTGCACACGACGATTCTCCATCAATTTGCATCGAGTGCAATGAATGACTTATTCGTGCGTGGAGATAGTCCGTGAGTTTAAAAAAGAAAGCCAAGGGGGAGGAGAGAATGAGGATAATGGAGACTTTAAATAATGCCAGGGCATTAAAGAACGGTTGAGATCTTCGATTGGCTTTAATATATATGTATATATATATATACATTTATACATTTATACATTTATTATATATACATATATACATTAAATATATATGTATATATATATATATATATATATATATATATATATATATATATATATATATATCTCGTACAATGAGAGGTGCACAAGAGGGTGCACGAACGCCTCCACGATACACAGGGATTATAAAATTAGTGCCTAATGCATGAGTCGTAGTAACGGTGTTAACAATAGGACAGGTAAAGGACGGGGCATCCTGCTCAATAGCGCTCACGAAAGGTCGAGTGCACCTATTCGAATGTTTGTACTGTGTATACACCTGATCACTTGTGCCCTTCCTCGTCGTCTTTACTTACATTGACAAGCCGAAGCCGAAACACACCTTCTTCCGTTCTGAGCTCCCGTGCTGCGACAGATTCCTCCGTTATAGCTGACCACGAACTATAAATGGAATTAGTAAAAATTAATAACGAAGGTAGGTAAGTAAGAAAAGTTGGTTGGCATTTCGATTTTCTGATCGAAATTTCTTCTATAATCAATCGCGTTGATTGCATTAAAGAATAAGACGTTTCGGGGAAGATCGTGTGTGAAAGAATGTGAAAAATATCTCTGATTCGATAATTTATGAATCGAGTAAGAATCGAATAACCGCAAATCAGCGACAATCTAGGGTATAAATGTCATTCAAGCATTTTAATAAGCAATTACCGAGAGTAACTTTATTCGAGATTTTTAATTCGAAGCTCGTTTCCCTTTTTATTTTACCAACTATGCCGTCAACCACGCCGTTGTACGATCATTTTTTCGTCCGTCCACATCATTATTCAAGCGTGTAAATAACTGTGTCCACAGTTAGGAATACCACGAGAGTAACGCGCGATGCACTTTGCACCGGGTATTTTCATAAATTTCCTCAATTCGACTGGCTCAGGTATGGAATAGGTCCTGGTGGTGGCCGGCTCGCTGTGAGGGAAACAGGTAGGCAGACGTGCATTTACGGTATTCCGTCCTTCGAAATAACGCACGTACTCGCACGTCCATCCTCACGCACATTTGCGCCCGGGATAAGAGGGAGAGAGGGGAGGGAGAATAGCCTCGCTGGCTATTCGAATAACGACGCTTTAAGGATTACCAGCGTTGGTCAGGTGCTCCGTGTGTGAGGCACCGAGAGAGGCACCCTGATGGGCGCACTCTCGACAGGATCCTTGTCCACCACTTTTTCTCTTCCTACCTGACACGATGTTGTTAGCGCAACATCGTTAGAATGACTCGTCTATTAGGAACTAATTTGCTGTTCGAGATCTACGCTTCGTTTCAACTTGCCTCCGAACGTTCGTTGTTCCTGTTTCTCTTGTTATATATGGAATGTGTTGCGCGACTCGTGCGCAACGATGGAACGAGTTTCGAACGTATATTATTGATAATTTTGTCCGTTCTCGCTTCCACTCTGCGAGATTCTCGTAGTAAATCGAAATTTATCACTACGGGTAAATCATCGATTTTTTCGCAAGTGAAAATAATTATTTGAAGATTATTTTTCTTTCTTTCGACTGTTATTTCATTCTCTACGAGTTGAATCAATGTGTAGTTATGTAATAATTGATATTGGCCTAGTATAGTCTGTCAACATTTGTCTTGATTTTTGTATCCTGAGTCAAAGAATGCTGAGCCAATATTTTGTCTGCACGTTTGAACACAATGAATAATAATTATAAATGTAATGAAATATATGAGGAATATTGACAAACGTGGGAATGACGATATTCATTGTCAGATGTGTTTATTAAATTCATTGTTCCATGAAAAATTAACGTTCATATAGAAATAATAGTTTTCTCTGAATCTTAGGAAAAATATTTGTAAGGCACAATGTCTCTGTTGAATATCCTTCTGTGGCTATTGTTATGACATATTATAAAACAATTTTGTTTCAATGAATAATTTCTGAATTATTAAAGTCGAAAGCCAAAGTGTCATTAGTACTTATCTTCGATAAAAATTTGCAATTTCCTTTTATCTGGAAATACGTAAGTTTTATTGTTCGAAGGTGTTAATTTTCGAGACACGATTTCATCCTTTAAACTTCAAACTCTGTCGTTAAAAAAAAAATACATATCTCATATCTTCGACTACTCTACAAACTTGCAAACTTTCATAAAAATTCCGTCAAAGTATCCTGTAAGTTCCTTTTATCTTCCCTTAAAGAAGTGTCATGTTCCGTTTCAGGTATCGAAATCATCCTCTAAAAAAAAACACTTTTAAAAAGTAAAAAATATATTCAAAATAAATGATAAGTAATATTTTATTAAAAATACGCGATTTTCAAAATTAATTTTTAATTTTCTTCTTTTTTATGAGGTATATAACTTTCTCCATCGATATTGATAGCAGAAATAATAAAAATTAAAAATTAAAAAATATAAATTCTAAAACAATTATAAAGTCTTGTTTTTCTAACTTTCATTTAAAATAAAATAAAAAAAAAGAATAAAAATAAGCAAAATTCATGTAATTAAATAAAAATATTGTTCAACTGATTGTTCAAAAGATGACGATTTTTCGAAATTCGATAAATAATTTCCTCCATAATCTTTGTACATTGAGAAAATTAAGATTTCAAAATTGATTATAATACAGATTCTTAACTTTAGACTGTACCAATAAAACGATGCAATGAAATTGAATTCTAAAGTAAACAAAACTCAAAATCCTGTTCTTAATAAATATTATATCTCTGATACAAGAAAAACGATGTATAAAAATATTACTTCACATTTTCCATTAATCACACTTCCTCGATAAAACTTAAATTTCTACTTAAAATTCCTTTTTCCGTTAATTCCAATAATTCTAAATTCTTCAGGATTAAGAGTCTTTGAGAATCGATTGTTTCGAAAAGATCCACAAATAAACGAATATCCATCCCCTTCCCCCCTTTCATCGACACGCAATCGTTATTCCTTCCCCCGCGTACCCCTTCGCAACCTTCGCAACAACCCGTCGAACGATTTGACGATATTACCACCACCCCCTCTCCTCGATACTCCTTCTCGTTATCATCGGTATCTTGTTTTCGCTCGCGAAACAGTCCTTTAGTCTTCGCCGCAGTCTTAGACATGCAAGGTACACACTTTTACCCCGAGCGCACCACCTTCCAGCTACGCTAATCTCTCGCAGATCTCCCACGGAATCTCATTAGAAATTCATAACCGTCGCCTCCCCCGCCCTTCCCCCGAGGCACAGGGAAAAAACCCATGATACGAAAGAAATAAGCAGGCAAAGTACATTAAAAATTAATTACTTTGCTGATGGAAGCTAGAAGTGCCTAGTGCGCTCCACACCCCCTTCCCCCTTCCTCCCCCACCGGGTACCCAGACTCCCTCTTGCCTCCTCTCCGCATTCACCCCGTCCGTGAACGAGGTGCTGCATTTCGCCTCCTTATTTCAAAATACTTTCAAATAGGTATTTCGTTTAATATTATATCGATTGTCGGTTTGAGAGGGCAAAGAGGGAAACTCTCTTGTTTTGAATATTTCTTTTGATGTATTGCCTATATAGAAGAAGATAAAAAAAGGGAAGGAAGTTCAATAAGATGGATTCAATTTTGCAAAAATCAGTTCAATGGAATGGAATGTAATAATTTTTAGGAGGGAGAATTTCCCTCGTATTTTTATTTTTTTATGTTTTGCTACACTTTTTTTAAATTAATACATCGATTTAGAATAAACAGGTAGATATTATTATTATTATTATTATTATTATTATTATTATTATTATTATATATAATATACATATATATACACATATATACCATTTCTTTTAACTCTTTTAGCTCTTTTTAAATTATCAGCAATATGGTCGTTAAAAAGACACGTCGAATTGCGAGAAACGGGGGAGAAACTATTGCGAGACTATTGCGCGTTGCATGATCGACCTCTCGCCCCACTCCCCCTCGTGGCCCTGATGGTGGTAAATCTCATTGGCACCGTACGTCCGCAAATCGTTCTGCGGCCTAGCTAAGTTAACCCGAACGCCTATCTACCTCTACTCATTTTAATATCAGCTTATTACCTCTAGGCCGGGATAAATAGATAAATAGATTCCGTGGAAAAGCCTCGATCGGATTTGCCGAGCGGCGGGGGCACTTAAGCCGCCGAGAGGAGGAGGAGGAGGAGGAGGAAGAGGAGGAGGAGGAGGAGGAGGAGGAGGAGGATGGGAACGAGAATAAGAGAGAAAGATTTCTCCTCCTTCCTACCTACGTTCTCTCTGCATCTACATCAAATTCCACCATCCGCCACTCCCACGTCCATCGTCCTCCGTGCCGGCAGGACCCGGGACTCCAGGAGTAATTAACTCCTTAACGAAGTAAACACGACGCCATCTTAGCTTCCGCTACTACCGGCATTCCACCTCCATCTCCCCCTCTTCGCCTTCATCCACATCCTCGACGTCGTCGTCGTCGTCGTCGTCGTTCTGCTCGTGTCGACTGTCGCCATTGGTAAAGATATACCTGGTCCAAATAGGGGGTTGCGAGGCGCGAACCGCGCTTTTTTTCCTCTCTCCCTCTCTTTCTCTCTCTCTCCTTTAACCAACCCCCCCCCCTCGAGAGATTGCAAAAGCGATTATATTTGCAGCGCATTAATGCCATTCGCGAGATGGTAGGCGACGGCCCCCGGGCTACGACTTGCACGACGACTCAAGTTTCCAACCGTGGAATTGAAACACCGGCCCGAAGATTGCATGACTGAGTTCGCTTTTCTCTCTCTCTCTCTCTCTCTCTCTCTCTCTCTCTCTCTCTCTCTCTCTCTCTTCTCCTCCATGCTCCCCGTACTATGTTTTTAATTTAACCATCGTCGCCGGCCAATTCAATGAAAATGAATTGCATTATTGCCTCTCTATCGGCTTCCTAGTTGGGAGACGCGGATGGGCCCGATAAGTGTGGCCGACATTTGGGCAATATCGATATTTTTTTTTTTTATGGTTCGAGTAATAGTAAAGTTATTTTATTATTAACTTTTAAACGTTTCGAGTGCAAGGGATTAATTGGGAATCGTCGATTTGTATTGAATATAGAAAAAAGAAATAAGGAGTTTTGAATATCTTGAATTGTTAAAAAAAATTGTTGTTGAAAAGATTATATACGGATAAATCGCTTTTCATTGGATCGTGCACGTGGCTAACGCTGGTTGATGTACAAAGCAATAATGTTCTTTACAATTTTAAAAATGAAGTCGAATCTGTATCGTTATTATTTTTCTAATCATTTCGTTGGCGAAATAATGGAATTTTGTTGGTATTTATCTACATGAATTATAATTATACTTTAAAAAAAAAAGCAATGTGACGATCGATTGGACACTAATATTATTTATATGGAATAAATCTCTGTTAAGTTAAGTTTAAAAAAAAAATCTTTAAAAAGAATGAATACGTTACCATAAAGATCAATAAAGAATTCTTTCCCGTATCTGTCTCGAATAATATGGTCCGCATTAGGTAAGATGATAAGAATCCTCTCTGTGCTAGGTAAGTATATAGGTATTTGAAGAGCGGTAAAGAACTGATGAATATTTCAATACTCTTGTTACAATTTATAAGTCTTTTTATAAATATCTTAAGAGTATTTCACATAACTACCATTATTTCTATGAAATTTGCCAAAGTTGAACGATAATAACATTCTTTCAATTTTAATTATAAGACTTATAAAATTTTATCGAATTTCCTGTTATTCATAACATATCGGATAAAATAAAAGAAGATTTGTTGTTTAAATTTCAATTTGCGATGAAGTAAATCCCTTATTTTTTGCGTCCCAAACAAATTATCTAAACGACTTATTTTGCGACCAAACGTACAATTTTAAATATATATTTAAATTAAAAGTTATCTGTATCCAAATGTGATGCCTGAATACATAAAAAAATTCAATAAAAAAATACGATATTTAACCGAATCAATTGCAAAAAAGCAGCTACGTATATGCACAAGAAAAATAATAATAAAAACACCAATAACCATTATAACGATAATAGTAGCATTTGACACAAAGCTCGAACAACTTTCCTTGACCCCTTCTCCTAATTCTCACGCATGTGTGAATACATATTTAACAAAAAAATACTTCTTCAAAAGCAGTTATATATATGCACAAAAACAATAAAACACTAATAAACATAATTACTTCACATTCTCAACCAAAATTTTAAAAGATACAATCCTGTCCAATATAAACAAACACGAATCTAATACAATCCAGATAAATAATTCTACCATAACCTCAAAAAATAATAATAATAATAACAACATTTTACACAAAAGTCGAACAACTTCCCTTAATTCTCACGCAGTTCATTCATTCGATTTCCGAAATGCAATCGAAACGAGAGTATACGGCATGCTCGAATCGCGAAAGCGCAAAGAGATATGAATCCTCGAAAGAAAGAAAGAAAAAAAAAACGATCGGATCGAAGGATGCTCTCCTGACCCGTGCCCGGTCGCCGATATCCCGGACACCGGTGAAAAATGTCAAGGCATGATTAATAAACCGGGGCCGGGCGCAATAAACCGCGAAGGGAAACCGCGGTTGGCCCCGGTTACTACGAGATTCACTATCGACGATCCCCAGTCCCCCCACGATCCTCCAATCCCGTAACGGGGATTCGCCTGTTCGACGGACACGTGATCGCAACAAATGTATATACGAGGCCGCGACCGTATCCGACATAATTCGACTCCGGTGAAGTAACACAATCCAAGTTGTTGCATCACAGGCGTGGATCACATCTCTGCCACGTGAGGAGAGGGGGGGGAGGAGGTGGAGGTGGCCGAAGAGAGTTGGCGCGGATCGTGTGGGTTGGTGGACGCGGGGGGAGGAGAGGGAGTATCGCGGACAGAAGGAGTGGGACAGAAAGGGAGCACGCTGTCTCTCTCTCTCTCTCTCTCTCTCTCTCTTTCGTTTCTTTCGTTCCTGTTTGGTTCGAGGCGCACAGGTCGAAGGGGTCCGGGTCGCACGATCCTGCTTGATCTTTGCGCTCGTGCGATCTCTCGTTCCTCACGAGACCTACCGAGGGCTACGAACGTCGCACCGATTACGTCTTGTTCGTGGCGTTCATTCGATTCCGGTACCGGGACCACACGGAGTTTCTTTTCTTCTCTTTCCGTCCCATTCGTGTTCCTCGACTTCTTTGAAAATAATCCGCGTATGGGACGTTACAGTGGAGGATTTGTTACAGGTAGGGAATTTTAATTTGATAATTTATCGATTCCTTGATCGTGGATATTTGCATATATGTTATCATGTTTTATTATTTACTTCTAAATGTCACATACTTCAAGAGTATATTGCAACTTTAATATTATATTGTAAAAAATGATGAAAAGAATAATTGTGGAATGATTTGTTCACTGTTATGTTGATTATGGACTTTGCTATCAAATTGTATAAGTGATAGAATTTTACATAAATTTTATATCGAAAATGTGTGCTCCTTAGTATATTTATTCAAAGTTTCAAAACAAATTTTAATTCTTACATCGTTGCGTAATTCAATTGCAAATTTTTATCGTAATTTGATCTATAAATATTCTTTCAAATTTCACTGTATTATTATTATATATTTAAAATATTAAAAATATAATATTAGATATAAATTCAATAATGTTATTTCAAAAAAATTAATCATAAATGTTTCAATCCCTTTATCTTCATTTCTGATTTTATTTCTATCTCTTTCTAACATTGATTCTGCGGAATCGAGCGTCTAAATGTAACCTCGCTCGCTCTAATAGTGTCTTCCTCCAGTTTCTGTCGCGCTTTAGGGGAGGAACAAGTCGAAGAGAAGTGAGAATGGTCAGTTCCTGGAGCATCCACCTTCCCTTCAGAAACTCTCTCTCGAACTCGATGGCTCGATAACTGCAAAGAGTATTTGCATTGAAATTGTCACATTATTTACAAAATATTTAATATATTAGATTCGAATATTAAATTTTATATATATTTAAAATAATATAATTAAGTTTTAACTTTTCATTAAAACTTATGTTGTGTGAAAAAAAATAAACAAAATAATTCATGATTAATAAAACAATTCTTGCTTGAATCATCATATCAGGATTGAAGAAAAGAGATTTCTAAATAGACAAAAAAATAAATATTCTATAAGTATAAGAAATATGAGGAAATAATGAAACACACAATTTTTAATTATAACGTATAATACAACACATAATGAAATCATACTATTCTATATAACAATAACAAATAAAAAGTTCAATTTATTTTCAATATTTAATTAAATAAAAAATAAATACAAATCTATCCATCCTCGAATATAATTATTCGCTCATTCGTTTCAAATTTCACCCTTAAACTCGGCGCGATAAAACAACATCCCCCAATAAAATCATTACGCGCTGTATGTAAAACAGCTAATCCATCACTCGTAGCCATCACTCGTTAAATCCGCGGACGAACTTGCCCGTGTGCATAACCCGATCTCCTAGAAGCAGTTTAACCAGGCATCGAAGTCTGCCTCCCCATCTATTTCCCCTCCACTATCACCCCCACACAGGACAACCGTAGTTTAAAGGAGTGCACGTAGCACCACGTTCTTTGGATCATGAGGAGACCGAGAGGAGGGTATATTCTTAGGGCAAGGATGCGCGAACGAAAGAAGGAGATGGAACGAATCGAAGTCGAGAGAGGAGGACGGCGACAAGGTGGGTGGCCGTGGGACGGATAGAGATGGGGCGAGAGCGGTTCGAGCGTGCAAGTAAGTCGTGCATCTCTCACAATTAGCCGAGATCTATTTTATTCCTCGGCTGAATTTATCGTCCGTAGTGAGTTTAGATCAAGCCACGGCATGCCTCGATATACGTGTCCGCTCACCGCGTGTATATATAGTATATATACGCGGCGCAACTATCGAGCCACGTTGTTTATAGTACAGATTGCACTGTGAAGATTAAGATGCTGTTCAACTGACGCGAATCGTTGCCCGGTATTTTACGCCAGTTTGTCAGCGGGATACACACGGCTCGAGGTTGGTGGAGTGCCAGAACTACGTTCATATTGTCGCACTTAATACAATGTCGTGCACCAAGTTTCGTTTTAATGCTTTTCACAGGAATTTTTGTCTTAGCAGTGGGGGTGTGTGTGTGTGTAACATTATAATGGCATATGGATTGGAATAGGATCGATGGCGCACTTCATTTGTTTTTGACCGTTCACGTATAAAAGTTGAACGTTTCGAGATAAATTTTTGCAGGAATGGAGACGATATTTTTAAAAATAATTTAATGTTATTTAATTAAGAAATTGATATTTATTATTTATATATATTATGAATAATAGATAATTTGTTATTTGTACGTACATTTAATCTTTTTGTTGGAAAGGATTAAATGTTATTTTTTTATATAATAAAGTCTTTCTTATCGAATTATCTTGTATGTCAAAAATAAATGGAGATTTTTAATAAATGGGTAAATATGAGACAAATTGTAATTTTAAACAAAAATGATTTTTTAAAGATGAATAGTTTAATATTTCTTGCTATAAATAATAATATATTTGTCAGTTTTTAAAATTTAATGTATAAAATTTTATAATGAATAGATTAGCAACTAGACTCAAGTGCAAAGGCTAAATATAATAGAATAATTTCAGGATAGAAAAATTGTTATAATTTTTAAAAACTTGTCAAAATTGTCATAATTTTTAAAAACTTTTAATAATCTCTTAAATATTAAAATTATTATTATTATTATTATTGTTATTATTATTATAGTTAATAGATTATATTTTAGTTAGAATTTAGTAAATACAATAATACTTATATCTTAAGTAGTGTCAAATATGACAGGATATATACTAAAATATTTTACTTCTCCATTATTTTGATACCAACACTTACTTAGTTCCAAAACTTCTTCCACGTTCAATAACTTCTTATGTAAGTAGTTGTTGAGATGTTACACGTGGAGAATTTCATAGTCACATCTATATTTCTTAAGAAATTATAATTCAAATATATACGAATCTTGTACAGAACACATGTAAAAAAATAAAACTAAATTTAACTATTTTCCAAATAAATTTTTCGTATAGATAATAATTTTTCATAACGAAACGTAATTATTTAAAAATTCATTTATTCTTTACATGTCCATCCACGTTTTCTCATTAACAAAAATTTAAATATCAAAAGTTCATACAACAACAATATTTAAAATCGCGTAATCGAAAAATATTTTCAAATTCGATATATAGTTCGAAAATATAGATTAGATTACACGGATTAGAGCGCAAAATCTTCAAATTAGCACGAAAATATCACGAGACGAGTGGACAATATATTTTGATTTCGAATTCTTTCCTACGGAAATTACGAACTAAGGATTATGTAATATGTGATTCAAGCCTGGAGGGTGAAATAGGCGGGGATGCTTTCCCTTGATAATTTAATATCGCACAAAACTGCGGGCCTGGTTCGTCTGGTAAGAGTATATATCGAGACGTGGAATTGAGTAAGATAAAGGGAAACGAGAGAATGTCGACCGTAAGGGAAACCGAGCAGAAACAAGACACATTGGAAATCATGTTAATATGAAGAAATTCCTGGTGAAATGCTTCAACCTAATTTAATAGGTTTGCATACTCCAAATGGAGTAGATAACCTTTCACATACTTGCGCCACATTATTAGATCCAAATAATTTTTATTCAATATTTTTCATACACTTATGCGTATAAACACACGAATATTTCATTTTAAATCTTCGATCATCAATGCTAGAATATATCATGATTTTTCACATAAATGAAAGTTTCTACTTTGTGAAATGAACAAACTGATTGATGAAACTATTAAATGAAACAAAACGTTTCAATGAAATTAATTTAATTTTCGTTTAACAAAATTCAATTATTAACGATTTCTCAGAATCGTTTTTTATGTAAACATTGTACGGCGAACATGTTTCCCATCTACGTTTTAATACATTTTAACGTTCCAAGTTTAAATCTAGAGAAGCCATTAGAGGTAATATAAAAGCATCGAAGTATATCGATGATTTATTCGAATAAACACGCTTTCAGCCATGACTTGACCAGGGATAAGTGCTACAATAGACAGATGACCGGATATGACGGCCTCACAAAAACCGCAGTAGTTACGCTTTTCTCTTTGACTCTCCATTTGCTTCTTCCTGGGCAAATTCATCTTTGTTCACTCGTCGCAGCCTTCTCCGTTATACCCGATAATTTGCGAATGTCCCCTCTCTCTCTCTCTCCCTCCCTCGTTTTTGCCCCCGATTCATCCTTTCTCCCTGTCTCTGTCTCTCTTCCCCTCTCTCTCTTTCCCATTAATCCAGTTCGATCTTTCATCGTTTCTTCGTGCTATTGAGAGAAAAAAGCTCTGTATGCATTCATCTTAAGTTACGTAGCCGCCTACGCTACGTTGTTATCCGTCACATTCTTGGAAATTGATAATAATTCCGTATTCCATCGTACGGTTTCCATTTAAAATCGAAGTCAATTATTTCGTTTAATTATATCACAATGGATATAATGTTAAATGTCGAAATAGAATTTTTATTAAAATGATGGATTTTTCTTTATGAGATGGAATTATATAGATATATAAATATATAAATATAATTATGGTTTTTATTTGTTTGTGACGTAATAGTGTGTTAAATGGACTTGTATGAATAATAGTAAGAGAATTGTTAATTTATATGTAATAATATATATAATAATATTTAATTATTTAATATCTAATCTAATTTAAAAATTAACAAGAATTTAGGCAAAGAATTAATTATTTATTTGAATTCAAAAAAAGAAATAATAGAATATTTGATCTGATAAAAACTTTATTTCAAAAATATAGTTTTATATTTGCTATAAGAATACAATTTGAGCTTTTCTAACGATTTTCTTATTTTATATAGTAATAGTTTTTCGTGTAACCACTGGGATATATTTACAAAATTTTTTTTTTTTTAACAATTAATTAATTATTAAATCTAAATTTTTATTACTTATCTCGATCATTATTATTCTATAATGCATATAAATGTGATTTTACAGATAGGGAAAATAGGATGAAAATAGGCAGATAAAGAGGGAAGTCATTTTTTTTTTATTAATTTAAAAAGTGCGATATGTGGTCCAATATGCCAACATTATAATTTCTGATCGTCGAATTAATGATATAATAATAGTGAATAATTATATAATCGTCGAATAATAGTGAAAAATTGTTGAAACTCAATGTTCCATTCCACTGTTAAAATTGGTCGAAAAAAATCAACTTAAGGAATTAAAGAGTAATAGAAGGTTTAATTTCATTTTTAGCATATTAATTTTTAACTTATTTTAACGAAATATTATAGTATTATAGTATTATAAAACTTTACACATCACTTTTCACATGTGCGAATTTAAAAAATGCAAACGATATCTTCGTATGTAATTTTTGTTTTTAAAATAAGTTAGAGTGAGTATATTAATTTAATTTTTCAAAGAAAAATTTTAGGTTGATACGATGATAATTTTAAATATAAACTTTATTTTGTTCCATGAAACATTTCGATACTTTCGAAAAATCTTATTTTTTTTAAATAAAGAACACTTTCATAAAATTGAAATGTTAAATCAAAGTCTATTTGATTTTTATCGACAAAGTTTAAGAAAAAATATCTTTAATGTTCCTTTTTCATTTTATTTTTTCTTTCATTATTAAAATATGTGTAAACTAATAATAAAAATAAAAACGAATTAAAAAAGAATTTTGATATCGTAATGAAAATCAACAGGCCATAAAATCTAAAGATAACGTACAGAATTTTATAATAGAATATATTTTTTATAAAAAATCATGAATATAAAAATTTCAATAATTTCAAATTAGTTAAAAATAATTAAATTGTAAAGTAAAAGTTATTATTAATTTTTATCATCCACTTCCAAAAATTGTGAATTTTATAGTTTCATTTGCAGTGTTTAAAATTTGTTGATCGAATATTCATCTTGTTTTCTTATTTTAAAAAAATATAACAACGATGATCATCGATGACCAACATAATTAATATGAAAATAAGTGATGGCCAATTATCATTATGATCATGTTAATGAATACAAAAAATGTAAATATCATAATTGTGAAATTTGTTAAAATTATGAGCAAAATAAATGATCCTTACAATTCTTATTTGATAATTTATTAACAAGAGAATCAAAATATGATTCTAATCAAAGACTAAAGAAAACATGGCGTCCTATTTTCCAATGATTTTTTAATAAATTTAACAAAATAAAATTTATCAAGTATACAAATATTGATACAACGTAAAAATGATATTTGATATTATTATTCCAAGGATAATAGCCTTAGTTTATTTTTCCCTTAACAATTTCTGCAGTATAGACTAGAATTAAGATTATACAAAAACAAGAAACATTACCGATCGCACTATATATAATAATTTCCACTAATAATAAATTTGGTATCCGTGTTTTAAAAAGAATACAATAACATTGACAGCAATTAAGACAGTCTCCAAGTTCCATTTTTCATCGAACTTATTCCGTACGAAATAATTTCTGATCAAATTACCATAGCAAGATTCATTTAATAATTCACGACAGAAAACAGAAAATGAAAAAAGTTGTCCAAGTTAATTTCGAAAGAGGCCATACTACCAACTACCTATCTAGGCTTTTTAATTGTAGAAGACCTTCGCGAATCTCATCATTTTTCGAATCTAACGACGAATAAAAATAACGATGGACTTTTTTAACTTGGAATCATGATCGAAATCCAAACGAAGATCAATCCTCTAAACGAAAATTCGTAAAAATTCTCCATCTGCTTCGCTGCTGCTGAAAGAAGGCGCGATTAACGAATCTTATCTCGTGGAACGTATTAAACTCGCGTTTCACGAGTCACACGAATTCAACCCTCCCTCCTCCTCTTCTCTATCCCCCCTCTCTCTCTCTGAAAAACGTTCAAGCTTACAATCCCACGAGGCGCCCGAAAACTACCGTGAGGCTTAAAATCCGCGAGACCGTTGTATACGAACTGCAGAGAGTGTGGAAAGAGGAAAGTAGCGGGAGGAAAAGCAGGAGGACAAAGAGAGCGAGAGGGAGACAATAAGGAGAGAGACGAAGCTGACGCCAAGGTGGTGAGGAGAGGCCTTCAGGGATTGTTCCTTGCTCCTTCTTCTTCTTCGCGCGATTCTCAACCTTTATATCCTTTCTCCGTCTCACCAACGCCAGAGATTATTCCTTTCCTTCGTTCTTCTTTCTTCTCCTCCTCTTCTTCTTCTTCTTCACTTTTCCAGTCTTTTCAGGATCTTGCCACGATCGTCCCCAGGCAAGGGGGAAATATTCGTAAGAATTAAAGCGGCAGGAATTAACATTCCTCGGAGCCGTGAGGAGGCCGGCGAAGGAAGAAGGGGTCGGTTGGACGAAAAGGGGGTGCTGCGTGCGTGCCTCCCTCGCTCGCGAAACAACGGGCGCATTACCACCACCCCTCCAACTCCATCACCTCCTCACCTCTTGAAACTCAACCTTCTCTCTCCCTCCCTCCCTCCCTCTCTCTCTCTCTCTCTCTCTCTCTCTCTCTCTCTCTCTCTCTCTCTCTCCCTCTCTTCTTTCCTCTTTAGTCCCTCTTTTCCTTCTCTTTTTGCCCCTCTCTCTTTACAACTGCTCTCTTTCTCCTTCTTTTTCCCTCCCCCCAGCCCCTTACTTCCTCGACGCCCGACGCTCGAGTCCCGTTTTCCTTCACCCGTCTCCAATTCCCGCGACCCCTTCTTTCCTATACACGACGTCGTTCGCCGTCGTAGGGGAGGGTGAAACTCCGTTCTCGCAGTAGGGGAGGCTGTCTTATTCTTTCCACTCATTAAGGCGGATCGATGTGGCAGTGGATGCGGCGCCAAGGGGATGAGGAGGCTGCCTCCTGAGGCAGGAGGGGGAGTGAGGATGGGTGAAACGTTGGCGAACGCTTGGGCTGCGAGGTGGTTTGGGAAGAAGGTAGAGGCGAGCCAGGCACGGCATGACATGTCATGTACCCCCCCCCCCCCTCTCCTCCTTCATCACCCTCTTTCTTCATACTCTTGCTCTTGCTCTTGCTCACACGTGTCTCGCACGATGTGTGCGGGCTAAAGTGCATGTGTGTAGCGTGAAATACACCCTTCTCGCCCCCCTCCCCCTCCTAATAAGCTGACGCGCGCCGCGCTTATTCGCCAGACTCTTAGGAGACGGTATCGGTGTGTGTGTGTGCGCGTCGTATCCGCGAAGTCGACACTGGGGAGTCGCCAGGTTTTAGGGAAAATTTTGGCAGACGCGCAGCTTTCCTCATGGTTAATGAACGAACAAGCCTTCTCGGTTACCGCCGGCATCTGGGATCGTTCCCGTGTTAGTCGTGGAAAAAGCGATCACGCCCGATTCACCGATCGCGTTTCCCAATTTTCCACGATGGATGGATGGATGCATCGTGAATGGATGCGTTTATCGGCCCACGATTTGCATCCAAGTTTTCCTTTTATTTATCCCTAGCGGTTGTGAAACAAGACACGAAGAATAGGCTTTTCTCCGTCTTTTGATGCGCCATCAACTTCGCAAGCCTTCGCACTTTCGACCGATCCTCATTGTTGAATATTCGAATATACGGGATTTATCAAAGCGCATAATCGTAATACATTCGTGCGTACATATTTCAATCTTGCAATTATATGTAAGTTTTAAACGAGATCTTCTCTTTGAAAAACGACGTTGTACATAGTCATGCATAGCCTCGAAAGAACCACGAAACCGCGCGTACATGTGTATACATATATATATATATATATATACACACACGAGGAAGCTTTCGCTGAATCCCGCGCCTCTCAATCAACGAGCAGCGGCGAAAGAAAGCGTGATCGCACAAAGGAGCAACCGAGCAGCGAAACGTGCGTGCCACCGTGAGATATAGGCGCGCGAGCAGGTGTATGTACACGGTATGCTGGTGATCCGACAAAGAAGCGCGGTATCAAAGAGTGACATCGGTGGATGGGATGAGGAGAGAAGAAAGCGCGAGGAGAGAAGGAGGAGGGAAGAAGAGAGAGAGAGAGAGAGAGAGAGGAATAGGAGTTGTCGGAGGGTAAAGACCACGTGCTCAGCCACGTGGTGACCGAGCCCCACCCTTCGACTGCTCGCACCCTCTCAACCCACCCCCACGAGCCCCTCTCACGGCCACCCACCACTCTACCTCTGTCAGAGGAGACTCGCGCGCGTAAAGCCGCGCCGACGCCAGCTGACCACGCAGTGGACCATCCTCGTACCGACGCCAATAAAATCTCTGCGTTACTCTCCCGCCTCGCTCCCACCCCCTCGACAACCTGCCACGCCACACGCCCGCTTGGAAAGCCTTTCTTCCTTTTCTTTGTTTTTGCCGCTGCTCTCGCCACGTGGGCAGGCCAGTTGGCCGGCCGGCCACACGACACGTGACTACTAGCCCGTGCCACCCCATCAGCTGACCGCTATCTACCTGTTTGCCCGACTTCCTCCTCCTCCTCCTCCTTCTTTTTCTTTCTTTTTTTTCTTTTTTTACTTTGTCGCCTTTCTTTCTCTTCCGCCTTCCGGCTATTACCGCCGATCGAACGGGAATGATTATCGTTGGGATTTGGCGTGGTAGCGAGGATGTAAGAGTAGAATTTTTTTTTTTTTTTTTTTCTTTTTGAAAATGAAGAATGTACCAATAGGTTAATTATGTTGTAATAGGAATGCCGAAATAGGAATAGGGAGAAAGTTTTTGTAGAATATGGAAGTAGAATATGGAAGTTATTGATTCGTATTAGAAAATATGTAATATTTATGTTTTTTATTTTAAATTTATTTTATCTTTGATTGGATATACTTGTCACGCGGAGCTAACAGGTTAACGTTGTATATGAAAAAATGGAATGAAACTTTTTACGGTATAATAAGTGATTGATTAAAAGATTTTCTGTTTATATACTTGCTGTTATGTCAATTCTTGTATAAGATTTTTCTAACGATATAATTGTAAAATAATAATAATACAAACGTAATTCTGTTCTGTATTTCCATTTTTAATTATTTTCGACGAATACGATTTCTATAAAGTTTAAACTCGAAAAATGCAGAAATCAAATATCCAAATTTTCAAAACGTTATTCTCTATTTTAATATATATATATAACTAAACATTATAATTTTAAGACAATCTTATTGCTATTACTTAATACAATTTTTCTGTAGGTGTTACATGCTTACAGGATTCAAAGAAACAAAAACCAATTGACTTTGCTCTACATTCTCGAGTGCACAAATCGTTATCGATCGGATAAGAGTACAAGTCACCTACATAAGTGTTTTGCTTCCGTCTTAAGTCTCCGTGCCGTTGACCTTCGATATCGGATTTACACAGAGGTAACGTAAGTCTTTACCCACACTTTCGTCGCTATCATTCGACGAACGTGGTTGTTGGATGTGTGTTGCGAGGGAAATACACGTCGATCCGCACGAAGAAGGTGGCACGGAAAAAGTTGGAGTCTCTGCTCTCGAGGACAGAAAAAACGCGGCAAAGTTTTTTAACGAAATCTTAGATTCCCGTAAATTTCCAAACAATTTCTTATTGCCGATAAAATTATTATATAAACTAGAAACATCGAATATTCTCATTATATTTGTTCGATAAATCTGCAATAACAAAAAATGATTGTACAAAGAATTTCCTGAAAATTTTGAAATTTGTCGAAATTAATTCGATAATTGAAATCGGTTTAACAAATCGAATAATAATTATAAGAATAAGAAATTTTTCGATCGAAAAAAATACGACGAGATCGATGCCAAACATCGAATTGTATCGAATCTAGTCGAAAGATGGATCGGATAATTTCGAAGTTTAGAGATTTTAAATTGCTCGCCGGCACGCATGTACGTAAATTACGAGACGTGATTATCATCCTCCGGTATTATGGTTAATGTTTAAAGTCTATTTACCAGGACTATCGACTTCGACATCCAATACGGACAAGTTGCTCCAACTTACTTACAATTTTCCCGCGCAATTGGATCTCGCCAATATTATTACTAGCACCTCCCCTCCCCCGAGTGTCGATCTATTTATGCGAGGCCAACAAGATAACGTTTCTTCACACCGTCACCGTGTTGAAAAACGAAGCGAAAAATTTTCGATCTTCGTCGTTCGTCGAAGAAGAATACACGTCGAAAACTTTCACTGAATCGATTCTTCTCTAATTGTCACCGATCTTCTTTCCAATAAATGCAATCCGTCGAATCCGGCGCGAGAAAGAGAGAGAGAGAGAGAGAGAGAGAGAGAGAGAGAGAGAGAGAGAGAGAAAACAAAAGAAAAATCACAGAATCCTCGAAGATCTCGAGGATCGCGCGTGGATGGTATTAAAAAGTTGGCATAAAATTCCAAATGTCCCGGCATCGGGGATATTATTTCGCCGGCCGTATTTTCACAGTCTTTTTCGACGCGAAATGCGAATATAAAGCGGGTCCCTCGTATGGCTGCCGCCCTTTAGAAGGAATAGGAAAGGGGGGGAGGGCTTGGCGCACCCCTGCCTGCCACGAGATACATGGCAAAGTTTTAACTCGAGCGTGTGTCGACCCATCATGCGAATTATAAGTAGAGACATGACGACGACGACGACGACGACGACGACGGCGGCGACAACTCTCAGGGACAGGGAATTCCGTAGTGTGTGCACCTATAGTAGAAAACACACGTGCATCCCCACACATACGTACTACACACGTAGCAAAGTCGTCTGCACGGATGCCTATATGTAGATTGCAGAAGAACCACGCCCTCTCCCGCCGAGGCCTTCCCTCCCCCCTCCCCCTCCCCCCGCCCATACATCCGCCACCCGACCGCCGCCTTCGCCTCATCCATCCCCAACCCCCCTAATGACGCAAGCAAAGCAAAACAAAGAAAGGTTTATACACCGGAGAGGCGCGCGCTCTACTACCCATCTCACTTCCCCCTACGCACCGTCGTCGTCGGTCGTCGCCGTCGTCGTCCGCCCATACTCGCGCTCTTTCGATTCGCTCTTCGTTTCCTCTTCCTCTCTCTTTCCGTTATTTCCTTTCCTTTCCTCTTTCTCTTTTCTTCGCCGCGCTCCATCCATCCATCCATCCATCCTCTTCCTTCATTCTTTCTTTCTCGCTCGCTCGCTCGCTCGCACTCGCGTTTTCCCTCGAAAGCAACCTCCTCCTCCTCCTCCTCTTCCTCTCCCTTCTCCCGGACTATTCCTCTCCGTCCAACGGGCCGCGTGCCGCTCACTCTCACTCACATGCGCGCAAATGAAATCGATTAAAATGCTGGGCGCAACTTCTAGGCAGAGCTGCTCTCCCCCCCACCCACTTACCGTTGGCCCCACGCGCTCCAACCGAACCCCACTCCTTTCCCTGTAAGAAACCGAGAAAACCCTTACGTGCGTTCCCGTTGCCTTCTTTCTCCTGCCAACCACCTCTGCCTCCCCCCTGCCCCTCGTGCCGCGATGCCACTCGACGTTGCGAGTGTACATTGCGCGCCGTTTCGCGAAAACCTCTGCCTCCTATCCTCCTATCTACGTATCTATCTACGCATCTATCTACGCATAATCACCAACATATAGCACCGGCGAGAAATGCATGCGAGAAATGCATGCGAGAAATGCATGCGAGAAACGTTAACGAGAGAGCATACTACACGTGATACACGGCCGCCGCGCTCCTCGACCTCGTCATATGCTGCTTTTTTTTTACGGATGCCTGTGCATCATCATCCCTGCGAGGCTGTGCGGAAGGGGGTGGTTGGCTTTAGTGCGAGTCTTTGCCTCGCTCGTCGAGTTTCGTTTCGTTTTTTCGTTCTTTAGTTTCGTTTCAATTTTATACCCCGCACGTTATATACGTTGTGTACTCGCTTACACTCACTTGCCTTGTGTTGGCGCGTGCGTTTGGTTTTCCTTCTTCGTCCGAGAAGCGAGGCTCGCTCTCGTAGTGTAACTATATATATATATATATGTGTGTGTGTGTGTGTGTGTGTGTATGTATATGATGAGTGGAGACTCGCGCTGTGCTTACGGCGAGTGTATGGGAGCCAATGCGAGTGAATAGGAGCGAGTATGCGTCGGCCGAGTGAGACGGTGTTAGTTTACCGAGAGTAAATGAGTGCGCGGCAGTCGCAGGCTGGTTGGTAAAAACAGTGGCCCTCTTTACCTACCCTTTCCTTCATTCCCACTCTCCTGGCCCGTTGCGCCTCTCTCTCTCTCTCTCGCCTTTAATTCATACCCCGCCTCGCTACTCTCCGTCTCTCTCGACCGACCCTCCAACTCACTGTACTATAGTCTATCTTTTTCTCCGTTTCTATTCCGTTTCTCTTTCTTATTCCTCTGCCTCTACCGGTTCCTCCTCCTTTTCCTTACCTTTCCGATATTTTCCATTCCTGCTGCCAGTCTCGCGCGTAAACGTAAGATTCATTCGTCTTAAATCCAGGTAGAGGAGACGAGTTATTGCGCGTTATAGGTTTCTGCTTGCTCCGCGCGATATTCGATATCTGGAATCGGGGAACTGATCGAAAATTGCTGTCCAATTATGGAAGAAGATGATTAAGGAAGAAAATGATTTTTTTTTTTAGATTAGTCGTAAAAATGCAATGTTTCGTTTATTAAAAAGATCTGCATTTATCGTGTTGTGGGAAAAATTAACGAATATGGATGAGAGAGGCTAGCAATTATGTTATGAAGTATTGTTTCTTGAAACGTTAATGGCTAAAGTGACCAAAGATTATGTGGATTTGTCACGAATGGGTTCTTTAATAGATATTGCTTCCTTCGACGGGTGAATGGAATAGGGGGATCGTCTATCGAGTGTGTGGCTTGACCCTTTAGAATGAAGAGGATTTTGATGATCTTTATGTTACGTTTTTAAGTAACAACGAAGCATCATTATTTTTAAATTATTTCGAGACAATGAAAAAATAAAAATTTGATAATTTGTTTCTTGCGGTTACTCAATATGAAGTGTATACAATTATATTAATTCTATGAATCATTAATTAAATATAATAAATTATCAATATAATAATAATAAAACTCTATATTTGTTTACTTTACATAAATTATTTCTTTTTTAAAAATTTCTTGATTATTATGGAATTATATGTGCAATTAACGTGTTAACTGTATTATATTACATTCGATGATTTTTGATTCTCTGTCGTTCGCCATAGTTTCATTGGATCTTCCAGTTCTTCGAATAAGTTTAATTGGATGGTAATGGAGCAGGCAGAAAGTTTGATCAGTGATAGCGAATGAATATTATAGTACGTTTTGAGTACAATAACGATATTGTCCTCTATATATATATATTATACATTACTGAATTTAAGTAAGATTAATGCTGTTTGTTTCGAATACGCATTGTATTTGAAATAAATCGAATAATCTTATTAATGCGTAATCATGATATTCAGAAAGAAATATAAATATATAAATATATATAATATATAATATATATATATATATATAAATATATTATATTTATCTCAATAAAAATTAATTAGTAAAAAATTATATTTCCGTTTTCATAAAAAAATAAAAATATTTGGTTAGAATATATCAAATAAAGAATGATAAAAAGTAACAAAAAATAAAAAATTTGTATTTATTAGGAAATAAGATTCTTTATTATTATGAAATTAATATTTTGTTTTTTATTTATGGAAACAGTTCAATTAAAATATTGAACAATATTATAGACTAATATAATATTAAACTAGAAAAAATAGAAATCTAATTGACATCTCTTATCAAAATAATCGCGTTCATCAATATTCAATATATCATCAAAATTGCACGCATATGATTGTTAATGAACGAATATATAGAATTTCATCCATTGAATCCAAAATTCATCAATGAGAAAATAATTCAAACGAGATGCAAACAATTGACGCGTCGATAGTTAAAACAATCGAATCTGAAAAACAAATCGCAAATTGCTCGGCCAATCCTTCTAAAACCGTGTTTATTAACAAATTGTTTGTAAAGCTCCATTCCAACTTTTAATCAATCCGCTTTGCATTGTTAGATAAATCTTAATTGTATCTTTCGAATTGCTTCGTGCTGAAATCTCTGCCCTCCCCATCTCTGTCCCACCGCCACCCCCTCTTTCTCGAACGGCACGAACAAAAGTCTCTTGTTTTAAACAAAACATGTCGGGGATAGTACTCGATCGAATTTCTCGCAAACTCATTGCGAGGAACCAATTTCACGACCAAACGCGATTCGCTCCCGCGTCATGATTAATATCATTCGAAAAAAAATAATATTCTTGCGAGGAATAATTATTGAAATCTTAACTTTTTTGAGATTTTATTAGATTATGGAATAATAAAATTGAAGATAAGACTTATGTCTAGTCTTATTTAAAAATAATATTAACGAAAGTTTTATTAGTTGGTTTTCTTAATTTAATCTTTTCGAAAGCATTTAGTCGTATCATTTAGTCAGCATCAAATTCTGAAAATGATTTTATATACGTCCAGACAGATATAAATTCAAACCACAGAAAATGAAAATTTTTCTGTTTACACGAAATATTAATTACCAAAAATCCAAAGTTTTACGATCGAAATCCAATCCCAAGAGACTTTTCTGAAAGCCATCAAAATATCCTCTTTCCGTCAAACTCGAAATCTCCAAATCCAAATTAAAAAAAAAAGAAAAATTGACGAATAAAAACAAAAAGAAGATATTTCCCTGAAGATATTTTAATTCCATCCTATGCGGAACACGCACGCACCGTGAAACGGCTCAAGAAAGCGAGGAGAGGGGTTGTTGCCCACTACTATCTCCTCCTCGCTTATTCGAGTGTAAATGCATAAGAATACAAACATGGACGCGTGTGTTTCTTGCCTTCTCGCAGGAGAAGGAAACGTTCTGATAGGGAGGAACGCCGAAGGAAATGAGAGAGCGCGAAGGAGGCGGTGGTGGATAGAGAGAGAAAGAGAGAGAAAGAGAAAGAGAGGGTGAGAGAGAGAGAGAGAGAGAGAGAGAGAGAGAGAGGAAGGGCTGGGTTGGATGGTGGCTGAGGGTGCGAGAACAGAGTGAGAGCGAGCTAGAGTGGATAGGGTAGCTAAGACGACCGAGCTCCCAAGTAATTATAAAATGCAATCAATACTTTACATATTTTTCACGTGGAGCAGCGGTAGTGGGGGATGTTGTTTTCCCTGGATCCCGTACAAGTTTCCGGTCGGCCTCCTTCCTTCCTTCCTTCCTTCCTTTCTTCCTTTCTTCCTTCCTTCCTCCCTTTCTCCCTCTCTTCTCTTTTCATACGGCGGCAGACGTCGAGTGTAACACGTGGATGCAAATAATTACAGGCGCCGGGGGCTTTTTACTCGCGAATTGACTTTGTTAAAGTTTAAACAAAGGCCGCCAAGACGCGTGAGAATTGAACGTGTATATACGAAACATCTTGTCATCCAACGGTGGTTCACGCGAGCCTTCCACTCTTGGAAGGCGCGACGAGGGTCGGTTGAATGCATTTACGAACACGTACCGTTTTAATTAATATCGTACCCCACCACGGACATTTATAGGAAATTATCGACGTCCACGATAATAACATTCCTCCGATAACGATTTAGATAGGCGAGACCGATTTGATAATAAGGGATAATTTTATGCATAAGATTCGATCGAATAACACGTACAAGTGGATTTCTTGTGTGAAAACAAGGAATTGGCTGAATTTTCGATTGGATGCGAAGGAAGAATTATTGTAAATGTGAAATGGAATTTTAGTTTAGGAATATATATATAGAATCGATAATTCATTCGATTGGAAATTATCGATCAATTTTATCTTTATTTTTTTTCATAAGAGATCACTTTTAAAAAAAAGAAGATTACGTAGTAATTCTTACAATCTGTATCAATGTATTCTGTATTTCCAATATATTTGTATGGTACATGTGAAACTTGATTTTATTCGAACGAAGGAGTAACTGTTGCCAGTACTCGATTTGAAACTTGACAAATTCGTTATTAAATTCATTGAAATCAATTTGAATAATTATTTTTTTTTCTATATAATTTAAAATAGATAAACAAACATTTGGTAACACAAAATATTTTAAACTGTGAATCGAGAAAATTTCATTTCGATCGATCCAACTCAAAATCCCATCGAAGAAAACTTCCGAAAAGAAAAGATCGAAAAGGTCGAAAGAAAAACACGACATCCGTAGGGTTCGATTATAGAATATAAACGAACATGAATGAATAAAGATACGCTCCACTCCTCATAATGCATCGTAGCAGAAAAGAAGAAGAACAAGAGAGCGAGGAGGGGGAGGGAGGAGGGGCTGATTTTAATAATGAAAAACGCGGTGCACCATCGCACCGGTAATTACCCTTGTACAAATGTATCGCGAGATGCGAGAACAACGACGAATTCGTGACTGAGAATGCAATGTTCAAAAATGGACGAACAATGAGACCGGTTGGAGGAAATAATGTAAATTCCCAGTGCCCGAAACAATAACCCTTGAGCGTCGCTCGAAAACACTCCGGTTACCCCCTTGCTTGCTCCGGGAAGGGAAGCAAAAGAGGAAGAAGAGCCGACGTCGCGATCGTCTTTGACCCTAAATCCGTGCGCTACCTCGTGAACTTCAGAGACTGATTTACTACTTCGGGAGGCAGCGCGTTGAACTCGAAACCAGCGGCGGCAGCCCTCACCGGGCAAACAGCTTAATTAAAATTATGGTATTGCATCGTTTATCGAAGCTTGGCTGACAGTTTTCGAAAACTGTTTCCCGATCGAACTAACTTTCCAACTTTGCTTAATAATTGATCGCCGATGCGTTTTTAGATTGACTTTAAAATTGCATGTGTTGGAATAAGGCAGTAAACTTTTTCGTTCGATATCCAATCCTGTTCCAATCATAATCATATGTGATTCGTAACATAAACAAATATTCTGATCACGTGCAAAAATTTCTCTCATAGAATATGTAAGAATAGGTAAGATATTATCATAATGTACAAATTATTAATCCGCGTATTTGATTAATAGTGAAAATTTGTAATTAAGTATTAATTATTAATTAATAATTAAGAAACAAGAAAAAAATATCGAAAAGGACGACGAATGGTCTTAATTTTTTGACCGTATATTTAATGATCCTGGATGTCTATCTCGATCTTCGTTAGTTACTTGACCGAAGCATTTTATTCGAGATTAATTTCGCAGGGATGCAATTCGAACAGGGTCGGGTCACAATTATCCAAGAATTTCATCCACACAAAAACCAACGTCAAATAAATCGATCCAATCTTCAAAATAAAAACTCGTGCATATCGTATTATCACATGGAAAATAAAATATAAAATAATTTGAAACAAGTTCAAATCACCATTAATTAATTATAAACTAAATTATTCCATTAATCCGTTTGAAATGACGGGTACGTATCGAAAATCCTCTCTCCCCCCATACAAGCCTCTCCATCCGATTAATACCGGAACACTATCTTCCAGGAGACCCACCGGTCTTCCTACCACCCCCATGAGCCACCCCTCTGAGCCACCCGCGAAAGTAAGTAGTGAGTGAGCGGCATTCAAGGGTTGGTGACTGCGAGGGGGGAGGGGGGCAGGGGGATGGCAGTAGCTCCAGCTAGTAGGAGAAAAGAAGAAAGGATCGGAAGGAGCGACGAGAGGGCGCGAGAGAAAGAAAGAGAAAAAGAGAGAGAGAGAGAGAGAGAGGGTGGAGGGTAGGTAGGTAGGTAGGTAGGTAGGTAGGGTGGGTACCGAGGGTACGGCCAGATTTTAACGATTCCTCTGCCGCGGAGTCTTAAGAGAAAGAATGGCGGGGATGGGTGAAATGAGAGGAGAGGGTCGGGGGTTGGCGAGGGTGTCGAGGGTGGCGAGGATAGTGTGGGTAGAGGGATGGCGCGGAAAGAAGAGAAAAGGGAGCATAGGAAAAGACGGAGAAGGAGGAGGAGGGCGGTTAGGATGGGAAGGAGGAGGAGGAGGAGGAGGAGGAGGACGGTGGAGATCGCGGTGGCGGTCGACTGAGGGTAGTGAGCGAGGAAGGGGGGAGGGGGGGCAGGTGTGGGGCGAAGGACGCGAAATGAAGAAATTCTATCTACATTTCCAACCCTTCATGCAACGTCTTACCCCCTTCACCGCCGCGGCACCCCCCTACCCCCTCTCCCCCTCCCCTCCCTCCCGCACGCCCTCTTCTTTTCTCTTTCTTCTGCCCTCCTCGCCTCTTCTTCCGCCCACTTCGTTCCTTCGGCTGCCTAACCTTCTGCCCCCTTCCACCGACGACGACGACGACGACGACGACGTCGACTACTACGACGACGACGACGACGACTACGACGACGGTAACCCGACCAACCATCCCCCCTCGCGCTCGCCTTCTTCTCTCCGCACGATGTCCCCTCGATCCGCGCAACCCGCGAGCAACCACCCCGCTGAGACAATACGACCAACTCAAAACCCCCCTACCCTCCAGTCCGTCTTCTTCGCCTTCTTCTTCCTCTTCTTCATCCGTCGAACTCTTACGCGTACATCCGCGTCCCCCTCCTCATTTCTCTCCATCTCCCTTTTCCTCGCTCCTAACCCCTTGAAGACCGGTATATCGCACCCCACCTACCATCAGCATCGCGACTACCAGAGTAGAGTGTACCACCGAGCCAGGATTCCTTCGGATCCTTCTTTCGCCTCTCCCTTCCCTCTCTCTCTCTCTCTCTCTCTCTCTCTTTCCTTCCCTTCTTATCCCGCTGCCTCGACTCTGGTGAGCAGGGGGAGGGGGGGGAAGGGAGATGGAAGAGGGTGCCCTGCCCGCCACTTCTTTCTCTTTTCTTAAACACAAAAGCGAAAATTTTGCTTATTAGAATATTTCCAGGAGGTGTCTCTCCCCCTCTTCTTCCCGCTACATCCTCCCCCACATTCCTCGCCTCTCCCCCTCCCCCTCCCACCCCCTGATGTCCGCCGTCCATCACTCCCTCTTTATCGCACGCGTTCGACTCGCTCCCGCCTTTCCTCGTCGTTTCATTCTCCTTCTCGTCCGGGTAGGGGTAGTAAGCCCGTGCACTCGAGTGTGACGGCGGTAGGCGCTGCGCCGTCGGAGCGGGTTACTCGCGCTCGTCTACCCGCTCTCCCACCTGGTCGGTGGTGGCCATTACTATGATTGTGTGCACGGAATTTAATTATTATTATAGCGGGGGCCGAGTGTATGACAATAAGGAGGCCGACCGTTTGCTTGCCCGGTTCGCTACAAGTTACCGACGACGACGCGTGCTCGCGTCTCTCGTGAATAACGAACGTGGTGGCGCGTGTTTGCGCACACGCCACAAAGGAACGATAGATTGAAATCTTTTGTGGTTTCCTGCGTTTTCCTTCTCTTCCACTTGCCTATCTCCGTGTGTTCGTTTTTTAGACTTGGAAATCGTTACACGGATAAACGTATTCGTTTTTTTCTTTTCTTTTCTTTTTTTTTTTTTTTCTTTTTTCCTTCTTTTGAGATTCGCGATTTTAAATTAAAAGTAAGATCGAGTTAGAATTAAAATACGATCGATGGGGTGGGGAGGAGGTGCGTGAGTTTCTCGATGCGGGATTTGGGTCGAGAGACGAGCGACGAGGCGGTTTTCAAAGTTTCCCGCGCTGCGATCATGCGATGACGTCACGGGACCAACCCCACGTGTATCTCGTTCGGGCTTAGATCATCGCCGCAGAGAGGACAAAGAGAGAATACGGGGCGAGTCGGGGGAGAAAGTTTTTGTCGCGGATCAAATTGAATTTTTTTCCCTCCCCTCTTTCTTCTCACTTTCTCGCGGCAAATTCTCCGTTTTCTCTCGATTTCCAATGTTTGGTCGTTACGAATGTGTTATCTTCTTTTCTAAATTATTATAGTTGACGTATATTTCATATCATTCGTGAAGTTTGAATAAAGATATTTTTATTATTATTTTTTAATTGATTAGATGAATGTTTAATTTATAATATACATGAATATTTATTTTTTTTTTTAAATATATGTATTTAAAGTGAATTGCTATGTAAAAGGATGGAATTTAATTCGATTCATGACACAAGGTAAATAATTTATGTTATATACCAAATAGTAAATCAATATTTAATTTGTGATTAGTCTCGACACAGCAACTTGTTGCTATTCTAATGATAGAACTGTTAACATCTATTTCACAAATTTATTTAATTAAACAAATAAATAATATAATATTCAACAGTAAAAATAGTTTTTTGATCAGATAATTATTTTAATTGTGTCTAATCTTTTTATATTATTTATATTTTATCGATCGTTACCAAAAAAAATAAATCTAAATAAAATATTAAAAACCAAATTTTGAATACGATTTGAATCTATCGATATGAAATTATCAATTTTTGTATATTTCACTGATTTAAAAATTATATTTCTCTGATTTAAAAATTGTTCAATGTTTCAATCGTTACACGAATTCAATTCTTAAATTATCCGAAAGAATTGTATCAATTTTACCAGTAGCCACATTTAAAAATCCATTAATTATAATCCATTGAAATTTGAAAAAACGCGCGAACTTTAAACGTTTACGTTTTTCGACTCTCGTCATTTTATCGATCAATATAACAAATCTCTACTGAAAAAAGAAAAGAAAAGAAATAAATAAAGAAAAACAAGGAAACAAAATTCGTTAAACGAAACCGTGAAAAAACGCACGAACTTTGAACGTTTACGTTTTTTGACTCTCGTCATTTTATCGATCAATATAACAAATCTCTATTGAAAAAAAAAAGAAAAAAAAAGAAATAAAATAAATAAAGAAAAACAAGGAAACAAAATTCGTTAAACGAAACCATGAACTTTTAGGAAGTAGAAAATTCTCGAAATATTTACCACGGAAGGCGATTGTATAGAGCTTGGCGTGATGTAAGATACCGAATGATAGGGGAGAACGTGTTGTTGAAAGAGAGAGGGGCGAGACAGTAACAAACAATGGAAAGGTAGTCTTGGCAGACAATAGCTCGTGTGGAACAAACACATCTCACTGTTTCTTATCCTTCCTCTTCCCCATCACTGTCCCTCCTCTCTCCTCTCCCCTCCACCTCCAATCCGATGTCCCCTCGCGCACAAGCCATCGTTTCGAGCTACATTCTCCTCCGGACTTCACATACTTACGTTTTTAAGCTTTAAAAGCTCTATTGCTTCTCCTGTATACCGAGCCAGGGACAATAGGGTGGACAGGAGTCTGCCGTATTCACGACAATAATCCGCCATAATTTTTTCTATCTGAACCGGAGATGCGTGAATTCCTTGGTTGGAATTTGCGGTCGCGTGAGCCTTCAGCGATAATTGTTCCCTTTTTTCTTTTTTTTTTTTTTTTTTAAAGATACGTGGATAAGTTGGTTTGTGGATGTATGCACAAGATTTTTATTGAACGATGTATATTTGTGGTAATGTATATGATGTAGTAGAATTTTGATAATTTCGATAATAATGGTCAAGTATATATTTAATAACGACGAAAAAAATCATCACGAAATTGTTAACAATAAAAGATAAGTTAGCCATTCGAGGAATATTAAAGTTGTTGAATAATTTATGTTTTAATTATATTGATAATTTATATTTTTTAATTTTTTTTTTTTTTTGAAATATTTGATAGATAAAATTAGAAATATAATGTGCTTTTACTTTTTATTAAAATATAACAATATTGTTTGAGAAATTTTTGATCATTAAGTGTTAAGTAGAACAAGTGTTAAATTGGCAATATTATGCCCTATTTCTTTTGGGTAGATCAGTGATACATTTAGGTCTCTGTGAAATTCTAACAAGAAAAATATTTGATATTGATTAAAAGAACTTATATGCACAAATATTGAAAAATAACAAGTTTAATAAGAAGAATTAAAAATTCTAAATAAGAATAGGAGAAATAAATTATCGAATAGGTAAAAGATAAAACATTAACATAAATGTAATATCGAAGAAAATAGAGATTTCAATTAAAACAATGGATTTCTTGTCTTTAAAAAAAGAAGACAAAGGACTCTGATTACTTTGATAAAAGACTTAATTAAACAAGATACTTCGAAATACAAATTTAGCAAAACAGAACTTCAGCCAATAATACTACGAAACGATAAACAATAAAAGTTTCTAGTTAGTATATTTCTTCCGTCGAATTTGATATATTTTAAAATTATTTAAATTTTAAACTTTTAAATTAATCTTAATTTTTTTTCATCGCAATACGAATTATTATTCAACCATAATCAATATCACATACTCAAAGAAATTTTCAAATCTCTTCCATTCCACAAATCTTTGGAATACGCTAATTTTTAATCTATATTACTATCATCAATACACATTTACGAAATTTTATTTCAAACAATGTATCCTTTATACACCAATCCACAAGCATATCTCGAATATCTGCTCATCGAAAATTATGGAAATTTTCGTATAATTGAGCCCCGAAAGCATGCGCGAACATATGCATTGGAAATTTAAATCGCGATACGAACAATATCGTTCGAAATCCATCGGCCTACAAAGGTCCTCGATGAAGCATAAATCGAAAGCACATCTGACATTATATCCTTCCATCGGGATGCTTGGCAACGAGGTTACTTCAAATCGCCGAGACCAGCGAAACGATTCTCATTTTCTTTCTCTCTCTCTTCGAGCGGATCGACACAATCAGAGCACTTTCATCGATATTACAAATGGAAGGCTCAAGATAGACGTTATAATTGTCGCGATATCGCACGTACGGAATAACGAGTCTCGCGAATGAATCGTTTTAAAATAGGAGATATCTGTTATTATTAGATCTTTATTTAGCGTTTTTTGAATTTTTTTTTTTTCATGCATATAGAGAAATTTTATGCAAAATTTTTAAACAGTGAAATTCTACATACGTCGTATAGAATATGCCGTTTTTTCAAGATCATCACCCTTTATATGTTGTTTCTTCATATGTTGTTTAGGGATTACTAGATTAAGTAATGTCTAGGGATTACTAGATTTTTAATAATCATCTTTCCAATTTTTTCTCACTTGTATTAATACTTTCTTTATTTTTTGTAACTATGCATTTTACATTATAGTTTTTTTTCTAGAACTATGCCTTACGATATTTAGAATATTCTAAAAATCAAAATTATCAAGAAAAAGACATAGAGTTTAAAATGTAAAAAAAAATTGTTTATATTAATTAAAAATATTTTAGAATGAATTTTTTTCAAAGATTCCCATTTGTAGTGAAAATTTCAAATGAAATTGAACATGAATGTACTTACGCGGCATGAAATGTATTATTTTTCTTTTTAAATAAAAGTTTTAAAATAAGACTTTTTAACATAATTTAATTTTGATAGAACTATTTATTTATTTTTGACAAGAGAACAATATTGATAATAGTGTAACAATCCATTGTTTCTCTATTATTAGTTGAAGTTCCACGATATATACAATTCATGGACTAGAGTAACAGCTCTAGTGGCCACTCGTCATATTCAACCATCATCGTCACAAATGACGAATGTCTCACGGTCTTTTGAAAAGTAACGAATTAACGAAGATCAGTTGAAATGCATTATACAAAGTATCTTATTTTAATTTTATAAGAGAACAAGTATCTCTTATAAAAATATGATAATAAGATATGGAAATATTTCAGACAAAAGTTATACAATATCAAAAAAAACAAATATCTCGATTATAATTGTATGTATTTACTGAAAGATACAAATTTAAAAATTCGTTGTTGATCCTTGAAAGTCTGAAATAACAACATTCATCTGTAGCGACTGAAAATGTCTGATTTCAATATCATTTGGCAAATATTTATACATTTTCAAACAAGAAGAGATCGTGAATTCTCTCGTTAAAAATTCGGTTCGAAAGGAGCAAAAAAAAAAAAAAAAAATAAATAAATAAATAAATAAATCCAATTAATAAATCCATTAAATTATTATAATCATTCCATTTCTAATCACGTTCAGTTACCAATCGACCAAAGCGAAAATTTGGCGAATTACGATCTGTTCATAACTTCGATGCATAATCGACGCTTTTACGGGATTTCCCTCTAAATCGGTCACGATAAAACTTTAAACTCCGCCCGACCATCCGAAAACTTTCCATCCCCCTCGCATTATCATCCCCGTGCCGTTCCACAAGTCCCCCCCCCCCAATGCCGGAGCAAAAACAAAACAGAATTACTAGAAGAATCGCGTCGAAGAAAAAAAAAAAGAAAAAGAAAAAGAAAAAGAGATTTCCTGGAATGGGGAAAGAGAAAGCTTTGCATACATTCGAGTAGAGAGAAATCTAGAATTTCTGTGTTCCCGCCCTCCAGCCTGTCCCGAAGATAGTAATCCCTCCACGTGCATTTATACTATACACCTTACGCTAGGGCCGAGATTCTTTAGCTCTCACAGGTGCTACGGATGGATAATGGTAGTAAGAAGCGCCACGAGGGAGGCGATCAGGGATGAAAGACGAAAAAAAGGACGAGGTCGAGGCCGGTTGAAGATGTGGCATTCCGCCGAAGGAAGAAAGAGAAAGGGGCGACGAGGGCAGTGAACGGCGAAACAGGGTTGGATAGGAGGAAAGGGAGTTGGGGGGGGGGCACGCGAGCACGGGGGGAAAGCGATTCTTAGAAAGGGAAAGGATTACGGAGGCCTTAAGCGTAAAAGATTATCGAGTGAGCCCTAGTATCAGCACCGCCAGCACCAGCAACGATGACAACGACGATGAGGAGGAGGACTACGACGTATACGCAGTCCCACTTTTTCCTCAAAAGGGGAACCTCTAGAGAAAGAGGAGGAGGAGGTGGGGAGGAATGTGAGAAAGAAGGAGGACGAGGGGGGGTTGGATGGTTGGAGGAAGCTCGGTTGGTAAGAGTTGGGGGTACGGAGCACGAAATGAGGGTTCCTGAGTTTTTGCCAGGCGATCAATAAAAGTCTCTGTGCTCTCCTCTTATACTTGTCGTATAACGAAGTAGGCTGGCTGACTGTAAGGGGTTTGGGTGCGTGGCCCGGTGCGTGCATTAATTCCACCACCTCCGCCACCTCTTCCTCTCCCTCCCTTCTCTTTCTCTCTCTCTCTTTCTCTCTATTTCTCTCTCCTTCTCTGTCTCGTTCCGTTTCTGGACGGTGTCCTTAGCCCTGCTCATTCTCTTCCAGCCTTCGTTTCCAACTCCTCCTCAACATCCACCTCTTCCTCCCCCATCCCACCCTCCCTCCTTCTATCCTACACGCCCTCGTTTCCTCTCCGCGTCTTCCTGCCTCGACTCATCAACGCTCGGCGCCTATGAGAACACGCAGCCCCGGATACGAAGGGTACGAAAGGAGAGAGTTCGGCGATCTGCTATACTACCCTCTAGCCGCGAGGGTAGATGTCTTCGTCGTCTTCGTCGTGGCTGGCGCAGGACGCCACGCTTTAAGAAAACCTGACGCCCCCTCCCCCTTCCCCCCACTCGTCCTTTTCCCTCTTCTCGTCCGCTTCATCTTGAAACACCCCCCGTCCGTGGGTCCTGTTTCGTAAAGCTTTGATTCTATATCCCCTTAGCTCTAAAAAAGACGGATGTCTGCTCTACTGTTGCGTTGGCTCGTGCTTCCCCCTCGCTCCCCCTCCTCTTCCCAAAAGTATTTCTTGATATTTGTGAAGTGTATGCTATTATGTCGTAGGTTATTTTGATGATTTTTCTTTTTGAATTGTTTGATTATTTTATTCAATAGCTATTCAAATCAGTAAAATCAGTTTTTTTTTTTTAAATATAGATATGAGGGTAATAATGTAGATAATCAAATCAAATTATTATTGGTAAAAGTATTTATCCTTTATTTTTTTTTTAAAGAATAAGAATAAGAATAGGAATAATTGTTACAAAATGAGTCAAATATTGTGATTAACAATAAATAAAATTTTTAAGCTAAGAATCACTTTAATTAAAATTAGGGCAAAAAAGCTACCTCTTGTTTCGATGATTTTTAAATCTAGTTACAAATTATCATAAAACAGAAATATTTAAAATTAATTTTGTTTCGTGCTAGTCATCTAAAAACTTTACTTCCTGTTGCTATAGCAATAATTATTATTGCTGAAGTAAAATATGCTTGTGCTATGATAAATATAATAAATATTGCATAAATTATTTCTAAATTTCCAAAAACTTTTTTTTTCCATTTTCATTCATTATAATATGAATATAAAGTATATATAACCAGATAATAAGAAAAGATGGATTAAAATTGAGAGATTAGTTTTCTCAAATCTTCAAATCACGATTCAAATAATTTTTTAATTATACTTCTATGTAATAGCAACAATTATATTTTTTGCAAATATATCACGTTTAAAAAAAAAATCTTCAAAATAGAAAAGCAGATATTGCGCACTTTAAACGTTCCATATCAATTCAACTTCTTGAACTCGTTGTTTCCCTTACAATCCTCCACTATTTTCTGCTTCCTCGTTTACCCTGTTATTTTATCCCTCCTTAGCTACATTCCCTTTTCTCCCTGACCCCTTGCTCTTTTCACGTGTTTGCGTCTTCTCTCAGTCAGTAATCCGTGTCAACCGTGGATCTTCTTTATCTAACCTTGCGAGAGCACAACACACAATATCAACAGACAGACACAAGAGCGATTTACAATTATCTTCGATCATCTCCTCCACCGTTTTCTCACGACTTCTGTTTTCTTCCCCTCGTGTCGGCGGCTTTCCTCGATTCGACGCGCTTCCTCACCTTCGTTGCCCCGTGGCAACGTGGCGTTTATAGTTCGTTTACGGTGTAAAGATATAGGTATAGATTCGCAACAGTAGTAATTCGAAGTATTCGCAGTGTTTAAGTTGCTGCAAGTTTCAATCGAAAATGGTAGAAACGAGGAGAGAATGGAACAATTTGTCTTGTCGATCGTCTCACATTTTTTTAATAACTAGTGCAAGGGCTCGCATTTTATAAAGAGGTATTTATAAAGAGATAAACGAAGAAAAAGATTTTGTACGCGTTTCAAATATCTTTGCGCAGTGTAATAAATTATTATTAATTTAATAATACGCAATGATAATACGTGAATTATAAATATTATATCGAGTAAATTTAATGGTCAAATTAATATTGCAAGTAGAATTCATAATGAACGAAATCTTACATGGTGTATGATCATCTCTAACTGTGAGACCTTTATCTGAACTCCTATTTGAACTACTGTCGAATCATTTATTTGCAATATGATTAAAAATGTACATTACATCTGTGATAAAATAAATAAAAAATTAATTCATTGAGCATATTATGCTTTCGAAAAAGTATTTCACACTTGGAGTTGTAATTAGACATGTTAAAATTTAATTGACAAAAATAATATTAGGAAAACAGTAATTAAAATAGTAAAATATCTATAGATAAAAAGAAAAATATGTTTATATTTTTTAAAAATAGAATTCTGAAAGTTAGTTTTCTAAATTGTGTACTTTCAATTCATTATAGCAATTCAAAATTCATTCTTCCATAAAATTTATAATTTTTGAATTATGTATTATTGTTACAATATTATAAATTAAAAAGTGTATATATATCTACAAACTTTTATAAATAAATTACTAGTTGTTTTATAGTTGTTTTGAATAACATAATAAATAATTGAATAATATAATATTTGTTCACCTAATTTATAATTTTCTTATGCTACCAATATTTTCACAACTCTTACTGGCTTTTCTTAGCAATGGGAGGGTCTTCCTGCTGGACACTCGCCAACATACTACGTACCGTGCTAATAGAAACGAGAAGGGTGCAGGTAGATCAAGAGGACATTATTCCCCGCAGTGTAATTCATTTGATAATTAACACGTTTTCCTCCCTATTAAGTACATACTTTGTCTAGAAACAGTTATTAAGATAGATAATAAAATATCTTTTACCCAAGAAATTTGCTACATATAAATATTGTACACATACGCATATTCAAAATTCGAGCGATTTGAAATTAAAAGATGAAGGAAAATTCAGCTTCTAAGAAAAGTTTGAGATTCGAACAAAGATTCGCTCATCGTCACACCGAATATTAATCGAGTTTAATGACAATAATGGAATATTTTAGAGAAGTATTGAAAAACAAATAACATTGGACTGTTATTTTTCCAAAAAAAAATGTCGAATAACAATATTCGATAATGAAGCACAATCTTCAAACAGTTGATTGCAGGAAAAGATATAGATACATGTATACCATTATAAATAAAAATATTCAATCGTTTTTTACTATTTATTATTATATGATTTATTATTATACGATTTTTCGAAATAAGCATTTGTAAAATGTCTTATTGTTGAATATTTGATTATAAATTTTGAATATTTGATTAATGAGTATTTAAATTATTAAGTACATTCGTAAAATATTGTACCTACATGACTCACCCTTCATTCAGATCTCCATTAATTGATTTTAAAAAAGATTCTAATTGCAGTCCAATTGATATATTATCACTATATTCTTCCTTCCTTATATTTCAAGTACAAAATAATCAATAAATTAAAAACTATTTTAACTCTATCTTTTATGCTTGTAAATGAAAAAAAAAACATGACTTTTATATTTATTTTTTGAAATCATCTTTAAAAAATTACTATTTTGTTCTTTTGATTATAAATATTGAACATATAATAAATTATTGTATATTTAATAATACTAAATGTATTATATTATATTATACCAATAAATTGTATTGATAATTTTTAATAAATGTATTGATAATATTTTTTTTCATCGTTCTCTTTTTTATTATACATGAAATCAAAAATTTTAGAACATGAAATCAAAAATATTATGTTAATATATATATATATATATATAT
>NW_025223531.1:148582-210818 GCF_014066325.1 Apis laboriosa
TATATATATATATATTTGTAAATAAATTTACTTAATCTTTTACAAAATTAAACTAAAAGTTTAACTAAAACTATGGGTGTTTATATATTGCCTTTCTATAATAAAGAATAATTGAAAAAAATGAAAAAATGATTTCTTAAAAAAACAAATAAAGTATTGTTAAACGATAATGCAGAATTCAAAAATAAGCGAATAATATAAATCCTGAAAACTCATCTTCCAATGATACTCAGAATCTATACAACTATATACTCAGAATCATTACAACAAATGCCAAACAAAATTATATTAATTTCGTATTAATTATTAATTATTAGTTATCGATCTAAAAATTCTTAAAATAATTTCATAATACATATTGACATTCGATTCAATCGTCCTTCTTTCCTTTTCTTTTCTTCTTCTTTTTTTTTTTATAACACATATTCTTGTTATCTTAAAATTGATATCATGATAAGATAATATCATATAATCATCCAATAATCCAATAATCATCATATATATTTTGTATCACAATAATAATCATAAGAAAAAAAAAATTCCCACAGCAATAAAACGCCTATCATCTTCTTCGTACGTTGTAAATCCCGCATGAGCGGAGAGATGTTATTTTCCCGGAAAGTTTGGTACGCGAGCGAAATACAGGTGAGAAGGTGGGGAAGGGAGGGGGGGAGGGAGGGCGAAAGCCGGCCGATCAGTTTCTTGACACTGCTTAGAAATTCCCTCGGACACTGAAGAGAAGTCCCACGGCGGATGCCGCGATCCGATTTTGTCTTATTTCTTCTCTTATCCCCCTATATCTCTTTCTCTCCCTGCGCAATCTCTACCTCCACCTCCCCGACCCCTTCCACGCCACCCACGAACATACTTCCCGTTACTTTACCACATCACGCGACGACGACTGCTTCTTTTTTTTTCTTCTTCTTCTTCTTCTTCCTCTTCTTCTTCCTCTTCTTCTTCTTCTTCTTTCTCTTCTTCTTCCTCTTCTTCTTCCTTCTCCTCTTCTTTTTTTTTCTTTTTTTTTTTTCTTTCCGCTCGATGAGTTCTCTCTATCTTGTATCGTTGGGGAATGAGCGAGAAAATAAAACGTTTAGCCGATCGAAAGGATGAGACCCTTTGATTTTCCGATTCCGAGTCGGAGGTAACGCTCAATCGGATCTCTATCGATATATTTTTCTCACGATTTTTAAAAATTCACTCCGTATGAAAATACTCGAATGGAAGCGAGATAAGTGTATAGTTAAGTGTGAAATGTGAAATCGAATTAAATCGAGTATTAATTTTTTTGCCAAAATGTTGCACGAGTAGACGTGGAATGTTTGGAATGTCAGATTTAGGATTAGCGGATTTTGGAATAGATATATATTTAATGTGTTAAATTATAATGAAATAAAATAAATATTTTTGTGACAGATCATATGATAATCCTTCAAAAACCATTTTGTCATTCTCTTTCTTATAAAGGAAATTTTTAATTCTTTCTATTCATCTTTTTATATTAAAATTTTAAAAAATTAAATTTAAGAACAGTAATTTATATCTTCTCGTATAATATAATTAATTAATATATATTAATTAATATGTTCTTAATAATTCTTTAATATTAATTAATTAATATATTAATTAATATATATTATATTAATTATATTATATCGTTGAATTAATTCTACGCTCTTATATTTGAATGAATTATAGATATTTGTGAAAAATATAATTTAAAAGATTAATCTTAGAATTTAAAAATTTAATTAATTCTATTTTATCTTCTATCAAATATAGGCAAATAAATCGATATTTTTAACACTTTCGCGAGTAAAAATATTTTCTGAATGAATCTATAGAATTTTTATAAATAAATTTTGTACGTATAATTGTAATTTATTACGAATTTAGGTCTTTAAAAAACATTGTATTTACGAATTGATGAATTTATATATTGGAATAATACACTGAATATTTTGCTGAATAAATTGCTTAAAGGAGGACCAATCAATTGACACTTCTTAAACGAGTTTTGATTAAGTTTCCATGTTTAACTTCTGATTAATTTCCGCAACTGGCATTCCACTCACTTTCGCGTTATTATAGACACTTTCTTACTTTTTAAATATTATGTAATTAATTTGTTTCCTGTCAAAGATTTCTATGTAAATTAGCAAAAGATGATACATAGAATTTTTTCTAGATTCAAGTGTTTAACAAAAAATAAAACTGTTTTTTCTGGATTCTAAAGTCATTAAAATTCATTTAAAATTTCATATATAATAATCCAATCCAATTTTTACAATAAATCAATATGTAAAATTGTAATGCAATATTGATATATTTTGTATAAAATTTTAAAAATGTCATTTTATTTTTTTCAATAGTGTCTCCGCAAAGTTCAAGTTTGATACTTGATCAAATAAATGCTTGGACTTCTGATAATCTCTCTTTATAACACGATCCAATGTCGAAGAAACTTGCTGTTTAACCTTTCAAATTTTCTGTTTAACACTTTGCGAATTATTAATGCGTTATGAGCTGGACACCTGTTAAGTTGCTATTAAACTCTAAAACTTTCTGAGTAGAGATAATCTCTCTCTTTCTATCTCTCTTTCTCTCTTTCTCTCTCTCTCTCTTTCTCTCTCTCTCTTTCTCTCAATGATGTACTTCAATCAATCAAAGGATGAAAAATCACTTAAACGTCATATTTTTATATCTCTAAATTTTTATAGCAATAATATGATACTACTTATATCTAGGTTTGAGATATGACGCGATGGTTTATTTCTAATATTTTGAAAAATTTATAATAAGAATACAATAATAAGTTTTTTAATTTATATGTTATATATAAGATATGTTATATGTTAACATATATGTTATATGTTATATATAGGTACATAAAAATATGCAATATACATAAATCATTATGTATAAAAGTTACATTCTTTAATACATATATGATATTTTTTATATTAATATCCATTTGGAATTTTGAGTGAAAAGATAATTTTGTCTTTAATAATTTTAAATCTAATAATTAATGAAAATTCTTTTTTTTTCAGTTTCTCAATTTGTTTAAGAAATAAGTTGGATGAAAAGAGAAGAATAAATACAGAAAAGCGTATATTTGTTTAATATAAATATTTTCTTTAAAGAACTCTTTATAATATCGAAAAAAATTAAGAAATTTTTAGGAAAAATAATAAAAATGATTAGTGTCCAATCGTTCATAAGTTCGTAAATTACATTAATTCTTTTTGTAAATATAATAAAATAAATTTAGTTTTGCTATCATAATCTGATGCCGAGTGAAGGAGATTTCAATGACTTGTGCTACTGTTTTTTTTTGAGCTTAAAAAATATTTAAATGAGATTAAAGTAAAAATTTCAGAAAAAATTTCAAAGTGAATTAAATATGCCCTATATATTAAAAAATTTATTATTTATTATATATAATATTTTATTATAATATATATATATAAATATATATTTTACAATGTATTTAATATATAAATCTATTATATCTCAGCTAATATTTAACATATTAACATATTATAATTTTCTAATTGATTTTTAAATAATATATAAATAGATATATAAATATCTATTTAAATATCACATAAGTATTTACAACTTTTTTCCAACTTTTTGTTTAAAATATTTGTTTAATCAATACTAGTAATCGAAATTCTAAATTATGTAAAATAAAAACATTTTTATCCCATATTTTATCTCTAATTTATTCAATTTATCTTTACTTACGAATCAATTTCATTTCATTTTACATAAATGAATATAATTTTTATTATGTTTTTTCCCGAAAAAAATGTCGAATTATTTATATAATAATATTAACAACACATTGTTACAACACATTACATTGATATTAGTAAAAAATAATGACGATAAATACAACACGTCACTCGCGATAAAAATAAATTGAAATTAATAAAATCGTGACTCGATGTTGACGCATAAACTGAATATAGTAGCCTTACAAATAGTTAATTAATTAAAACAATGGGGTTCGATCACTCCACAGCCAACTTGTATTCTCCATGGTTTCTCCACATACCTAACGTATGAATCTTCGTCTTCACCCCACTATCGATCCTGCATATGTTTAAGTACCTTCCTCCGCCAATTCGTATACATAATAGGTTTTAGTGGATTGAAGGATCACTACCGCGAATTTTATGCGAAATTTCATGCAAATCGCGATGGAACAGCGTTTTTTAATTCGAATACGTCGAAATTACGAGTATCGGGGATTGCGCCACCAAAATCGGTGAGTATAATTGATAATTCTTTATGATAATCCTCGTGTCTTCATTTGCATAATTTTGTCATTGCAATAAAATTTCGATAATGCATTATTTATTAGATTTTTACAATATTTTTTTTAATATTAAATTAATTATATTGTTAATAATGTTTGTTAATTGTAAAACAAAAATATATTTTAAAGATTGGGATAAATATTTGTACGAAATTAAAAAGAAAATTTTAAATATTAAATTTGAAAATGTAAAATAGAATAAATATAAAAAATTTAATTTATTTTTTTTTAATTTCACCAAGTGTAATATTTTCAAATTAATTTTTATCGCCTCTTTCAAATTTTTTCTTTTATTGGTAAATTTTTTTATATTAAGATTATTTTATTATATTAAAGATTATTTTTATTATATTAAATTTTATTTTATATTAACAACGAAATTAATATAATTAATTAATTGAATGAAACTTATTAAAAATTTATTACGTTGATGATAAGTTAAAAAAAAGATTGTAACGTGCGATTATACAAAATTATAATTAAAATTTGATTTTTAATAAAAATGCGATAAAAATTACAACATATTTATTATTGTATTCTGAGTAATTAATTTATAATAAGATTTTCTGTTTTCGACTACATGTATTCCCATGATTTTCTAGGATCTCCGCAAACTTCTGCTTTCCATTCTAATTAACATTATCGATCGCAAGTATCGTTGCATACATTTTGCCGTTTAATGTCACACTTCCGTTAGGATATCATACCAATTCTATAGTCTCAGCTTTGTGCGTTAAGGCGTTAGATTAGTTAGCTTAATATTTTGCAAATTAATATTTCTATTTAGAATAACCGATATGCAAATTAACTAATGTAAATTTATTATTCTATTTATCTTTCGTTGAATGTCTATTTTAAATATTCGGATATTAGATTGATTAAATTTATATTATAAAAAAAATTTATAATAAAAATATCGAATAATGATACTTTAGGAGAGATTGTTAAGTTAACTGACATTATTTGTTCAATTTTTTTATATTTGAATAAAATAAAAATAACGAAGAATTAGAGATTATAATAAAGCAAATATTTTCTTTAAATTTTATATTTCAAATATTGAAAGATATTACAATTTAATTCATAACATATATATGATATATAGGAGGATATTTTTATTCATACATTGATGAAATAATTCTTAATTCAACAAATTTAAAAAATTTTCTTTCTCAAAATATGTTTAAGATAAAATGTCATAGATAAATAAGTCACTTAATAACAATGCAAAACGAAATAATGCATTCTTAAATAACCTTAATAAATTTTATATAAAAATAATAATTTTTAATATTATAAGAAAATTAAAAAAAATTAAATTATCGTTTAATAAATAAAAATAAAAATAACATTTTCTAATACTCCTATAAAAAAATGAACCTTATCATTTCATCAATCAAGTAAAAATTACTTAAATATATTTTTAAGAAATAATAATATTTTAATTTCAACAATTGTAAGAAATTTTCTCAATTTATCGTAACTAAGCAATATTCATTCAAAATATTTTATAATCCATTATTATATACTCCACTTAAATATGTATATCACGTGGAAAGGGATATTTTAATTTACGCGAACGTAAAATTAACCAAATTAATATATTAATCTAATACCTCCGCGGAAGTTAAGAAATTTCGAGCGACCAAAGCAATGGAGGACGTTAAAACGAACAATAACATAACACATTACAATCGCCAACATTGTTTTTACCATACAGTTTGAGCGCATTATTTTTTACACATTTCACCGTTTCCTTAGAAACCTCTGGGACGGTGTTAGATCATGCAAAAATATAAGGAAACACAGGAGTCGTAAAACGCATTCTTTTCACCGGAAGGTGTGATTTACACATTTATTTAATTTTTTTAATTTACACATTAAATTTCACAGTGGAAATTTCACGAGGCAAAACTCGATCGAATAAAACAATCGATGAGATTGAAGATTACTACGAGCCAATAATATCGAACAATTTTTTTTAACAAGAACAAATTAAAATAAAAATGTTTGCAAATAAATTGTATATAATTTTATTTGAAAAATAAATTAACGTCGGAATTACCAAGGCACGTGAAATTATGGCTTTTGATAAAATTAATGTTACTTTTTATTCTCGCAGAAAAGTAATTATTAATTCTAATTATTTTTATAATTGTATTTTGACTTTAATGCGCAATACATATTTATTTAATTTATATATTATAGTCGATAGTTCTAACATTAATTAATTTCAAGTGATTTATTTACTATATTATAATAGAAAATAAAATTTTATATATACGAAAGAAAAAAGACTTTATTTCATTCTTAGATCAAAAACTAAAAATTAAAAAGAAAAAACGAGAGAGAGAAATATATTTTTAGTCATAAGAAAGATATTTGAAAAATAAAAATTCCAAACAAATATCTTTACACTGAAATCAAATAATAAATATCCAAATACTATCTTCTGTATATCAAATTCCAAAGTAGGAAAAATTATTTCTATATCGTTTCATTAATAACAAATTATTTATTCTTTATAAAGGAAACGAAATCGCAAATTTTAAAATAATTCATTTTTCAAGATGCATTATTATTATCCGAATGAAATTAAAACGACAAAATGAAAAAAAAGGTAGGATATAAGTTTCATGCTAAACAATTATTTTAATAACAATTTATATTAACAATGTCCTTGTCCTCGAAAAAATCTCGACACTGCGACTAATTACATTTAACGGAAAAGTGACATGGATTTCCGAAAAGAGTAATTTACGATCCGTAAGAGCGTCCAACCTGATCGAAAATACCTTTTCAATGATCACGTTCCGAGAAAACTTGGTGTATATATATGTTGCACACGAGGACGTTGTGTGGTCAGGTGCACGCGCAGGTAGACATACCTGTGTTGGGTGTACACGTAAACAAAAAAGAATTACTGCAAGGAAGAGATTTGATCTGTATACATTTTCAAAAAAATATACCAATCTATTCTTCGATCGATATTTTTATGAAAGTCTCTGTCAGTCATACGACCATAAAATAAAATATGAATACTGTAAAGTATTCGATTATTAGAAATTCGGATTATTAGAAAAGTATATAAGTATATTTAAACTCTGATTACTCGATATTTTAATTTATTGTACCTTTTAGGGAGGATATGTTATAAAAGAAGAAATATGCAAATGATTATTGAGACTTAGAATGTATCATCATGATGAATTATGTATATATTTTAGAATTATATGTTTTTGTTTATATTTCTAAGGATATTCAGTTATATTCGAATTCAAGAAAACTTTTTAAAATATGCTATAATATTCATAAATGAAAATTTGTATTTGCATAGTTTTCACTGTATGAGATTTTTCTTCTGAATTATTATATACATAATTTTTATTAAATTAAATCTGTAATTGTTTTCAAAACTTAAAATAGAGACTTGAAGAAGAATTTTTCGAAATTATGATTTTTATAATTCTTTTTTCTCTGAAAATAAGAGAGAATAAAATTATTTTATATAATTACCAAATATACATATTGCAATTAATAAAAATTGCAATAACGTGGTGAACAGTAAATAATTGAATAATCATGAAACGCCATCTTTATATTATTATTTTCGTTTACAATTATTAAATATACTCTACACTATATATTCTACACTATACTCAGCAATAAATATTCCATGATTCATACTACATATAATAAACCTTCACAAATAGAACTATAAAGGCGAGATGATTTCATAGTTATTCAGAGTGAATGATCTTGTATTTTGGTATCTTGAATTTGGAAATGAAAAATCGTTTCAAATATAAAATATAAAAATTTTTATATTATTCATTTATATTTTATAATTTTTATTGAAACTAAAGTTAGAATTCGATATTATTATATCGATATTTATTCATCGAAATATATTTATAATACATATTATTATTATTGAATTTTATAATTATAAAATATCAAAGTTGAAAGTGTTAAAATCACTATCCAAACAGAAGCAATATCGAACAGAATATAATAAAAAATCTCGTAAAAAATATGAAAGATAATATAAATTCTATTTGAGATTGTTTAAATAGATAGAGATTTATAAAATATTTAAAAATATATATATAAATATTCAGTATAATTTTTGTTTTACTTTTTTTTAAATTGAAATTGCCAACAATGACTTTTCACTGCAAAATATCAGAGAGTTGGTATTTCTGAAACGCAATCTACTAATATGTAGTTAGAATTTATTTTCTTAAAAAAAAATTATTTTATTATATTTACATAATTATATCTTCATATTTCTTATATTAATATGAAAAAAAGAAATAAAAGGAATAAAAATATATAATATTATAANTTTTATTTTCAGCCATGATATACGTATGCAATGAACTCATATACTTAACAGCTATACAGATACATGAGTTTCAAAAGTTTCATCGTAGACTTCACTATATTTCGAATAAGACTTTTTAATAAGTCTTATTTAGATGTTTCCAAAAAAATGATGTTTTTTTTTTACTTTTGTCATTCACGTTTTATATTTTTCGATGTATCTATTGGCAATAAAAAGTTAATAAATTATATTATATTAAGAATATGTTAATTAAGATATATATTATTATTTTTTAAAATTAAATTTTATTTATTTATTTTATTCATTTTTATATGTTTTATATAAAATATAAAATATTTATATGAAGGAAAAAAAAATTCATTAAAAATATAGGAGAAATATATTTCGGTATACTTAATTATAAATCTTGATACATTATCGTAAGAAATTGAATTAGATGATTTGAAATAGATTAACATATTATCTTATGATTTTAACAACACTAATTTCTTTATTGTTGTATATTTTTAAAAATTAAAAAGAATAAGAATTATTTATATTAATATTTCTATTCAATAAATATTGTAATTTTTCAGAATTCTTTTTAATAAAGGATTTAAAAATTTTTTCCTTATCTAAATAAATCCAAGAATATTATTAAGAACAATTAATTATACAATTAATTATAATAAGAAAAATATAAAGATACTAAATAATAAGAATAAAATAAATAATCTATCTATGCTGTTTTATAAATAATAAAATGATTTGAAATAAAAAAAAATTGAAAAATTGAATCACTACTTTTTACTCTTTTTATTCTCCCAAGCTTTTCTTTTGGATTATTATCTAGATACCCACCTATAACTATCCGTTAAATCTAGACAAATCTCAAAAAATAGAGAACATATAAAGATCAGATTAAAGAAAGACTTTCTCTTATATATTACTTCAAAAATATTTCCCTATATTTTCTTTCTCTCCAAAATAACGAAACAATTTTCTAGGTCACCAACTATTATGAACCATCTGTGCCAATCCCGATACCAATCGATACCAATCGATAATCAAATATAATAATTACTTAATACTTAATAATTACTTAAACGTAATACATCATCAACCTAGGTCATACCTAAACAGTCATTATCGATAATGTAGCAACGCGTGTCGCGCTGCCGACCACTCATCATCGATCCCCTTGCATATTTTACAGCGGCAGAACAGCAGTAGCAGCACACCGCTCGAAACCGTCATCAGGAGTCGTCGACCCACAACGCAAGAAGGATGAAGCAACCCCCATAAAAACGTAAGAAAGAAGGGAAAAAAAACACCGTGGACGTAAGAAAAAAGTAAGAAAGGGGGAGGGGGGGAGACAAAGGAATTAGAAGGGAAATCAAGCGACGAGGGAAAAAAAAACGAGGGAAGGCAGGATGCGGACGTGGAGGAAGCGTGGAGAAGAAGATCGAGAGTAGAAAACTCGAGGAAGAGGGGGTTGCGTGGGTGGAGGAGGGTAGGTAGGTAGAAGCGTCGTCGCGGCGTTGTCCTCACACGTAGCAGCGCTTTCTTAATCATCATCTGTCTATCTCTCGGCATTAGTCGAGAAGAAAAGGAAGGAGAGGAGGAGGAGGAGGAGGAGGAGGAGGAGGAGGAGGAGGAGGAGGAGAGGGTAGCGATGCTTGGTAACCTGCGAAGGATCCGGCGAAGAGGAAGAGAGAGAGAGAGAGAAAGATGGCGGGGGTAGAAGAAGAAAGAAGGGTAGTAGAGGGTGCGAGGGAGACGGAGGGACAGATAGGGACATCGGGCAGAAGGAAAGGCAAGAGAGCCATTCGGGGTACAAAGAGCAAGGAAACGTGGTAGAGAGTAGAAGGAGGTAAAAGAAGGAAGCGAAGAGTGAGAGAGAGAGAGTGAGAGAGAGGAGTAGAGGGAGCGGGACAAGGATGGGACGAGTGGACGAGAAAGGATGAAAAGACAGAAGGAAGGGGGTGGAGGCGCGCGAGGGAACGCGTGCAGAGCGAGGAAGGAAAGAAGCGAAAGAAGGAAGAGTCGTAGTCCCCCCCTCGTTAGAAGAAGCGGTGGACGGACGACGAGAGAAAGCGTGGTTGGAAGAAAGACGGAAAGATTGTACCGGAGGCCCGGCAGAAAGAGGAACGGGGGAGGGGGGGAGACGCTTCTTACTCCGCCCAGCATCCAAGATGGCGTTGGCAGCGGCTCCCCTCGTCATTAAAATCAATAATTAAAAAATACATCCGTGGCCACCTTCGCTTTTCTAGCGCCTCGTGACGCGTGCTCGGCACCACCCGCCCCACCAACCTCGCCGCCGCTGTGTATATATCTATACACGTATATAAGCGTGTACGCGGCAAGCAGCGCGGCTGAGAACCACTGGGGGCCGTTTCCTCGCGGGTGATGGGGTGGCACGGGGGGTTGGCTAAGGGGGTTTGGAGGGACGGGGCGGCGGTAGTGGCGGTGCTGGCAGGGGGTGACTGAGCTTGGCTCGCGGGGTGGCCGAGGGGAGGGGGTGGTGGAGAGAGGAGGGGGGAGGGTGTAGTGGTACCAGGCTGCACTGGCGAGACCCTTAAACAGGGACACAAGGACGAGTGGATGGGTACGGGAAGTAGGTACTTCCTCCGACCACCTTGAGCGCCCCTTCCTCTTTCTTCTTCGAGTGTTGCCCCACCTTACCTCGGTGCCCCCCTTTGCAGGGAATAATCACCTGTACTTATATATTTTTTTTGTTTTTTGTTTTTTTTTCTTTTTTTTTTTTTTTTTTTTTTACTCATACGAGGCTTCAAACTTGCGTACCGACTAAGTCTTTCTTTTTCTCGAGTTTTTCAATTAACGCGATTATCAACGCTATACTAATTAATTTGTGGAGAACAGGTTCGACGACCTCTGGGCCTAGCGAAGTTTTCAGGAGTTGAAGTTTTTTTTTTTATTATTGTTCAAAGTGGACGATTTGTTGCGAATATTTTGAATTTCTTTGCTTCTCGAAGGATTAGGTGTATTTTTGTTCTTCTGATAAGGTGAGGAAATGTTCGTAATGATCGTATATTTTTCTTTAATGCGTTATTGCAGTAATTTTTGATCAATTTGTTGGGAATTTGTATATCTCCGTGTCTAGAAAATTTGAAGAAATTTATTTTATATATAATATATATAGATACTTATTTTTTGGATAAATATCTGTATGTTCAGCTAAATATTTACATAAATATGTGAATTATAGAAATAAGAAAAAATCAGATCAAGTGATACTTAAGATTTGAAAACTTGATAGAAGTGATTGATGAATTAAATGTATAAATAGACAAGTAAAATATAAATTATGATAGTTCTTCTTCAGAAAAAAATTAAATTAGTCCTCCGACTAGTTGATAGGATTAAATGAGATGTTTATTTTTTTGAATAAATATTGATTAATCAATACCAATCAATAATGTAAAAAAACTTTATTTTCTGTTCTCAAATGATCTGTACATAAATCGTACAATAAAGAATATAATTTATATATAAACATATCATAAAAAATATATACAAAAATATTTAAAATTCTATTAAAAATATGAAAGAAATTATTTTATCTTATTTATTATTTTCATTCTATATTTAAATACATTATATATTTAAATACATTTATCGTTTTCATATGTCTGATGTAAACATTTAAAATCTCACAAAGAAAATGAATGTAAAATATCATAAAATAAAATTCTTTGTATCCAAATATCTATTTCTTATCCGGCTTCTTTTATTTGCACACTATACGAAAATTTGATTCTATGCAAGAAGATTCTCTATAAGAACTCATTTAAATGTATTATTTATCATCTTTTTAATATGTACATTTTCAGCTCCAAAATAAAAAAAAAATTTTAATATGTTATTGCATGTTGCTGTATACAATTAAATCTATTTTAATATTTTTAATTGACAAATATTTACATCAGTCTAAATAAGTAATAATAATAATTTTTAGAAATATTATAGCATTGAATGTTTTATTTTTTTCCAAATTTATTTTTCCGATGTATTAATAATATAATTTATCTTAAAGACAAAGTTTTCAAAATTTATGACTAATGAACTAATAAAACTTATTTTTATAATAAAATCGTAATTATATTGATATCAATATTAATATATTTACAGAAGCGTATTCAATTTCATGCATATTTAAATTATTAAAATAATTCAACATTTCTTCAAAATATATTGTATATGTATAACACGTACAAAAGATTTCTGATATGATATTCATTATCTCGAAAAAAGATGTTAAATTAATAATGATGATCCTAGATGATACTGATTCAAACTGTATGTAGATTTTTAGCTAAAATGTAAATAAATAAATAAAAACTTAGATCATATCTTGCGTTTTTAATCTATATCGATAAATTAATTTAAAAATAAAAAGGAAATATATTAAACGTAACTTAATATAAAGAAACATATTTAAATGTAATCGAAGATTAATATATCTCTAGCTGTTAATGTTTTTCGTATCACATGCCAATATTATTTCGTAATCATAATTAATTAACATTTATTATAAAGAAAGAACAATAATTTTATGTATTTTTATTAATTAAATAAGGAAATAAAATATTTAAAATATGTAAACATTGTAATTTATATAAGTATTGCGTAACAAAATGTTAAAAAATTTGCCAATGTTCTCCAAGTTGTATAAATTTTCTTAGTAGAATTATTAAATTTTCTTGATCATGAAAGTTTTGATCGGTTATATAATTTATTTAATGTCTAAATTGGATCAAAATCAAGAACGTTCGACTTTCATGTTAAAAGGTTTCCATATTAAACCGAATCCAATATCTTTCAATTTCAAGTGAATTATAGATACGTAAGAAATTACACGTTGAGCATATGTAAATTATTCCGCTTTTCATATCTGTTAAATAACGAAATATTCTTCATTATTTCTTTGCGAAATAATTTCATATAAACATAAACATTTAACAAGATAAATAACTATAATATTTTAAATAATCATTAATGTTAAATTAGTAATATCTGATCGAACTTGCAATTTTATAAAAATTACTGAAAAAATAAGATATGTAAGAAGTATTATATTTTACAGATCTCATATTAATTTTAATTTACAGAAAAATAAATAAATATTTAATCTCTGTTGGACTTTTATCTCAAAAAAAAATATTGAATTAAGAAATTTCGAATTTTTCAAAATGAACGATGATCTATGTAACACAACATTAAGTATATTGTTTTTATAAATATATTTTATGTATAAATATTATTTTAAATTCGGTTTACGATATATAATTTTTTAATAAACAAAATTGTGAAAAAAATATAATCTATGGTAAGATATAACGTTAGATATAGAAAATTGTTCCCATGAATTTTGTGATTTGAACGCTTCGTGTAAAGCGAGACGAACAACTGATGCAAACATATATATTCTTAAATAAATTGTAAAATTATTAATTATCCTAATTTCATAATTTATTATTTTCTTTTCTTAATAATTCACATTGAAACTGAATTATTAAGTACCGTCGGATTGAGATCGCTTAAGAAATATTGTCTTATATATTTTATCATGGTTTCTTTATCTTAACAAAAAATTTATAATGTAATAATAAAAATTTATAATGTAATAATAAAGTACAACAAGAAAATAATAAAAGTATTATTTAATCGTAAAAAAAATCAATAATTAAATATTTTACAATTTTTTACGTATTGTAATGTTAGGAAACATTCGATTGAAAGTTATTTTTAATGAAAAAAAGATGAAAGGAATTATTTAAATTTTTAGAAACGTGATTTTGTAATGAAAATATCGTGCCTAACGAATAAAATAATTAATAATTTTAAGTAAAACTTGATATTAATAGATTTCTATATTGAAACAAATAGGTATGTATATATTCGAAACTTTTCGAATTCGATCTTAACTTGCATTCAAATTATTTCATATTATCATAATAAAAATATAATAAAAATAAATTACGATAATTGATCGTAAAAATATGAGAAATTTCGATCGAATTTTAGTAAAGAATTAAAAGCTGAAAGTTTATGTTTACGATACAAAATTAAAAATATATCTAGAATATTTCTAAATTTGTGAAACGAAAATGCATTTCACATATTGCTTATATATTTACTTCTAATATTTAATCATTATGAGAAATATAATACTTATTTAGTTAAAATACCAAATACACTTAATATATTTCATCGTATGTTAACATTGTACGTTGTATTAATAACAGTAGAAGTTTATTTGTTTTTTTTCTCATTATTAAGTATGTTTATTATGAATTCTTAAAAATTATTGGTGATATATTTAAGGATTTAATTATTATATAATATATTGTAAACTATATATATAAATAAGTATAAGTATATTTAATAAGTACTTATTTATATATGTTATATTATATTATATTATATATATAATATATATTATATTATATTATAAGTTCTTATATATAAATAAAAATCATTTGTTTTTAACTAATATTTTTATAAATTAAAGAAATATCATATGAGAAATTTTCAATTCAAATAAAAGAAATATAATTTCAATTTTCTAGCATAATAATACAATTAAAATTATAAAAAAATTATTATTAATAAAAATATATGAAATTTTTAGCTTGATGAACACAGATATCTGGATCTGATATCAAAGAAACGTATGTGGAAAATTTAGCAGAATAACATATGCAACACAATAATATTAATGAATTAAAAAAAAGCGATTTTGTGTGAGAATTTTAGAATCAAAATTATATATTATCAACAACAGTACATAGTTAGAAAAGTTTATTAAATTGAAATATTTTTTTCAAAAATAAAGATCAACAATTGTTATTAAAAAAGATATGATTATTTTTAAGTTTAATTATATAAATTTCTTTTGATTCCTATTATTTATATTTTTATATATTTAAACTTATAAAGATGTTATTTGAAAAGATATTTATATTTATATGTAATATATTTAAAATAACTGTAATATAAGTATCTATACGAATAATTTTTAAAGTGCCATATATTATATTCATCAATATAAGCATACGAAAACATGAGTAGGGTCAACTCCTAATACTGCTAGGTATTATAACAATCTTCTTCTTCTTAACTGAATCTCGTATAATTGTTTGGATTATTATGACCTGTACTAGGATTAGCAAAATGACAATAATATATCAATATTCAGGAAACTTCATATTTTTATTGCTGCACACGTCATGCTTTTTACAACTCTAAAATATGGAATTTAATCGAAACGAAATATTAATATGCTTTTAAAATATTATTTACAACACATTTTATATTTAAATTATAATTTTATTTTTATTTTTAATTAATAATTTACAATTATATTTCGTAATTATTACGTTCAATTTCGATAATTATATTCAAATTTTCTCAGATCTTAAAAAAAAAATTAATTATTACACGAAAACACGAAACAATAAATACTTTAAATGCAAAACTAAAGAAGCAAAGTGTAATCCAAGATTGGTCTATTTCTCGAAAGATTCTTCACTTCAACATCGACACATTATTAATATTTAATTTTTCAAAAATCGAATAATCAATCCCAGTAATAACGAAATGTTCAAATTTCTCGCCCGATACACTCGAACAACGAACGGTTCGAAAAACAAAGGACAAACACCGAGGCCAACACTCTACACGCACACACATTCTTCTCTCGAAGAATTGTCTCGAAGCACATCATCTATCCGTGAAGAATCTTCACCGAAACAACCTGTCGTATCCAAGGGACAATTGAACGAAACGAAGAGCAAAGAGAAGGGGCAAATCCTAAGGACAGAGATGGAGCCTCGATTACAAATCCTTTTCATACTGCCCCCACGCAAAGGATGATGTTGGTCAGTTGAACGAAGGGAATGCGAGCCGGGTGCATAAGAATAGGATGGGAGATTGTCGTGAAGCAGGTGTACACCTCCCTCGAAGGCAATAATATTTAGGGCGCCGAATTTCTGCGCTCTAGGCCAGAGCACTAGGTAGCAAAACTACTGCCCTCCCCCCTTCCCCCTTCCGCTCCTCCCTCCTGCCCGTCCCTCGGCCAGGTAGTAGAAGGAAATTTGGTGAGTAAGCGTGGTAGCGTGCGCGCTAATCGGCAAACATTCGGAGCGTGGCTTTCGTACGGGATAGAGTATAGGCACGTGAGAGGTAAGGTGTGCTGCTGCTCTCGTGTATATATAGTACTTTACGTACCACGTATATATATATATATAGGAATCGGCGAAACGCATTCGACGGAAGGACGGCGTGCAGTGGAGAAGCAAAAGGTTGAACAGGACAAGAGAGGAGAAGGAGGGTCCGATGGGCTGGTACCCACCCGGTTGGAGGTGGCACAAGGAGGTGGGACTCTTCGCCTCGTTCTCCACTTTCAGTGGCAAGTCCGAAGAGGCAGTCACAACGCGACTGCTCTAAGAGCCAGGCCGCCCGCCGCCACTCGACCGCACACCTGTGTGTGCATCTACGCGCGCACACACCTGCCCACCTTTGCACAATCACACATCCGAGGCGCACCGAGGTCGACAGTCGACGACGCGCCGCGTCCACCACCTGCGGAATTCCACGCGTGCATCGACCACGCGCGTCCACGATACACGGACGGCTGTGCGGAAGAGAGAAAGGGAGGGAGGGAGGAAGAAGAAGAAGAAGAAGAAGAAGAAGAAGAAGAAGAAGAAGAAGAAGAAGAAGAAAAAAGAAAAAAAGAAAAGGAAAAAGGGGGGAGGAAAAGGAGGAATACCACCCCCGCTCAGTCAATGATAAATCACGATCACCGGCCATCCGTTTGGTCAACGCGTAGTAGTTGTATGTGTCGAGACGAATGTGGATCATCCCACGGGACGTGGACCGTTTCTTGTGATACGTGCTCCTCGTGTAACATCTGTCAAGTTTCACGTTTTTCGACGAAGAGGACAATGTGATTTACATACTGCAGGGGGGGAGTTGCAGAGAGGAGGAGTGACTGGTGGTATTTTTTTTTTTTTTTTAAATGCATAAATAGGAGAAGGGATTAATGGTGATAATGGTAGTAGTGGACATGTCGCATTATGAGTTGCATTATGTTAATCGTTCTTGTATCTTGGATCGCATGTACGAAGAAGACGAACGATGGTGATTTGTATTGAACGACGCAATTTTTAAACTGGGATCAAGCAATTGTTTACGTGAACGGAACGTGTATACGATACAGAAGTACCTGCCAAGTTATTCGTTTTTACGGGTAAGTAAGAAGGGATATTTTTTTCTTGTTTTCTTTCTTTTTTTTTTGTCTTTTTCTTATTTTTATACCGATCCTCACGTGACCATGTTTATGCCTTTTTTTTTTGTTGAAATGCGACGATTTCTAAAATCTTGCGAAAACGTGTTTCGTTTCTACCTAGAGAGAAAAAGGTAGAGGAAAAATTCTGTGTGCTTTTTCTGGAAAATTGGGAAAAATCTTTGTAAAAGCTTTCTCTGTGATAATTGAAATTCGCATTAAAATGTTCGTGATACGCGATTTTACAAAATTTGAGATAATATAAACTGGTACAAACTTATAAGTTTGTATTCTGTTAGTGTAAATGGTAATATTGCATGGTTTTCATTTCCGTTTCCAAAAGTTTCAATATGGTGGAACATGCTTGAAAATGTTTACGATATATATATATATATATATATATATATATATATATATTATATTTGATTATAGAAATTTTTAGATAATTAATTTTAATTGAAAAATGATATTGAAGAATCGTAATAATTAATATATATCCACGTGATTTTTCATTTCAATTTCAATCTTTCATAAGAACTTTTTGATTGTTGAAACTATGTTGAACAGATTCGAGTAAAGTTGTATCCTCTACGTTTTCTCTTTCATTGAAAGAACGTAAAAAATACAACAAACAATAACAATATTCGTTCGTATTAATTGTTGACAATGTTTGTTATACAGACATTTCGAGATTGATAGGATCTAAATCCATCCTAAAAACAACAAACATTATATGATGTACTTATAATTTTCTTGCTCGACTAATGAAATGAATTCTTTGAAACGTACAATATCTCAATTAGAAACGAGTGATTATTCATCGAATTTTAAACATAAGACTCTTCTCTCTTTCCTTTGTTTCTTATATTTCCATATTTCCAAAAGAAAAACTTGCCTCGAAAAATCCGATATTCACGGATAGCCAAACGCTGAAAAATAACTTTTAACCAAATTGACATTAAATAACGTTCGCCCCATCCGCTCGAATCTAGTTAGGAAAAAGATTTACGGAAGAAGGAAAGGGAAGCTCACAGTTTATCGCGTCGACAAAATCGACAAGACGTAAGAGCATTTGGCGGCATTATATAAACGCACACGGACACGGAGGCATGAGGGAGGCTGCACAAGTGTATAGGTGGAAGAGGGAAACTATCTACACAGTTCTTACCTCCCTATGGTGTCCCGTTGCGAGCCAGGATCCTTCGAAAGGTCCTGAACTTGGAATTCACCCCCTTGGTGCCACCTCCGTCGGCGGCCTTGACTCCTCGTCGCTCGCTTTTCATCGCCCTCCAAATCTTTACGACACCTGCTTAGTATTTATTCGTCCCCGATTCACGATCATAATTTTCTCCAACTTCAAATTTTTCGAGCCAATATCATTTACCTCCATCTTCTTTCATCCAATAATCTCCTCGCATCCGTTCTCCTTGGATATTTTAAATCTAAGAATTTCGAATAATCTAAACAAATGATTAATTCACGAGTGAAGATATCTCGTATCGATGTATTCAAATTAATTTTTATCATCTAATTATCATTATTACCGGCTTTTTTAATCGAATGGGCCGAAAATGACCCGACCGCAATATTTACATCCTCCAAAGAATTCGTTGAATCATTGAATCAACGATTCGAATCTGCTGCAACGATTGTTAGGAACTATAAAAAAATATATATATATATATATATATACTCTCAGACGTTTTCAAAAAAGGTGACAGAGGGGAGGTTAAAAAGAGGAGAAGAGATACCGGGTTCCGATCGTCCCTGGTAGGAATCTCTCGTGTATATGTCGAACGTTTCTTATCGGTTTCTATCGGATGAGCGCGTAGATTCGTGCTACCTTCAACGAAAGGGGAACATACCCGAAAGCAAAACGATAGGCAAGGGCGAAAGAGAGGGAGGGGGAAGAGAGAGAAGAGGCGGGGGGGAGGAGGAAACGCGCGAGTTAGGGCAACAAGAAGGAGCGCGTCTCGCGTAGAACAGTAGATTTGCCCGAAGTAGAAAGGAAGGAAAGGGGTAGTTGGCGGTCCGCGAATGTTGGTTGGAGCGGCAGGACACACGCCAGGGGTGGTGAGAGGTGTGGTGGTAGGTTTGCGCGCGGGGCGGTAAAGTGACGAAGAGGAGAAAGCATGCCGGGAAGAAGGGGGTTGGCGGAAGAAAGGGGGAGAGGCGGCCGGTAAGAGAGAGGGAAGTTGGTTAGTTAGTGCGCGAGGAAGTGAGCGGTGGCGTGTATCGTGCGGGAAAAGAGAGACGACGTTGTCATGTGGGAGGGAGAGGAGTTTAAGGAGCGAGAGGGGCGGGGATCTTAGGAGGGGCGCCTAACGTCACGGCGCATTCACTCACCGGCCGTCGCCGACGCCGCTGTGCCGCACACGCAACCCACACGATACGGTCAGTTTTCTCTTAACATTTATTTAGTGACGCTCGATTTTTCCGTTTAATTTTGTTTATTTTTTTTTCTTGTTTCTTGATTTTTTTCCCTCTTCAGCTGAAAGGAAAATTCGTTTCCAACTGTTAAGAGATCGCTATCGATATCGAGTGATCGTATTTATGGTGAACCGAGTAATTATATTTCGCGAAAGAGTATCGAGCAACAGTGACTAATCGAGTGATGTATGTATATATGTATATATATGTATATATGTACACGTGGGTGTCCCGCGCAAAGAAGGCGAACGTCTATACCGACGAACATGTTTGTGCTTTTACTGAGAAGACGATAGGTGACAGTGAGGAATCAGCTGATCGTTTAGGGGCGCCACGCTCTCTTATCCTATCTCGCGCGCGCTTTCTGTTTCCCTCTCCCTCTCTCTCTCTCTCTTTCCTTTCCTCTTCTAGACTCCTCATAGGAGACTCTTCTTCCTCTGACGTACATATATATGTAACCGCGCATAGTAGCTACTACCATGCGGCCCGCCGACTGTATTTGATTTTCCCGCCAATGAATCGTACGCACTCGAAGGTTATATACGTACGTTTTCTTCGATCAATCAATTACCAGTGTAAGTTACATCTTCTATCATGCTTGGTGTTCTCTATAATGGAGATCATTCCACTTTCTTCGTACGAAAAAGGTGACAAAGTGGAGAAGAAAGACTCGCTGGAATCGTGTCAATTGATGGAATTACGAAGTTCCAATGATCCTCGATTTATTGTCGGAAGATCCAGTGCTATGTGTGTACCTTTTTGCTTATTATCATCGTGTGAAAATGGATTGTGATATATTACTTTTAAGGTGAAATGTTCATGAAAAACGTGAAAAAGAGATAAGTCGAGTGTCCGCCCTGAGCGGAATCAGCATTTGAGGTAACAAATTAATAGTCTAGTTTTTCTTTTTTTTTTTTCTTTTGTTGCTTCATAGTTTTATTTTTAAAGAAAAGTAATGAAAAAGATCGTTGAAAGTAACATTGCGTATACGTGAACGATAACGATGATTCTCTTCTTCGATATTTTTAATCGTGATTTTATTTATTCTAATCTATTTCGTTTCATTTCATGTCGTAATAAAATGTTCACGTGATGAAATTTAAACTTTTAAACATCGTATTATAACACATGCATGCGTTCGGAAAATGCGATTGACAAATCTAAAATTATGTTTAGTGAAATCTCAATATTATAAATTATATACAAAAGTACGATTTTTTACTTATTTGGCACGATCTTTACGTAGTAAAATTTAAAAATGACGATTAGAAATATATTCGTAACTCATTGAACAGTTAGAATGATAATAATAATTTAAAAATTCATAAATCATTTATGAATAGAGGAAATTAAATTATGCTGTATTTGTAAAATTATATTTCAAACTCATTGTATGAAAATTTTATTTCAAATTAATAAATGTATCATAGAATTTACAAATCTATATGATTCTATTACTATCTATATAATATCTAAATGATATTTGTGCTACATACAAAATATACTTATATCGATGATTGTATGAGGTTAGAATCATCCAAACAATATTTAGAATGTTAAAATTTGTAGTTGTCTTGATACTGTGTATCCTCTCGTTGAAGTCTAATATTTATTATAAACGTTACTATAAACGATATGTATTAAAAATGAAGAAAAGAAAGAAAAAAAGTAAAATTAAATTTATATTATATACATTTTTTTGTTGAACACGTGCTAGTTTGACAACAAACTTGCAATGAGTTTTCGATAGGCGCACAGTGACGTACTGCGATTTCGTAAAACCTGTAACTGCAGGAAAATTGAAATTCAAACAATTTTCTTTTATAAATATTTTTTTTCAACGATTGCCGATCGTTGAAACTTGAACGAATTTCGATTTTCAAACGTTCTTCGTTTCTATTTTCCATAATCAACAAATTAAGTCATGAAAATTCGCTCGATATTTCTCTCCTTATTATCTATGTGGACTTTGATCTCAATATTTTTTGAACGACAAAAATTTATTGATGGATTAATATGGCTTTATGCAATGTTTATTATTTCTTATACAACGATCTTCGATTCTACAAGAATTTAATGCGTAACTGGTTGAGATTTATCAACAAAATTTAAGAAAATGCACATATATTATTTCTAAAATAACATTGATAATGAGATACGCGATATAAGAAATGAAATTTTTTATTTTTTAAAATATTCTGTATATTTTAATTTTTCATCTTATGTCTTACATACATAATATTGTAATTTGAATAAATTCTGAAAATAAAGAATTACTTGTATGTAAAAATTTTGAGAATTTTTTAGTGAATCATATATTTCTATTTCTGATATGTTAATATTATTTTGTAATTGATGTAATATAAAATTGAAATATGTGATTCTTATTTCATAATATCGTATAAAATAAAATTAATTAGTTGAAATAATACAACTTCTGATTGAAAAATATTTGATTCTCTTCAAAATGGAATAATTTTTAAATTTTAAAATTGGACAAATGATTAAACAAAATGATTTTTTTCGGAAAGGATTACTAGATGACGCGTAAAAAAATTTTTGAAAAAATTATAATTATGATCGAAAACATGAAGAAGTAAAAATTTCTACAATTTTCTTATCTAAAACTATAATGAAAAATCAAACGATATGTATTGTAAATTTATATCAGTTATATACGAAAAATTTAATCGAAATCTGTCGATGCAGAGACAAGTGACAGATATCGAAAGATATATTTTAAGACTGATTAAATATTTTTTACCAAAAGTTGTATTTTTTCTTGATATATTATATCAGAAAGATTTATTGTATTGGATATTAATTTAACTTGTTATATAATTTTTCACTAAAAATTTAATCATTTGTATACGTACGTGATATAATTATAATTTTCGAAAAATCACTATGCCAACTATGTTATTGTAAATTATCATTAAGACGAGTACACACATATTTTGTTTGTTTTGTGTGCCCTTCTAAAGAATGATGGAGAATGAATGAAATTATACATAAAAGTGAAAAGAACAAATTTTGACGTAGATCATTCATTCGAAGAAAGTTAATTAATATGTGTAATATTACTTGGAGCATCCAGCTTAATGAATTGTTTGTTGCATGGGAAATGATCCCATGTAAAATTGAATATTCGAATTGGTGATTTTCGTTGGCCGGATAATAAATCAATATAACAATATATCGATAAATCTTTTTTTTTTTCGGATAATAATGATATACACGCACGAGTTTCTCTAGAAAATTACATGTATTACAGCTAAATCACCGCCCAATTGAATTTAATTCGTCGATAGTTAATGTTCTCCTTTTATGCTCCGATGAAAATCTTTATCGAAAATGTAATAAACTTTGTATTCGTGATACATTGTTGTATCTGTACCTATTAAATTGCGCAGTCGAATTTTTCTGCAAAAATGTTCGTACGATCGGTAATTTTTATCTCGATTGATAAGATAACCGAATATGTAAGAAAAACAATAAAAGAATAATAAAAATGTATAAAAAAAAAAGAAAAATTCTAAAATCTCATAGTAATTTTTAATGTATCTGTGATTCATATCTTTCGTTTCGAATTTGTAAGAAATTTCATATCTTCAATGATCTTTTCAATGATAATTTTACACACACACACACACAAAAGTATCTTGAAGTTTTTTTTTTTCATGAAATTATTCTTACCATTCTAAAAATATAATTTATCACATATTTGTTTAATTGGTGAACAGAATTGAAAATTCTTTTCAATATTCGAAAATAAAATTAAGATATGATTCGATATTTAATAAATTAATTGAAAAATTTTAAATTTATGATGAACGCAGAGTTATTTATTCTAAGTGTAAGAGTTTTAAATGCTGTTACGTCTAGCAAAAAGTAATTAAACGAACTAGCCGTATCATAAAACTGATTAGATCTGAATGATTGAACTTCGTTTTATATATATATTGTATATATTCATTTTTTATTTTTATAATCTTACTGAAAATAAAATTGAATCGATTTACAAATTTACCAAATTTATGAATAAATCAAATATTACATTTTTTCTTCTTAAAAGTATTATTATATTTAGATACGTGTTTGATTCTTCGTAACATATCAGACTAATAATTTGAAGAAAAAGAATTTTGAATTGAATTTTGAATTGAATATGAGATTAATTTAAATTTAAGCACGATGGTTTGAAATAGAACTATAATTAATAATATTATATTTTTGTGATAAACGGGAAGAAGAAACATGATATGAAATATTCACCATGTTTTTCTCCACGAATTTAATAATGACGAATACAATAATAGCATAGGTATGTACTCATTTGAACATTATATATTTGTTATTAAGTTTTTCCAAATTTCACTTTTGTGTATCTATAGATAAAAAATTCAAATATAAAATTCTAATAGATAAAATAAACTTAATGGATAGTTATAAGATTACTATTTGTAACATCAAACAAAGAAATATAGTGTTTTATCCATTATAAAACGGAAAATGAAACGGATGAGATATTAATATATCGCCAATATCGCAAATACCATTAATCTCTATGTTTCAATTCCAGTATTAACCTGAATGCTCTATCTTCTCTGGTTTTTCATAATTTTCAACCAATCGCCGCATGTCTTTTCTCAATTTTCCCTTGTATTGCAAATTTTTTTCGTTATTCAATTACACGTTTTATCGATTGAAAAAAAAACACGATAAATTCATTTTTCTTACTTTTTGTACTTTTACATTACTTTTAAATTACTTTTAAAAGAGAGTAATTTTAATATTATTTGAGAAAAAGAGAAATCGGTTGAATTCACTAACGATATTTTCAAAATTGATAAAATACCAAAAGTTAGTGATCATTAATATTTTTGAAATAAAAATCTCTACGATCAAATAAAGGAAAACCGATACGAAAATTAAAAATTATTCTTTTGTAAAAGAATGTGAAACATGTGATTTTCATTGTATAAACAGATATAAAATCATGATAATATTCGAATATAATATTCGAACTATTTTATTTCTGAATTTTTTACAAAAGCATTATTTAAATATTTTATATTAAAATAATTTTTTTTAATATTACATTTTTTTATAAAAAAAAATCTATAGAAATAAATATTGATTCAATGGTACATTTTGTGTTTCTTGTGTTCTGATCTCTGTGAAATGCTCGTTTATCATTGTATCACAAAATTATTGCAAACTTGTACAATTTTCTTTTCAACATTTAATTACAATAGAATCTCTATTTGAATTAATTTTCTATTAATTTATTGTTTGAATTGTACATCATAATTATAGTTGTATTCTCTATCTTCACAATAATATAAATAAAATTTAATTTAAAATTTGAATACGTTCATATAGTGCATACAAATATGTTAAGTAACGAAACGAAATTGAAAATACTGAAATAATTAAAAAATTAGAAAGCAGTGAGAGTAACGTTAAAAAACAAATGGATGAAATTAGAAAATTATTTGCAGGATGCACGTTCTTTTACATATTACAAAAATATTACAAAAATTTATGCAATTTGATTGTACAAAAATGGTATGAGATCTCTAATTTTATAATGCAAACTATCTTTTATACTATTATCTCAATTATATTGTGCATAAACGTATTATTTTCTTCAAAATATAGAATAATTCATCTAAGAAAAATCTGTATTCCATTATTCGAAAATTTCCTTATTCTTGTCTTTCTATTAATTCAGATAATCGAGATTTTGTTGTATGCAATCTAAAATAGATAAATATTTAAAAATTTTGAGAAAATTTTTGTGTGATATAATTAATATGAAAAAGAAGATACAATATGGTATCCGATATTCATTGGATTGAAAAAATAATGTACTATTGCAGATATATTGATAAGAATTTTTTAATCCATTTATAAATTATAATAATTTATATTTTTATAAAAATCATAACAAATTAAGAAACAAAAACATCTATATCTTTTCCTATAATTGTCATTTCTTCTTTATAATTCATTTTTTTATCTTAACATCTATATCTTTTTTTATAACTATCATTTCTTCTTTATAATTCATTTTTTTATCTTAATTCATCTTTTTATCAAATAACTGTATAATAAATGAAATCGGAAATTAGTTTTTGTTCATTTTATTAAAATAATTTTCTTAATCTCAACCGAACTTAATATTGGGATATTCACTTAATAAAAATTAAATATCAAATATCTAAATATATTCGATTCATTGAAAACTCTCTTAATTTAAATATAAAATCTGATTAATTGAGATTCATTGTTTCAGTAAATTTCTTTTTTTAAATTATGTTTAATGTGAATTTAATAAGATAATTTTCGTATTTGATGATTCATGAATTCCGAACAATTAAATAATTATTATTTACAAAAAAGTACATTTCGCTAATTTCAATAATCTTGAAATATGTTGTTGAAATCAATATTCTGAACGATTTTTCTCAGTAGCTATAATCAAATTATTCAGCCATAATTTTTATGGTATTCACAAAAATATATTCAATATTATACATATTATATCTGTATATATTCATGCTATATATATTCATATATATTCATGATATATTCATGCACATAGATTTTAATCTAACTTAATTTCAGAAGATAAAAATCGTATATTATATAAAATAAATTGAATATTCTATGGATTCTTTGGAAATGCGATAATAAAATAACTGATATATTTATCATTACAATTTCGCTTAAACGTTGTTTTATATTTTATTTTCGTATTTCGTATTTCGTAGAATATTCGATTATTCCAAAATTCATCAAAAAGTTCTTACTTTTTAACAGTTCACCCGTTATGTATTTTAGTTGCCTGCCTTGCAATGTGTTTCTATAAACAATAGATAAGATGATATGATATTGACGCACGTATTATGAACGTATATAGACGAAATTCAATGACAACTATTTCTTACAAATATCACAGAAAAAATTCCTGCTCATAACATAACATAACATAATTCGAAATTGTTAAAATCAATTAGATCCTATTTATCAAATAAAGAACATAATCGGAGAAATTATTGCCACCCCTTCTCCTTCTCTCATATTTCGTCCATACAATACATATTTAACCTAAAATTTAATTCGAACGATAAACAATATCACAAACATGGAAATTACTATCGTGTATAACATCCAAACGCGTATATTTTTGCGGGATCAAGACATATCTAGAGAAAAAAAAAAAAAAAAAGAAAAAAAAGGTCAGAATCATGACTCACCGACAACACATTTCAAGATCATTGAGATCAAGGAGGCGTACCTATTTCGTGAATAATTACCATAAAATTACTTAATCTCTAATCCAGATCCGCATACCGTCGTAACTCGAGCCGATCGAACTCGAGCCGAATTGAGCAAAAGGATTTTTCGTGTTTCAGGAGAACAGCGGCGTTCAAGATAGTGTCGAGGGGGAGGCATTGTTTACGATACGTGCGTGGCCGCGTGCGTGCGTGCATGGAAGAGAGAAACGGACGAAGGACCTCGAGGTACGAAGGAGAACGAGGCGGAGCAAGGTGGCTCCGCTAACGGCACGAGCGGCGGTGAAAAAATGTCGAGCGCCGCAGACAGTCCTGATGGGATGGCTTTGCAGTCGCACTATTCCTTACGATGGAACAATCATCAGACGCATATACTTCAGGCCTTCGAGGCGTTGCTACACGCGGAATTACTCGTTGACGTGACCCTGGTCTGCGCCGAGACTAGTCTCAGGGCGCACAAGGTTGTTCTTAGTGCCTGCAGGTAAGGAAACATTGTTTCGTGCCGATCTTTCGTGTGTGTGTGTGTGTGTGTGTGTGTGTGGTGTTGTGTATATGGAGGGCAAAGAAACCTAATATGACGTAGCAAAAGTTGATTTGCGTACTTTCTGCGTTCTTGGCAGAGAGAGAGAGAGAGGATAAAGAAGAATAAATTGTATTGCTTTGTGAAAATTTGTATTACTAAAATTTGGAATTTGATTTAATCTCATTGTGAATATAACTCAAGGGATTAAATTGTTGAAGATGATTGATATTTTTGCATCTAGTTGGTATTTAAATAAAGAGAAATTATTTGTATTTTATATAAGTTAGAACTATTGAAAGCTAAAAAAGATATATCTAATATGATTTACTTAAGAGATACTGATTCGGTGTATGCTAATTATTTTGAAGTTATTTTTATATGTGTCTTTATTATATATTATTATAAATGTTTTTAAATAGTTTTTATAAATTTTAATAGTTTTTATTATATTAATTTTATTATAGTAAATAGTATATTGAAATTATGATTAAATCATATTAGAAATACTAGAATATTAGAAATAGTATATTGAAAAAGAAAAAAACTTTTTCATTAAGATAAAAAAATAATCTTTCAGTCGATTAAACTGTTCAAGCACATTATTAATTAAATAGCTCTAGTATGTGTACGTGCATTTATGAAATTCAAGAATGTGATGTAAAATTATCAGAGATTCAATAATTTTTAGATTTAATAAAGTTCATTTATTGAAGTACTTCTCTTTTTATAATTATTGATTACATGGCATCGCAATTTATCTTTTTATACATGATTAAATACTAATATAATATAAAAAGTGATAAATTTTAACACTTTCTTTATATGATATATTGAATGAGTAAATGATACAAGTGGTTATATTAGGTATCTTTATTCTATCTCTGTTCTCATCTTCTACCTTATCTGCTGTAATATCATTATTTTGCTTATTTTTCTTGTTTCGTATGATATTTATTGATAATTGAAAACGCTTTGTCTTGAGTAATATATAAATAAAATACTTGAACAATGATATATTTAAATAATATATCATGTTATTTGGATTGATGTCATTTTTAAATGAAAAATAATATGCGGAAATAAATCAATTTATTATATATTCATGTTTTAAAATATTTTAAATATGTATAAATATTTATTTTTTGAAACTATTATATAATTTACTGAATTTTTTTTATTTATTTATTTATTTTTTTTTTTTATATATTTACTGGAAACTTATTCAACCTTAGATTATATCATCTTGTAATTCGAAATTCGATTTTAAACCGTTTATTGATAACTAAACTCAAACCGTTGTTTACGATACAATTACAATATATAATAAGTTATAATCTAATTTCAAGATATTTATGTTTACAAATATTTTTCTTAGAAATAATTTTTCTTAGAAATTAAATATTGAAAGATTGGAAATAAATTGTTTTCACATGCTGAATCTCCATTGATTTTTAAGGTGTTTTTAAACTAAATTAGCTTAAGAAAAAGCAGTTTTCTCAGATTTCTAAGTTAAATTAAAAAATAAGAGCTAAGCTTCTAAGATTTCTATGATAAATTAATTTTTGTCTAATTATATGGTTATATATGGTTAATATTTGTAATTGATTTCTAAACTCATAAAAAATATATATTTGATACATATTTTTTTCTTTTTATCGATTAAATTCCATTTTGAGATGAAAATGTGAAATTATCCTGTAAAATTGAGAGTTGAAAACATATATTTTGAAATATCTTGAGAATTAGACAGCGTAAAATATTTTCTTTTTTCTTAAATTGCATTTTTGAATTAGAAATCATATAAGAAATTTTAACTTATAAAATTAACCTTTTTTATACGATATATTAAAGATTTTGAATTTCTATTAATTTTTTTTTTTAATAAATATTAAGTTACACTTATAATAATTTACATACTAAAACTAAAAACTACAAGTCAAAATAAAAGATACATATTTTTGTTTCTTGATTTTATTATGAATTTTATAAATAAAATTATTATTTTATATAATGTTTGAAATAGTGAAAGTTTTTGAAAAATGTAAAATATAAATGTTTGTTATATATAAGAATAACGATATGATTGCAATTAATCATTATAGTTGATTTAAAGAAAAAAATTCCACGAGATTTTCAAATTTGCCTGAACGATTACAACAAAAATACCAAATACCAAAGTAAAATTATGTTATAACAATTAATTAATTATAATATATTATAATAATTGAATAATATGAATGAAGTTATTACAAAATTGATAAGTTACAGATAAATGATATACATTTCAATTATGTTATTTTTGAATATAAATTGATAGTTAATATAATGATAAAATCTATATCAAAAAGATAAATCTATGTCAAAAAGATACTTGAATAAGTGGACTTAGAATAAACAATACAAACATTTATTGAAATGAGAGAACAAAAAATATAGATAATGAACACAAATCAAAGAATAAATTTAGAAAAATTTCAAACTTCCATGTATTGATTATCATGAAATTCATATTTTTAAATGTAATTAAAAAAAGACAAGCTTATTACTTGTCATCATATCCACAATTTGATACAACATATGGCAGCTAAAAATTTTGTATAAATAAATATTTTGAAATAGATTATTTGAAAAATAAAAAATAACATTTGAAGATAATGTTTATAATAATGATTACAGTTCAAGTATCATTAGTACTAATATATAAAAGTTAAGTTAACTTTCAAATATTATCGTATCGTGTTCTCATACAATTCACTTCGACAAAATATGCATAGTTACACAATTCCATCCACGATTTCAGCAAGTAGTTAATTACTTTCACCACTTTCATTGTTGTTAAAAGAAATAAGCGAATAGTTGGGGGGCCATACATTCGACAAAGTGTGTTCATAGCTCTGAATATACATAGAAGCTTACGAAATCTAGAAAATTAACGAAAAAGTTATTTGCCTATCAAGGATTTTATTTCCAATGATTCTGACAACTGGTCTTATTATTATTTTTTATTTAACTTTAACTTTTTTTAACTTTTTTTTCTATTCCGGAACAGAGATAGAGCAAAGAAATTGTACAAGTTCATGAGAATAAATAATTGAAAATTATTGACAATTTCAAGAAATATAATGCTATTCGAATTATTCAACCGTTGATATAGATAGATTTCACAATATAGTCGTCATATTAAATATGAATATTAATTTACATTCAAAAACTAATATAATTGAAATGCAGTTATTGATTCATAATTAATTATTATGTTATAGACAATTGTTTTGATACACTTGCTTATATAAGTAAATGTATGAAAATCTTGTGAAATTCTGTTTTAAAAAATTGACTATGACGATCATTATCAGACAAAAGTAAAATATCTTAAGAATATAGAATTCTGATATACAAGTCAATATTAAAAATCAACATAAGATTCTTATTAACGTTAATTTATTTAAACAAGCACAATTTTTCTTTGAATTATTTTATAATGAAATAATTTTTTTATTTCATTTATGAAATTTCACAACAAGCGTTATCTGATATAATTTCTCATATATTTTTTAATTTTTAATATTATCAATTGCATTAGAAATATACACTTCTTTTATACTCTCACAATCACAAGATTGTAATAAAAATTGCTGTTATTGAATTTAAATGAATTAATTCGAATAAAAATTTCTTTGTAAAAATGATTCTTTTTCATCTGAATATAAAATAAGTTACTTGAATATAAAATTAATTGAGATAATAATTCCAAATTATTATTTTCAAATATTCAAATAATAATTTTCAAATAAAATAAGGTCAAACTTGTTGATAATCTCTCTGTAATTGCACTGAGAATAATATGTTTCTATTGAAAAGAAAATAGCTGATAACGATGATCTTCGATCCTATATAGAAGCAAAAAATTTATTAGTAAGATATTAAAGTAAAACAAATTTCTTTTCGTGATGGAAAAGTTATATATAAAAAAAAAACTATTACAATTATATGAAAATATATTTTAATACTAAATGTTAATCTTTACTAAATGTTAAATCTTATCCAATCCAAGCTGATGTAATGGATTTCTATCACATAAGTGAAGAGCCAAAATTTAATTTCCATCATAGTGGATATATAATATGAATAAAAACTTACAATATTCTTGATGAAGAAGTGACAACTAGTTTTATATTAAAAAGTGTAGAGAAAACTATTATATAGTATAATATAATGTATAGTATAATACTATATAATAGTATATTATTACTACTATATTAATACACTATTATATAATATTTCTATATATATACTAATTCAAATGATATGATTTTTTTTGAATTACATGTGTTTTAACTATTAAATACATCATTTTACATTCACACAATTTCATATTTATCTAATCCAATTTTTATATATGCTGTCTCTAAAAAGCAATAAGACTGGTATTATAAAATATAAATCTTTTCGTAAAAAATATACATTATTTTCTTCGAAATAATTTTTTTTGTAAAGCTATACACCGACGGAGACACTGTTTCAATCTTAATAACAATGTTAAAATGCTTCTATTGCTATACAATATTTTCTGGACATTGCCCATTGCTTTCAAATCTTGAGATAGTTTTCAAATTTTGAGAAGAAAAAAAAAGAAAATCAAATAAATTTAGAAGAATATAGAAAGTGTAAAATCACAAGAATTTGTATATTTACAAATTTATTTGACAAAATTTGCATAACATTGGTTCAATATCATTATTTTATTTTTAGTAGTTATTTTTATAAAAATGGTTGCCAAATCGTTCATATTATTTCAATCGAATTGAAATTGATATTGAAAAGATATATGTTTTTTAAATAACAAAATGGTACTTATATAATATTGTCAAATGTTTATTCTGTATATTCTATATTTATTTCTCCAAGAATTCATATTTTTTTTTTCATTTCATATAATTTGAACATGTTTTCTTACATGTACAGTATTTATATACTTATTTAAAATAATAAAAGTTAAAAAATAAATCAATCATTCGCAAAGTTTTTTATATTTTTTATTTTTGCTCTTCACACATTCAAACACATTTGAAAAAAAAACTTATTACTTATTGATAAAATGATATTGATTATAGCTTTTATTATGTTATTTTTAATTCCAATCTATTTATCTGAGAAGATAAAAAATGTAAATAAATTTTCATGCGATTAGTCTGTTTTTTAATTTTTGTTAGAAAATGTATATATTTAAAGAAATAAATTTCATTATTCCAATATAAATATATTATTAAGATATCCATATAATTTTCTTACCGAATTTTTTCGTGTTACACGATATGGATGCTCCCTTAATTATTGACAAACATGTATGAATTTGTGATTTTATCGTGTACAATAATTTTACACATGTAAAATTACACAAGATGATGAAACAATTGATTAAACAGCTCGAATCGGTCAAGAAACCGCATCGTTTAAATTATGCATGACAAATACATAATATATAGAGGAAAAAATATTTGTAGAGGAAAATATATTAGTAGTGATTTAACTCGCATCATATTAAAAGATGAAAAATAATTTGACAAAAGATCAATTTGATAAGTTATTTGAAAAATAAGAATAAAATTGAAATATGATCCGATATTTCTGTTTACCAATATATAATACGAAATATTTTACTGTTTGATTTTATTTTACTTAACATATCTACTATTAGATAATAAAAAATTCTTGTTTGTAAATTCAAAATATTTTTTTAGTATTATTTTCTCTTTCATGAAAGAAATATACGATAAAAATTTTTAGATATTTCTAGAAATAGCTACAAATGATTGAATTGGATTATATTTAAAATTTTATTTTTAAAATTTTTTTTAATATTTTAAAATTTTTAATTTTACTTATTACAAATACTTCAATTACAATGAATATAGAAAAGATTTCCAAAATGTTGTCATAAAAATAAAGATTCGATAAAAACGATATAAACGAGAATTCCTCGTTCAATTCATGTTCTTTTGAATTTTTCCTTTCAAATTATGTTATACATAACTTTTGTCAAAGCTAGACGATCATCAGAACTAAAAATAGAATGTCGTAGAAAACTTTTTCACTTTTCGAAATCGTAAGTTTTATAAATCGATATAATTTTTTCCTCTGTTAAGCAGGAATAGATAAGAATAATTATTTTGATAAATGAAAATTTATTTTTTAAATCTTTTGCATTTTCTTTTTTTGTTATAAAAAAATAATAAAACTGTTTTGATTGATATTTGATTCTAAATTAATATGATACTTTTTTAATCAACAGAATACTTAATGCTATTGTAATTTGAAATCTAAAGTCCTATTTTCATTTTCATCATTAGATATGTTTCTCAAACACATAAAGAGTTTCTTTTTCTATCAATATATTCAGTATTCAGTTATAATTGTAAATGGTTAAAATACCAAACGATAATGATTTTTCTAATATTTTTTTTTTTTTTTTTTCTAAATATGTTTCATTTCTTCAATTCCTTAATCTGACTAATGATATATTTATATAGATGCATATATAAATAGATAAAGATACATTCATGCAAATACAAAGTATCTCTTTTATCTTATTTTTACAGATCTTTGGCTGCTAAAAATAAAATTTACCATGATAATATTTATAGGCCCAAAGCTTAATATATTTCAAAGATTCGTTACACAAATACTTAAATCCTGCTAGAAAATTATATATCAACAATATAAATTAATGAATTATTTTTATTATAATATTTTCAATATTATTATCATTCTTACGACAATAAGAATTTTTGTAACGTAATTTAAGTATATTAATTTTTGTAACGTAAAAAATTTTTGTAATTTCTATAACATAAATAGTTTTATTGTGAATTAATATTGATTATATTATTAAACAAAAAAATATTACTCTATTCAAACGATAGTGATTTGTCATTCTTATTTACAACGTTATTTAAAAAATATCTAAAACATATTATCATAAATATGGTTCGTGTACTTGGCTCATTAACCTTCTATATACTTCTTTTTTTTCTTTTTTCTTTTTTTTTTTATTCAATCATTCCATACATTATGATAACTTTGTAAAACGAATCATTACGAAAAATAGTTCTTCACGATACGATCTAAACTCATAAAAAATACGATTTTTAAATGTATAATAATATTTTATTATGAAGATTTCCTTTTTTAATAAGATATCCAAATGTGTTTTAATTTTCAAAATTAATTCATTTTCCATTAATATTTTGAAAATGATGATATTTATGTATTACTTTTGAAATAAATTCATAGATATACAATGATTTTATCGCTTTTTATATGCAAAATTAATTCTGGAACGACTGTTAGATATAGAATATTAGATTGGATACAAATTAGCTTTGTACTAAAATCGTATTCTTATTCTCTATTAATAGATTTTTAAAATATAATAGTTTATTTGATTATACAGTTTATATTAGAAAAGAAGAAAATAAAAAAAAAAGTAAGAAGAAAAAGTGATTGAAAAATTTGTAAGATAATGTCAAAAATTTAAAAAATAAATTTAAGAAAACAAATTATATTTTTAAATATGTAATACGCGATGTAATAAATCGATACGTTTATTTTAATATAATGATTTCTTTAATTTTATCTTTTCTGTAATTAATTTTATGTTACTCTCAATCAATTATAAAAATTAGAATATCAATATAATTTTGATATCTAACTTTTAACTTTCCACCTCATATTTTAAATAAAAAAAGAACTAATGGCAAAAATGCATAATATGTCTTAATATAATATACGAATTCTAAAAATAAATAACAATTGATTTTTTATCTATGTATTGTTGTAATGATACAAGAAGAATTAAAGAAATGTTAAATTTTATGTCACAAAGATATTGGATCATTATAAAAAGATCATTTATAAAAAGAATTAAATAATAATTGTTTATAGAAGTTTTGTCTTATATTTTAATAATAAAACTATACGGAAACGAAGATTTGCTTTGATAATATTTCTTTTAATAATATATTTTTCACAAATCGTGGTAAAAGAAAAATTATAATATAAAACAAAAGTATCTTGAAATTATTCAAAATTTTCCATATCATTAAATAGTTATTAAATGGGAATTAAATAAATTGTAATTATTCGACTAACTATCTATTGTTGATTATTAGTCAGAATAAATATATTTGTTTCTAGTTTTTTATGATCTTTAATATAATTGTGATATTTGTGATAATTGTGATAAAATCAAAAATGTTTTTAAGAAAATTTTATCACTTCGAAAAGATTATGAACTATTGTATTTGTTTACGAGATTATTCATTGTGGTTCAAATTAAATAGACAATGACTTCATATTAGAACAGTGTTTTTCAATCAATATATATAAATAAATCTATCGAATATAATTTATTAAAATTTTTACAAAACATATTTAATATTTATAAGCAATGATCACGAATATTTATACAAAATAAAATGTTCATGAATAATTTTAGATTAAAGAAATGAAGTATGAATATTTTATATTTTTCGTCATATCGTGTACATTCAAATTTTTCATAAATACAATCTATTAAATGACAAGTCGATTAAAAAATTAAAAATCATCATTGGTTACAAATTATTATTTTTATCGATATCTAGGTTTGTTATCAAAATTCTGATCTCTTATCAATATTATAAATATTTTTCAAATCTTTTTAAACAAAATTTAATAACAAACAATAATAGCTATAAAAGAAATATGTATTTAGCATTTCAAGCATTTGAATAAAAATTTTCATTCTAAATGTGTAGTAAAAATTTAAAAAATTTTTACAATATGTCGTTAATTCAAAAAGGTTGGGAAACACTGTAATAAAAGTTGAATGTCTTTGATTTATATCTCGTCTGTATTACCTGTGCTAGCATGATTCATAAGTCTGTCTATTTATGTAAACACTATGACATATGTTCGACAAACAAGATTGACGAATCACTACTACCTGAAGAAGCCAATTCTTCTTAATGATAAAATATTAATTTAGTTACATTGCACGATATTAATATTATGAAAAATATCTGTAAATTCGACAATAAAATCAAAATCGAAGATCGTTTCTCCCCCTTTTTTTTTCATTATAAATACGTTAATAACTTCCAAGAATGATATTTTCATTTCACTTGCTATTTATTTTAATAACATACAATTACATAGAATACATTACATAGAATTAATAGAATAATTAAATATCAAAAGTTCGAAACTTCTTCAATTCCTTTTCTAATCGTACGTTCAACTTTACACAGATTGACTTTAAACTTCTCTAGAGGCGCTAATAAAACATTTCTAAATAAAAACAAAATACGCTTCCAATTTTTCTTTTTATTATTATTAAACATTCTTTATTATCAAAAAACTCCCGTAGCGAGGAAGTTTTTTGACATATTTTTAAAATAATTTCAACGAAAAAAAAAAAAAAAGAAAAACCAAATAAAACAACTCGATACTCGATAAAAGCGAAAACCGTTTGAATTGCAGCCCGTTCTTCGAGAGGATATTTGCGGAGCATCCCTGCAAACATCCGGTGATCGTGCTAAAGGACTTCCCTGGCCACGAGGTAGCGGCGCTGATCGACTTTATGTACCGTGGCGAGGTGAGGGTTGGCCGCGAGGAGCTTCCCGGCCTGATGAGGGCCGCGGAGAGCCTGCAGGTGCGTGGACTAGTGTTGTCGGAACCGAGACCTACGTCACCACCGGAAACACCGACCGCGGACCTCCTCCTGGGCGAGCCCTCGACGCCCGAGGGGGCCAGGCAAGGTACGCCCGAGGAGGATGACAACGCGTCCGAGAGCACCGCGCCCCCGTCCACCCGGGAACAACCACCTCCCGTCACGACACCCACCATTTTCCACCCTGCGAGGGACCACCGTGATATGTTGCCGCATATGGGCCACTTGAACTTTGGGATACGCGAGTTGCGTGAAAGTTGCGGATCCCCGCTTTTGCCGCGGCGGAAGCAAGCACGGCCGCGGAGGAGATCGGTCGAGCTCGTCCCTCAAGATCTGAGCCGACCCCATCCACCGCCGAGTCTGAGCCCGCCTGCGAGCGGACTGGATCTGACCGGGTCTAACAACAATCATCAGCAATCGCAGCAGCAGCAACAGCAGCAACAACAGTCTCAGGGTCATCGTCCGCAGCGGGAGGGAAGCTCGCCCACCGGCAGGACAACGCATCCGTATCAGCAGCAACAGCACCAGCAACAACAACAGCAGCAACAAGAATCTCCACTCACACCGCAACAAAGCTCCGTGACGCCCATATTCCCGTTGGACGGTGTCGTGTCTCTAGGTGGTGGACTGTTCCCTCATGTAGGTGCCCTAGACAGGGGATCCCTTTTGGCGGATCTCCACGATAGTTTTAAACCGGAAGCGCTGCACGGACTTTTCGGCGCGGCCAGCCTCGGGACTCACCACCCGGGTAAAAAGCCAAAGAAGCACAGGGGCGACGGTGACACGCCGCACAGGTGGGGCGACCACAGTAGCAGGGGCCTCCCCGTCGGAAGGCCGAAAGGACAGCACAGCGCACCTAGGGGCGGCCCGCCCAGGTCTTGGACGAACGCGGAGCTGACCGAGGCGTTGCAGCACGTTTGGAATAAGAAGATGACCACGTCGCAGGCAAGCAGGATATTCGGCATCCCGTACAACAGCTTGTTAATGTACGTGCGGGGGAAATATGGGAAGAGTTTGAAACTCGAACAGCTGAGAAGGGACTGTACGGGGGCGACTACGGGCGAGGTAGTTATGAATTCGCTTAACAACAACGACAAGGCCGTCCAGCCGCCCGCGCAAATCATCCACCCCCTTGCTGGCCTGCCGCCCCATCCGGGCGACGACGCTGGATTCCCCCATCACTCGTTGCTCACGAGCAACTTGCCGCACGGTTTCTTCCCCGACTTTGCCCCCGCGGAAGCGTTGAACGATCGTTACTCGTTTGACAATCATATTCGATAAATCGAACCAATCCGACGCAAACCAACTTGTTTTTTCTTTTTTTTTTTCTTTTTTTTTTTTCCAACTTCTCGCCGATTTCTATTTTTGCGATACGATAGCTATATATATATATATATATATATATATATATATATATATATACATATATATCTATTTATTATATGTCGACAACCATTATATTCTTAACAACCGGGTTTATTCCATTAATATCGTTGTTTCAATCAACCAGAAAGAGAAAGAGAGAAACAGAAAGAGAGAGAGAGAGAGAGAGAGAGAGAGATTGACCAAGCAATGTAGTAGTACCTTCGTATCTTTCTTGCTGCTGCTGCCCCCCTTGTTGGAGTGCGTTCAGACGAGCTTCCATTCCCATTCGAAGAATTATTTCCAAGATACTTATCATTAATCCTAACTAAACTGGATGCTGTTCAGTTTCGTATACGAGACATCGTACGAAATGTCGTCGTTTTTCGAAATTTTCGTTTTTACTTTTCATCCCTGATAATGATCCCCGAAGCGACGAGAGAGTAATAGACCTGCAATAAACGGACAAATTATGTCAATTTCATATGGAATTAGATTACGATCGGAAGGAGAATGGGGTGGGATATATATACAGGGGTGTTTGCACAATAACCACACACACGCAGTGTCGCGCGAGCTTGCCAAGATTCTCTGTTTCTTCCTCTCTCGTTATGGAAGCATGGCTACCAGTTGACCTGGTTACACGACTCGTTTCCGGTTTTCGGTACAATATCAAGCATGAATGTATATATATATGTATGTATATATGTATATATATATACATATGTACATATGTTCACATATATACATATATCTATATATACATATAGATACATTTATAATTGTTTCCTCGATCGCTGTTAATTTTTTCCAATTGCAATCGTATTTTAACGTGATGTAATACTTTTTTTAAAACTCGATATAAACGCGCGAACAATCGGCCGATTTTTGAAATTTCGAGAAAAAAAATCGATCGATGACAAAGACTGTGAACCTCGTAGTTGTGTATCTTTGATCGGTAAAATCTTGGCGAGCTCCTCGAAACTTTGTTCGATGAGTGAGTGTGAAAAAAAAGTGGGAGGAGGAGGGACGAATGGGAGTGGGAGGAAGAGCAAAAAAAGAAAACAAAACAAAAGAAAACAGAAAGAAACGAGAACACGAGTACGTGAAGAGGAAAAAAAAAAAAAAAAGAAAAAGAAAAATAAGAGGAACAAAATTCGTATTTAAAACACGGGGACAAATGATGAAATTTTAATCGTAGACCACAATTTCGCAAAAGAAACAATATTTCGACAACCAGACGGAAGCGCAGGGTAACTAACACATCAGGGATAGCCACAGACAAATCTACGATAGATAAAGAGAGAAAAAAAAAAGCTAACATATTAAACTGTAAAAGTAATGGTAATGATGAAAAAAAAAAAGTTAACGTAAAACTATAATACATTTACAATGATTATTTCATTAATGAATCTTAAGAAAATGAAAAAAAATGAGAATGAGTGATGAAACGATAGGAAACAAAAAAAAAAGCGAAAGATGGTTAAATTAAATAATAAGATGGTTATGTCACATAATACCTTGCTACACTTAGCGAAAAAGAAGAAAAGAAAAAAAAGCGAGATTAAAATATATTATTAAAGAATAACTTAAGTAGAATATAATGATGGGAGAAAGCGTATGGGTTCAAGGAGGTTAAGTAAAATATTAGAGACCACAGGCTTTCAGCCCTCAAAATAGCCTGTACAATACAAACTGATATTATTATTGATTATTAATATTATATATATATTATATATATACAGGGTGTTTTAAAAGAGTTTATAACTGCTTCGACGGGTTATACCGCACGTCTCATTGCATATTGTACAGATTATATATATTACGATTATGTATATACTATATATATATTCGTTTCATTTATTTTATTCGTTTGACATAATAATTTACTCGACAATTGATAATAGAAATAATTTAAAAAATTTTTTTTTAAAATTAGCTCTAGCAATCTTTTTTTAATTTATTTTTTTTTCTTGTTTTTTAATTAATAATAAATAACGGTGGCAAGCTACCATGACCAAACGACAAATATTGTTAACATTTCTACATTTACAGAGGTCTACGCGTAGATGCGTACCGTTACGTTATTTTTTTTCGTATCTCGCAGAAAAATGAAGACGTTCGAGGCGGCATGACCATGTCGAAAATGGTTTTAACAATTTTTTATCCACTCTGTTGACGAGAAGAAGAGCGAGAGTAAGCTAATGAAATGCTAGCGAGAAATCTAGGGAATGCGTGCGAAAACGAGGCGAGACAGTTGCACAGAGCAATAAAGGTTGGATCATCCCATAAATAATATCGTTTCGAAAGATCAATTTTAATTGGGACGAATCTTTAATTTTACATTAAAAAAATCATCGTAATTGTAATTTAATCAATAGAAGATATAAAAAATGGATTAGAAAAAAATTTTGAATTTTAAAAAAATTTTTTTGCAATTGTAACAAATATACGTTTCTCTGATTTAAGAGTTTTTAAATTGCGAAATCTTAAAAAAAAAAAAAAAAAAAGAAAGAAATGGAAATTGCACAAGTTGAAAAAATTAGAATTAATAATCCTAATCCCTAAAAAAGAGATTAATGTGATAAAGAATAGATTAATATAATGAATTTCAAAAGAATTCTTTTCCAATTGTAACAAATATATATTTTTTTGATCTAGAATTTTTAAATTGTGAAATCTTAAAAAAGAAAATGAAGATCGCACAAGTTGAAAAAATTAGAATTAATATCTAATTCTTTTAAAAAAAAGATTACAAACATTAATATGATAAAGAATGGATTAGATAATGAATTTCAAAAGAATTTTTTTGCAATTGTAACAAATATATGTTTCTCTGATCCAATAATTTTTAAATTGCAAAAAAAAAAAGAAAATGGAGATCGCACAAGTTAAAAAAATTAAAATTAATATCTAATCTTTTTAAAAAAGAGATTACATATAAGCATTAATATAATAAAGGATTTCAAAAGAATTTTTTTCCAATTGTAACAAATATACATTTTTCTGATCTAGAATTTTTAAATTGCGAAATCTTAAAAAAAAAAAAAGAAAATAGAGATCGCACAAATTGAAAAAACTAGAATTAATATCTAATCCTTTTAAAAAAGTTTTTAAAAATGAGATTACAAGCATTAATGATAAGTACAATGATAAAGTATTAGATAATGAATTTCAAAAGAATTTTTTTGCAATTGTAACAAATATACATTTCTCTGATCCAAAAGTTTTTAAATAAGAAATTAGAGTTAATATCTAATCCTTTTGGAAAGGGGATTAGAAGTATGCTCGAAAAATGGGAAATATACTTTAAAAACGATGTTATTTATGGTTTGATCCGATATCTCTCTGTGGATCGCGAGTTGTAATTGTATGTAACAAGAAGAAAAAAGAAAAGAAAAATGCAGAAAAAAAAATGTATGCTTGTGCAGGATGTGATCGTGCGTATGAGTTACTTGGAATGACTGTGAATTAAAAGAGACTGCGTAATAGACATATGTGATAGGCACCATGTGCAGACTTCAGTATTATTTTGCAGTTAAACGGGGGAAAGGAAAACACGTAAAACACATGGATCTGTTAGTTAGATACTCTTTAACAAAAAAAAAAAGAAAAAAAAATACGTCTGTTTCGTTGTTCGTGAAAAACTTTTAAGAAAATGAAGGGAACGACTTCCGACCTGCTCCTGATCGCGAAACATAATCAACTGTTCTTCTTGATCGAAATATCTCGATATGTTTCAAGGCACGTAGTTCGTGAAAATCGAAGTTCTATCATTTTCTTTGTGCCGTCCTCGTTAGGAAAGAAAATAAATAAATAAATAAATCAGACCCGATTCTAACTCCCTATGAAGCATATGGCTATATCTTTATAATTTTAAAAAAATAATCAAAGAACATTTAATAAGAATCTAATATATTTCGACGTATCTCGAAGGATACAGGATATTTTGATTAAGAAGAATAGTATTCGAATGCGTTTCGAGCCCCCTCGAGAGGAAGAGAGAATCTCACAAGCATTTAACACATTCGAGACGATATTCTAAAATGATGGATAAAAAAAGAATTTTTTACGTATCCTTTCCTTTTGTACACGCTTGTTCTATGATACGAGTGTCTTTGTCGATATACCTCAATATTACATTTCTTTTATAATTTTCTTTTTCGATTCGAGCCGAAGATTTGCCGCCTCTTCCAATCTCGAATGTGTTAATATTTCGCGGGAAAAAAAAAAAAAAAAGAACGATAAACGATAAACAAAATCGAACAAGTGAAAGGCATGCGAGAAAATGTGCGTGCGCGAAAGATAATGATGATGATGATGACTCTCTGACGACAGTACGATTGCGCGTGTGAAAGAGAGAGAGAGAGAGAGAGAGAGAGAGAGAGAGAGAGAGAGAGAAATTGTATGAAGAAGGATATATACAGACATATTCATACGCAACGGACATACAATACAATATGTATACTCACAATCACAGAAATACATGTTCTCATGTGACACGTACGCACACACGCACACGTGTATTACATACGTGTGCGCGTGTTTTCAAGGGAAAATGGTATCGAGAAATATCGTCGCATTGTCGCGTAAGGTGTAAATATAGGGGAGGAGGTGTAAAATGGGTAGGGGGGAGTAGGAAAGAAAGGAAGAGGGCGCGTCTACTATCGATTCGGTTTCTTTATTAATTGCGAAACGTACGGTCATTAATTGTATCGTGCGTTTATTTACGAGAAGTGTTTAGTTTAAATTATCGAAAGGAGGGCGCGAAAACGAAACACAAGAGGGGAGGAAGGTTAATAATTATCGATTCATTGTTAAAGATCTTGGATACGTGCACGTGCATGATTACGATGATGAGAAAGAGGAGGAGAAGGGGAAAGGGGAAGGGGAGAAGGAAGAAGATCGCGAAAGGTTGTATTCGAAATAGTAGGGAGCACAAAATACCATCGAACGTTGATTGTCGTTGTTATGCACCGACGCAAATTATTAAATTTTTTATCGTGCATCGCTCTTATTATTATAATTATTATTATTATATTTATTATAATTATTACAATTATTATTATTATTATTATTATTATCATTATTAACATTTTATTATTATTATTATTATTATTTACATTTATAATTATCTATCATTGATATTATTAATATTACACATATTAGATAACTCGGATCGATCGGGAAAAATCAATTTGAAATCCGCGCCACTTAACGATCGCACAGAATGTGACATGATCGCGACATATCATTAGCTCTATTATTATTGTTAATTTTTAGCAATTTCTCGTTTGTACGGAAAATTTTTTTCTCTGACACAAGATTTCTAAAAGTTCGTTTTTTAAATAGAGAGACCGTAGGGAAATGACGTGTCGGAAGGAAAGAAGAAAATTTCATTTGCTTTGTGATTTTATTTTATATTATTTTTTATATTTTATATATATATCATATATTATATTGAAATAGATCTTTTTTTTTTTTCAAATCGATTCTGATAAATCTAAGAATTTATTTACTGTTTTATTAAGATCTCGTACATTTGATAAATTGGATTTTTTTTATCAGACTTGTTACAAAAGTTCTTTTCTTCTTATCATTATATACAAATTTCCATGTAAGTTTTTTTAGAATGATTTAAATTTTACAAATGACACTTTAATACGTATTTTAACACTTATATTGAATTCAAAATTTTTATCTGCCTGAGATTTTAGGACACTTTTTATTTCATGAAATTTATTTATTTGTAAAATATTCGAAGTAATATTTTAAAGAATCAATTCTTTTTATGAAAATCATGGAATTTGATTATTCTGTTTGCGTTTAACAGAGAAATGGACTGATAATTTGATTATGTTGCAACTTGTTAATTTTAATTTAAAAAAAAAAAAAAATTAAATTTTGATCTTGAATATTGCTTACAAATAAAAATCAATAAAAAAGATTTTTTCATATATATTGTATTATAAAAATTATTAAAATTTACTTTCAATATTATGATAAATAATATTACAAGATTTATTAAATCATACTTTCTTAAATCTTTTGAAATGTAACAAATTTTCTCTTTGAAAAAAATCTTCAAGATAAAATGTTAAAAGATAATGTAAATAAGATACTTGACACATTAATAGTAATACGCAAAATAATAGTTAGGACACTTTTAAGATTTTATACGAATAAGTAGATTTTATATAAAATACTTATAACTCTTTTAAACGAAAAAGATTTTATTGCTCAATTTATAGGATATTTATAGAGAAGGATAGAGAATTGGATTATTATTAAGAATGAATATCAAAAATATGATTTTCCATATTGCATTTTACATATTGCATATCTAATTTATTTTTTCAAAAATGAATACAATACAACAAACATTAATTTTGATCGATCATAAAAATGTTTTCAACGTCAGAAATGATAAATTAGAATTTTCGAAATATCTTCTTATCCTCTCTTCGAAACGTCATTTCGTCATACATACATATGTACATTCGTAAATTTGTATCTTGTGGTACTTAGTTTTCAACATTACTCGTTATTTTCTTAATTCGTTAGTCTTTAAGTAAAGATTATCGTCATTACTATTTACAATCGTTGTATTAAAAAAAAAAAAAAAAAAAATAGCATTTATTATGTCGCAATTATCGTGATTATCATTTTCATTTTCGAATATCACGTCATGATATTAATCATCGTTGTCATTAAATCGGCATTATTCGCGATCGTGATCGTCGCCATTGCAACGTGTGAATATATTTAAAATCTATCGCTGTTGCGATTGCCACTATATTATATACACTGTTACACTAATAATTACACTACCGCTATGGATACAGTTATAATATCGGGAAAAAAAAAAGCACAAATATGACAAACGAAATATCTTTGATTTTTCTGGGACTCCGATGCCGAAGTCACCATCTTAAGTTCCTACAGTACGAGAATGAAATATGTAGTACGATTTTATTCGATAAACAAGGGAAGCAAGTGAAACAGTGAAAGAAATAAACAAGAAGAAGAATGAAAAGTATTATTTACATGATGAAAGAAAGAATATATGTGTGCGAGAGAGAGAGAGAGAAAGAGAGAGCTACAAAGAGTGAAAGAGTGAGAAAGGAAAAAAAGCGCGAGAGAAAGAGAGAGAGACAGATACGCCTCCGAAAAAATAATTATTTTTAATTTACGTGAGACTACACTTGTATATAGGATCAAAGAGCGCGCAATCGATTATTTATGCGTAATATATACATACATACATATATATATTATATATATTTATCGATAATTGTGCAACGCGAATATTGTTCTTCGGATACAACCTTTAATCGAGTGATAGAAAGATGGAATAAGATTAAAAACTTGCGAGGATGCGAGAAATTAATGAGAACAAGAGACTGCGTGAATATGTTTGGAAGGGAGAGAAAGAGAAAGAAGTAAATTTGAAATGAAAATAAAATGGAGAGATAGAGAGAGAAAGAGAGAGAGAGAAAGAAAAAGAGAGAATGAGTACATAAGACACGCGGTTTCTGTGTCGTCGTGCAATATTATTGTGTACGAAGTATGCAAAAGTTTCCGAAGTTCCGTGCATCGAGTGCAAAGTGTATCAGTGTATCGGGGCTACGCGTTGTCACTGAGAGATGGCGCTTCGTTTTGTTTTGCTCTGTCGCGGTATTATCGACAGTCGGTATGGGTCGCATGTTATTGGTAAAACAGATATTTCGCTACGGCACAAAATCCCTTCGATTTCATCAGTCTCAAACAAAACTTTAAATTTTTCTTCCCCCGATTTCTTTGAATATTTCGCGCGGCTTTTCACTCGACACGGGCATTCCATCGGTCGATTTTGACCGGGTTCCAATGGTCGTGACATAGAAACCGTCAAATCGAATTTCACCGAGAATTCATTGTATAAAACAACAGGAAAAATCCAGAAAACAGATGAAATAGTTACTTGCATCGGTTGTGCTGTCATGTAGTTCCTAAATCGCCCTAGCCTCGCTCCGAGCGCATGAGAAAATAACAGATTAACGCTATTTATTCGTGGTACGGTAAACACTGCGCCTTCGATGCTCTTGATTGAAGGAATAATTTTTATATCTTTATTGCTATTATTCTAAATATTATTCCTCCGATGATCACGAGTTTTCACAAATACATAATGTATATCTACTTTGAATAATCAACTCTCTTTAAACACTGCGCTGAATTTTATGAGTGAAGAGAGTGTATATTCGTCGTTATTAGTTATCTCGTCAATTAGCGATGGTTTAATTTTTTACATGTAAAATATTTGACAAGATTATAAAGAATATACGAAGGAAGAGAATGATAAAATAATTTATATATATACATAAATATATATATATATATATATATATATATATATACATATACATATACATATACATATACATATATTTTGATTTCATGCGCAGTGTTTAAGAAAGAATAATTATTTCTTTTTGGCGTGAATAATTTAGAAGAAGATATACAGTTTTCTTTACGATAAATATGTACAGATCGAAGTCGAACGGCGATGTATACGTAATAAGTGATATAGGTTCCCTGACGCATTTAGATATATGTGCAATGGTGCTGAACTGTATTTACCGTACAACGAACGAAGCACTTATACAAAATGTAACGGAGAGAAATGATAGAACGCAATCGGTAGCTGGTACGTCACCGGTTTGTACGATACACGATATAAAAAATGGTACGCGAGAAAAAAAAAACAAAAATAATAGGAAGCGCACATTGCAGAAATATAATATAACGATATATTTATACGAATTACAATTGTACCATAACGATTATAATACTACTTATTATATTATACAGAGCCGCCGCCACCCAGTATATTTTTTACAGGTTTACATTGTATTACAGTTTATAAAGTTTGATATACAATAACAATTACCTAAGCGCAGGAGACCGTGGTGGTAAACACGTATCCTGCAAGACACCTATTTAACATAGGTGGCACTACGGAACGGTAAACATCGCGGCACTGCGCCACGCTATAACTACAATATTTCCGAGTGTTTGAGAATCGACGTTCTCGTTGAAAAAAAGGCGAATCGGAATTCATAGCTGCTATTAACATAGGATTTATATCGACCAGACAAGATCGGGCAATTACGATCAGAAGTCGCTGCGAGTCTCTTCATGAGGATATGCGCGACAAAACTTTTTTCGTGCCGAAAGTTAGCCACGTATAGATATTATATATATATATATGTATAAATATAAATATATGTATACATACGATTGCGTCTTGTTTTACGCGGAGATGCGGACTTCTATAAATAGTTAAATCCAAAAAGAGATGTTTGGCTGCGATCACAGTGGAATACAATTTAATTAGTATCGATCAACATTCACGCTAAAGTCGTACGCGAGGATAAAGATAGAACTAGAAACAAAGAGAAAGAGAAAGAGAGAGAGAGAGTTTATACATTCGCAGCCGTTGCCTTGCGCAGTCATTAGATACAGACTTTTTTTCACTATATTAAGACGAGGAAATGGAAAAACACCAATACTCGTCGTTCAGTAAAGTACTGAGAATAGTTTTCGAACAAAAATCTACATGTCTTGAAAGAGAGAAAGAAAGAGAAAAAAAGAAAGAAAGATAGTGAGAGTGTAAAAGAAGGAGAAAAAGAAAGAGAAAATGCGCGTGTGAAAGAAAATGAGAGAAAAAGGGAGAGAAAAATGAGAGAAAGAAAGCGCGAAGTAGCTTCGATTCTTGAACACTCGTGCCGATAATGCATAAATAATTGCTACATGACTTGTGATACGTTTACCGCTGGTTACTACAGAGACTTCCTAGCTGATCCTATGACAGGATCGGCGCCACTAGTTCACTCACGCACACGATTCAACGTTTATACGGATTTATTACGGATTTATTGATTAATCGAATTATTACGTACATAATTAAATTAGATGAAATATTTACAAGAGAGATTAACGACGAACGAACAAATAAACAACAAAAAAAAGAAATAATAATTACAAAACACGTAAAACGTTGCAGACTAATTACGGTGTGAATGCGCACACGAGGCTAGGACGAGGCTAGCTACCTAAATCCCACATTCACTCTTCGGACTAAAAAAAAAACACGATACACGCGTACATACATACACACGACCCAATCGTATTCACCCGCCCTGATTACGAGAATTACTATATTAACCCCAAATAAAAACTGTACATACAATTGCAACGTTCATGGTGTTGTTTCTTCACCCTCTTTCATCCACCCCCCCCCCCTCATACCCCAAAATTACTCCTCTTGTTTGTTGTACATTATGTGGAAATTCTTTATTAAGTACGAATGATTCTTTATTATTGGAATGGAATGTTTTATAATTTTTATTTGTACCATTGTATATCGTTATAACTTATATTCTTCCATTCGGCGCTTACGATATTATTTAAAAGAAAAAGTAGCAGAATGTTTTGGGAGAAAATTTAAGATTCTTTAATGTTGCGATTTTGTTGTGTTATCGATAAGTTCCTATTCTTTATCCAACGATTAGTATAGTTATTTAAAATATTTCGAATAAATAAATATCGAAAAAAAAATTAATATTTAAACGAAATTAAACGATTGTCAAAAAAAAATCATTAAATAAATGGATTTTTTGTAAACAAATAAAAAAATTGTTTTACACATTATAACTATCCCATTCTATTTTATTTTTATTCATATTTTATTATTCGTATTATTAATTTATAATATGACTTTATAATAAAAATATCAATAATAGGGATAGTTAATATATATAATAGAAATAGAAATAGATAATAGATAATAGAAATATATAGGGATAGTTCAATACGTATTTTCATCGACAATCACAGACAAATACAACTTGGCTCAGATAATTATATTATAATCTACATGCGTGCAGTAACATAAAATATTGCAAATTAATTAATCTAAGATAGAATTTAATAACAATGAACGTGAAAGATAACACGAGTACGAGTATTATTGTCACTCTAAAATCACGAAACGAAACTCTAAGCCAAAAGTATAACACAATAATTCCCTGTACCAGGGAGCTCAGGTCCCCCGTCCCCATCCTCCTTCATTCTCTCGGAACGAGAGGAGGCCATAACTCGCGAGAAAACCATTCCCAATATCTCCTCCTCCTCCCCTCCATACCTGGCCGATAAAGTTCGTAAAACCGGAGATAATTCGAAACTCTTCGAAACCTACCGCCCCTCAGATCCTTATCCACGGATCGCTGCTGAACGAGCTATGCCCACACGTAGCTTCGGGCAATCGGCTGTCACCCGGATTGATGAGTAGTCGAAAGTTCCGAAACAATTATTGTTATTCTGATTACATAATAAGCCGAACGTTAATGTCGGCCGGAGAGATGCCGGGAATGATGTTCCACCATCGTGGAGGGAGAGATAGAGATAGTCTCGCTCGATGCATAACGGAGATCAAGAAAGAAGAAGACGCAGATAAAGAGAGAGAAAGAGAAAGAGAGAGAGAGAAAACAAGGGGGTGTGTATGTGCGTCGTACATGAATGTGCGTGTTTGTGCGCATAAGTTGGAAAAAGGTTGAAGGGAGGTCCGCAAGAAGAGGAGAGGAATTGCAAAGGCAGGATAGGCGAAGGAAGATGGGAGTAGCGAAAGGAGGAGGTGGAGAGAAGAGAAGAGAGTCGAATCTTTAGGAGTGTAAGCATAATTCCGAAGGGACTCGGGCCAGTTCCGCGAATTCGCGTAATCGATTCTGTCATGTCGCGGACCACCCGGGCACGGTCCTAATAAATAAGTAATACGTCGGTTCAGCCGAAAGATCAGGATTCCGGGAGGGGCGAGGGCCAAGGAGATGCATTGTATGCCGAAAGCGGTATACGCGTGTATACCGCTTTCAGGCCGGAGGAGTGTCCCTCGATCGGCCGCCTCTCTTCACCGTTTCCAACGTCTTATTCTACTTGCGCTCTACGTGCAATCCTTTCGACGTGTTGCTTTCACAATTTTCGGATTTTGGACGCGCGTAATTAATGACCTTGAACTTCGGGATCGGATTGTTTTACGAGTTTGGATGAGAGTCGCTTGGAGGAGGGGGATGACGATTTAACTTATTGGCGATTTAGCATTGAAAACGATAAAAGAGTTTGACATTTTTGTTTTAGGAAATTTTGATTTGAAATTAAAATTTCAATTTGTTCAACAATTAGAGCATATGAAATGCCTTTACAAATAATTAAATGATCGATGTTAGTTTTAGTGTTAGTTGTTTTGTACATTTTAAACACTTTCCAATTGAAGAAACTCGTAATATATATTTAATGAATATAATGTGTATTTAATAATATTGAAATCTTACAATCTTAAATTTGAAAACATACAAAATCGTTTGAAAAGAAATCTTCTATTTAGAAATTATAGCAGATATATTGGAAGATTTTAGATTTTATGATTGATACGAATGTAATTATATGAGAAATCACGCATGGACAAAGTTTTATTTGAGAAAATAGACATTTCATATAACATCAATCTAATACGTACAAACTAACGTAATCTTACTTTACTTTCTAATCCTTCGATGAACTGATGCATTAAGTCAGATAATGCAGGTATAATTAAAATTGTTCGGAGGATGAGGCTGGAAGGGAAACTTGGAGAAGATGAAATACAGCCGAGTGAGCAATGTGACATCATACACGCGTGAATTCTCGCGAATTTCTACGGTCTTTGCAACACTACGATCTTAAACTATTTTGAAGAGACCTATAAATACGAGCATGCTGAGTGCAATATGCGACAAGTGTACTGAGACCGAGAATTTGTACTTCGTATTTGGTCAAACGGATGTTAAATATTTGAATTGATAAAATTCGTTGTAACGCCTCGGTTCGACCATCTTCCTCGTGAACCATGAATTCATTTTCATGGAAGAAATAGATCCATTATTATTTTATTAATATTTTTTAAAAAATTTTTTTATTTAAAAAGTATTCTTTATTTAAGATATTCAACGAAAAGTAAATGGTTTTTTAAAATAATATAATGTCAAAAGTATTTCTATTTATGAGGAGGAAGTTAGAGTAACACGAAATAATTAAAATTGATTATTTTTTAATATTGAAGAAAACTTTAATTCTTTTTGTATGTAAAAGATGGTTTTTGTAAAATTAATTTTTGAAATATCGCAAAGAATTTTTTCTTAATATATTATTTTTCTATATTTTTAAATAAAATGCTCGCAATTATAAATGATTGAATTAGCAATTTTTATGAAGTGATAATTACAAAATTATTTATAGAAAAAAAAACATTATTTTTGAAGATTAAAATTAAATTATTATAAATTACTGAAAAATATTTATAAAATTAATTAAATCAGAAAAAAGATTAAGAAATTTATTCAACAAATTTAAATTTCAATAGTTTAAATATAAATAATTAAATATAAATATATAAATTTTTAAATTTATAAATTTTAATTCATTATTAAAAATTATGAGTAACAAAAAAGAATTTTACATTTATATTTCATTTCACCTTAATAGATATAATCAATATATTAATTATATATAATATTTTTTAAAGAAAAATATAATAGAAAAAAAATAATAAAATTTTATATTTCTGAATATTTCAAAATTTTAATTAATATAATAAAATTGAAGAAATTAATATAAAGAAAAAATATATAAAGCTTTTTATAATATAACATTATTATTAATAATTTAATAATATTAAAAATATTAACATCTAAAAAATTTCAACATTTAATTTAATTACATTTTACTCACGATTATTATTTTTTCATAATATGTAATTATAAAAATATATATTAAAAATTTTTATAACTTCTAAATATTTCAACTTCAAGGAATAAGTATAGTTAATAAATATTTTATTTTTTCTCGTTTTAAACAAAAAACAAGATGTTTTCTTTTCCTTGTGAAACTAAATTTATTTAGCTTATTATTTCATTATTTTATTAGACATATTTTTTTTTAATTGAATATCACAGCAAATGTGAAAATATTAAAACAGTTACTGAATATGTTATTAAAGCTTTCGTGAGAGCATTAAAACTAGGTAGGTATGAATGTCTTTTATAGAATTTTACGTTAAATTGTACGCGGAAATTAAAAGTTTTAATGAAATGCCGCCTAAATTTTTAAAAAGTATAGATCCTACTCGGCGCAATCTCCTGTGTGGACCGAACTTTCAGAAAGTTTTAAATTACAAAATAATTTGTGCGAATTCGGGCTAATTTCTGTGAATTGTTTCGGTAATGTATGGCATTCTTCTACTTTCGTTCCCGATGTATATTATATTCAAAATTACCACAGGAGAGAAATTTGCTGGAAACAGGAAACACTGGATAAAAGCAAACGTGTCCCGATATATATTTGAACGATTAACAGTTATGAGTTGAAAAGTAAATTTATCAGAATAACTATTAAATATTAAAAATAAATAAAAACTTCGTCTTCAAATATTTTATATACATATATTACACGTTAATTTTATATATGTATAATATATATAATAATATATAATATATATATATATATAATAAATATATATAAATATATTATATAAAAATATATATATATATATATATATATATATATATATATATTATATATAAAAATGAACGTTTCATCTTAACGTGTAATTGAAAATTTTTTAAAATTTTTAAATTTTTGTGTTTATATATATAATTAATATAGTATATAAATAAAATATAGAGTATTCGAATGAAGAAGTATAAAATTTAAGATGTGATTCTAGAGACTAAAACAAATATAACACATACAAAAATGTTAATGCTTATTTTCCAAGTTATAAACAATTATGTAATTTTAAGTAAGAATAAGAGTAGTTTTGATGCAAAATAAAATTACTTGTAAACTTGAAAAATTATATCTATTATATATAATATTATATATATATATATTTATTATTATTATTATTATTATTATTATTATATATTTAATATTACATATGTATGTATGTCATATGTATGTGAAATCAAATATATAATAATATTTTAACCTATATATAATATTTTCTAAATTTTTCTACCATATTGTTTATATCATGCAATTACTATATTTTCAAGATAAAATTTAAATCTTTATTTACATATATATACACGCGTATATCTAAATATTGAATAACATTACAAACTCCATGAAATACAAAATCACAAATACAAAAAAAAAAAGGAGACAAAATCGATTCGAACCATGTTGAAACGTGTTAATCGAGCGAAACAAATCTAAGAGCGAATTTGATAGGTCACGTTACAACCAACGTAGAGAAATATAGGGTATACATACGCATGTACGCGTTCCAAATAAGATCTCAGGTTGCCGATGTGACATCTGAGCACCTGAAAGGGACCTCACGTGGCCAGGTGAGATTTTCTTGCACGGTTATATGGTAACACTTGGACCGCGTAACACTTGGAAGGTGTCGGCAGGTCCTTCGTCCAGGGTCACTATCACGAGGTGGTGGATAGCGGGCGCAGAATAGGTCTTCGTGAAACACAAAGAGAGAGAAAGAGAGAGAACATTCGTGGGAGTTACCTGTAAACTCGATACTTGACTGGATCATCGGGGCCTGGACATTCGAGGCTCCATAATAATGGCTGGTTCGAAAGAATCGATCTAAAGCGATGTATAAAGATTAAGCGAACTCACTTGACTTCGAATTATTTCAATTCGAATTCACTCATAAATTCAAAGAATACGTAATGTAATAAATTATGAATTTTATGGATATTTTTAATATTCATAATATAATGTTTCGTGTTCCTTTTAAAAATACAAGTTGTGAGTCAAAATAAGATGAAAATATAGAATAAAATTTTTTCGTTTTTAATATTTTGTTTCGAATAAATCAAATTTGAAAATTTTTAGTAGAAATTCCAATTTTGATATTCTATTGTTTCATATCATTCATAACAAGATCATTGATATAATCGTGAGATATTTCTAAAAACCAAATAATTTTTTGCTATAAATTAAGATTTTTTTATTCAAATATAAATGATTGAAGTTTGCATTAGATGAAACGAGATAAAGAGAGATGGTTCTACCATCGTCATATCATGATATTTTATTTTCGTTTCATTTTATCTTAAATTATATACTTGATAAGTAATCTCAATCATTTTTGCAAATCAACTTTTCTATTTTTTTTTTTTTTTTTTTTTTTTGATCTCTAAAATCGATCCTCCAAAGATGTTTCACGAATATTAATACTCTATATATCGTTTCTTATCATTATTTATATAACCACTTCATTGTAAATATACTTAATGATCAATAAGTATGTTCATATTTTCGTTCATATTCATTTAATTTGTTACAAAACGAGACATTTATTTCTTTGCGTTATGTTGCATACTTTACGAAATTTCAACATGATCACTTAATACATTAATGATAATGAAATACTTGAGATGTGTAATTTCAGGTAGTAATGACATGTTTTTTTAAAATTAACGTTTTATGGGGAGAAAATTTTGAGTTGATAAATGTAAAAAAAAAAATATTAAATATATATTTCAAAATTATATAAAATGTTATATTTATATCAATGTGACGTATAAATTTTTTGTCTGATATAAATTACCGACATAAACATGGTTAAAATGATTAACTGTCATCTTGATATCAATCTCTCGTGAATTGGGTCATTCGTGATCTGACTTTTAAAGAAAACAAAACACTATCTTAACGATTGAAAAAAGATGAAATGTCAATAATTTTATTAATTGCATCTTAATGATTAAAAAAAAGGATTAATGTTATTATTGCCAATAATAATTATTATTATAAATTATTATTGTTAATAATTAATTTCGTAATATATATTTTTGATTTTAAATATTTATCGTTTTCACTATATAGCATTTCATATTTATTACACATACATAATAGATATATAATTTCTATAAGTTTGCAATTTTCATTATTCTATAAATTAATAAGTAATAATAATAGTAAATAAATATATATTCTTTCGAATATTCGTAATTATAATCTTATATTAGTCAAATTATTTTATTTAATTATTATTTACAAATATACCATATTTAATTTAAAATAATATATATATTTTATTTTACAAAATAAGTCTATTATAATATTTTTTATACGATTTTAAATACTAGATAAATTAAATTTATTTATAAAATTATTATAAGTTTTATCCTATTATATATATTTTACATGTATCGATATTAATAAACTATAAATTCTGAAAACAAAAGAAAAATGATAGAACTGATAAAATCTGTCATTTGAGAAAGTTACATAAATTCACAACGTTTATATATATATACATATAGGTCATATATATATATATGTATATATATATATATACATATATGACTCAATCATCCATAGCCAAAGGTTAACCTCATTCAACATTGTCTTTCCTTGCTTGAAATGAAAATTTACGCTTCTTGAATGTTTCGAAGATACTTATCTGTAATTCCGCGAAACGTTCCTTGAAATATACATACGTTGGTAACATTCGCATTATCTCGTCTCGAAGTACAAAAATTCTTATCGGCGTGAAAGATCGTGCAATTAAAACGCGTCATTGTCCCTTTGAGAGGTCGATGCGACGCGCGATTAGAGAAACGGTTTCGCGTACAAGCTGAACAAAAATTTCGTGACGTTTGAGGGAACAGTCCCTAACAGCTCGAGTTTCACTATTTTGCTGTAGCCTTTGACTTTTTCGAAAACCAAGACTCCAAGATGCTTGGCTTATGTTTTGCTCCACTTTCGACGACTTAACGAGGTCTTTCGAAAAATCATCTCTCTGAAAAAAATACCTAAAACAGTTTGAATGGAACGAGAAAATCAAAAATATTATATATGCATTCATTTTCTAACGGTGACTGAAAATTTATTTTTAATATTTCTTAAATTTTATGCGTGAAGAATAATTGTAAAATTCAAATTGTTAAATGCAATAAAAGTTTTAAAGATTTTTGGTTCGTTTTTTAAAGTATATTTTTAATTATATTTTTATTTAATTTTTTAATTTTTATTTTATTAATAATATATATATATATATATATATACAATTTATCAATAATAGATATAATCAATTATAATATTTTTTCTCTCTTTTGTTTTAGAAAATGAATATATAGAATGATGTTAATATGAATGAGAAAATTAAAAAAAATTATAAAATAATAATTTTTTTCGATATATTCAAATTCTAATCTGAATTTCTTCATCCAAAATTATTTTTATACAGCAAAGAGTATTATTTGCTAAATCTCACTTTGATTTTGATGAGATAATTTCTCAAACCTAACTTAAATTTACTTTATATTTAAGACTTGTCCAAGCCACGTGTTTGGGTTAAATACACAGTAAATTTAAGTCAAACTCGTTCTAAATTTTAGAATTATAACATATCGAAAATATTTCAAGCAATAATAACTATAGTGTGATATCGAATCCACATATTTACGTAACAGCTATAATTATTTCAAAGCCTATTGCCTGCCCAAAGGAAAATATTTCATTTCCGGAATTACAGACCAAACAGCAAACCTGTCAATCGTATCCGAGATTTAATCACTAAAAACGTATTATCACGATTTAATCATAGATTATCATGTTAATTGTGAAATCATGTAATATAATTACGTAAAATATTATAAAATAAACTCTTTGTAAAAAAAACATGAAGGAGATGATTAACAAAATATAACAATATTTTTACTAATGTCTTGGACACAAAAATCAAAATGGCGATTACATATGGATAGAAAAATGTTGTTCAAAATAATTGATCATATATTTTAAAAATATCGAAATCGATAAGATGGATTGTACGTAAATGATTATCGATTTATCCTTATATCAAAATCCTTGTGTCATTTTTAATGCCAAATTCGTTCATGGAATTGATATATGTATATATGTACATATATATGTCGTCAGAATCGTGACATCCGGTCTAACTGCTCGTGGGAACATATTTTTCGCGTTTTATTTCGTATCGAATCGATAAAAAAACAAATAAAAGGATGAGTTCGATTGAAATTTATGCGAGAGCTCGGTGGAAAGTTAAGGTAACGTGGACAACACGTGTTTACATCGTTCAAAAGGCTTATCTGGTCCTTTTACGGCCTCTCTTACGACATGCGACAAAATTTAGAATATCTTCGAATAGACAGGAGTTGAAATGTTTTTATTTTTTTTTTTTTTCATTTCTTTTTACGAGAAATATGATTAATAACATTAATATTAGCTTTCATGATATTCTCTCAGAACCAATTCATAGATTTGTTAAATAATTTAATCTATTCTATTTATAAATAAATGAGATTTTTTTTAATCTATAGACACAGTCAGGTGAATAATTTTTTCAAAAAAAGGCAATAGACATTTCTATAAAATATATAGAAATTGTATCAATATTAAGAATATAATATTCACAATTATTATGAGTTTATATAAAATTTTTAACATATTTATTAATAAATTATAACAAGTTGTTAAGTTTCTTAGTTTGGTTTTGATGTGAGTGGCCACATTTTAATTTAACCAATGTCAATTCAGTGAAAGATAATTAAGAAGAAGATCTAAGATGAAAAAAATGACGATCAAAAAATCTTCTGTTTCATCTTTTTATAAATTAGTTTTTGCTAAGCCAGATAAAATTGAAATGATTATGAGACCAGAAACAAATCAAGAAATTTAATAACTTGTCATGATATATGCATGATAACACGCACATAAGAAATGCTAGAACTACATGTTAAGTTGATATTGTAAAATACATCAGAATAATGATATATACATTACATATAGATATATGTATATATATTTGCAGATATTTCACAAATTAAAGTGGTAATTATAAAATATGTAATTATGGGGAAAAATTGCTTATACTCCTGACTTTGATAATATATTTCAAGGTCATAAAAATCAATGAGATCTTGCTTTAGAAATGATTATTATAATTTTCTCAAAAATCAAGAAATTCTTGCAACAAAATTTTATTCTTTATATTCTCAATTTATTTTTAATGTAAAATAACACGAATCATGTTACAATAAATTCTATTTTTCAAAAATTATGATTAAAGACGAAAAATGATAAGAAATAAGAATTGTTGGAATTTAAAAATCTAATAAATACGTATACTAATAAATTGTTTCGTGAAATAAAAAAATATTAAAAAATTTTTCAAAATACTGATTAATTTATTACATTTTTATTTTAAAAAAACAAACAGGTTATTTGATAAATAAATATATCACTAATATATATTATAATTTCATATCAATAATAAATGAGATAATATTATCTTTATAGATGTTTGAAATTATAAGATACGACAAGGTTTGCAATCACATAGACATTATTTTATTTTGAATAGTTCATGTAAAAGAAAATAAAGATATGTGGTCAGAAAATGGTTACAAGAGAATATATAAAATGATAGTGTTTCCTTTTATTATAACTCGACATATTCACATATCATAATGATATCTTTATTATGAACGATAATCCTTCATGATAATAATGTTCTCCATTACGGAAAGTAAAATGATAACGTTTGAACAAAATTAACCTATTAATCTTTTTTATGAAGATTATTTATACACATATTTACAATTTTACAATAAATTTAAGAAAAATTTAATTCTTTAACAAACTTTGTAAAATTATAATCGCTTGAAAGTTAAATCATATGATGAAGTTTATTTATTTCAAAAAAAATGCAATAATTCTATCTGTTCTTATTTTTGAATATCATATTTATTTTAATGATTATGATTTTAATAAAAATATAAAAGTATTTCAATATAATTATATCATTGTAATATATGAAAAATTATTTTTGTTTGTTTTATGGTAATAATCAAAATGAGAAAACATTATTCCTTCATAATAATATTAGACCTCGTATTATAAAATTATTTTTCCGTATTCTTAGATTCAATATATTTTCATTTATTTAGATTATTAGAACATTTAAAACGATTAAAAATTTATAAATCATTAAAATCTAATAAATTAATTTCAAATATTAGCTTACTTAAAATTAATATAAAAATTAATTAAAATTATTATTTCAAATTAATTTTATCCAAGATAATTAATAAAAATATTTTTATATGAATATTTCTATGTCTCTCTTACTTGTATTACTTAGGATTGTCGTAAAGTCTGATTGGATTTTGATCAGGTTATAAAACATGTTGCCACTATACGCGAACATCTTGTGTACAAGAAGGTGTGGACTACAATGTTGCTGGTTACAGGTATAGTGTAGATCATCGACGTCCTCACATATCCCCAGGCAACAAAAATGACGATCAAAAGATCTTCAGCTTCTTTAAAGTGAAGTCGTTATTTATTGCGATCGGCAATTTCGATACTGAAACTTTGGATTCGATATATGGCCGATTATAAAGTATCTACACACATCACTTTGTTATTGCTGGACCAATTGTAAGAAGAAGAAAAAAAAAAAAAGAAAAGAAAAAGAAAAAGAAAAAGAAAAAAAGAAGAGGTAAAAAAAACAAAAAAAAAAGTTGAAAGGCAATTAAACCAGAAATATATATAAGTATTTTTGAAAAAATATTTAGTGACTATGCTCTCGTAATTGAAATTACGCGGGCAGTTGGCCACGACAACTCTGCAACTTTGTTTGCCCCTATATAAATTTTAAAATGAAATTAATTGCTTGAAATTTGAATAAAATTAAATTTATCCTCTCGAATAACATTTTTTTATTCTGCCTCTTACTTGTGCACATTTAACTTTCCTCTGTTCTCGTTTATCACTACGTATGTATGCACTCGGTGAAATCGAACAGTATTTCGACCGGGTAATACGGACATTTAAACAGCTATATTTTCGAATGAATTTTTAAAATAAATACTGCCTATGAACGTACATATTTATATACGTACATATGCATGTGTACATCGAGAAATAATTAGTATCTTGTGATTTATATGTACAGTTCTCATGAATAATACTTATTATGAGGGACAAAAATTTAAGACGATTATCTTCTTAATAAATCATCGTACAATACTATGTAATAAATATTGAATAATCAGCAATTTGTAATTGCATATATTCCATGTATATGTTTTTTTCTGAAAGTAATTAAAAATTGTATTTATTGTAATTAAAAATTTAATTATCAGTTAATATCTACAATATTACTTTTATTGCTATATTCATTTTAAATTTACCGCTAATATTAAAAATATTACTACATTAATCATAATGCAAATTGTTTATTTAAAAGTAAAGTGACGTAGACATTGAATATTTCATTATTCATATTAAAGATTATTATTGAATTTTTTACAAAAAAAAAATATATATATATATATAATTATATGACTTTACATTAATAAAAAAGAAATAGTAAAACATAAATAAAAAAAGTAATAATTACAAAAAAAAACAATTGAAAGCAATTTAAAGAATATTCTGTAAAATTTTCTCGATATATCAACTGGATATTTAATGTAGTAACTGCACAGTGTTACATATATCAAAATTAAAAAGAAAAATTGACATTTAGAAAATATTACAGGTTTGATGGTAGGTATCTGAACATGCAATATCTCAGGTATTATTTACGAAGTCAGCTAACGATCCATATCCTGCTGAGATCAACAGAAGGAGATCCAATTTCATTGTGTTAACCCGTTTTGCTGCATTGTGCGTTCATGCACAGGCAAACACATTCGAACAACTGCAGTATACCGCTTGTATATACCGTGTACGCGATATACACATGACTTCTCCGTGACCGTGTTGCAATAGGAAAGTTATACAATATAGCCATCGATTACGAGGACAACAGCTACTCGAATGACTACAAAGGATTTTTCAGAAGAAAAAAAAAAAAAAAAAAAA
>NW_025223531.1:210827-246241 GCF_014066325.1 Apis laboriosa
AAAAAAAAAAAAAAAAAAAAGAAAAAGAAAAAAGAGAGAGAGAGAGAGAGAATGAAAGAATGACGAAGATATAATGTTAAAAGCGATCGAAGCGACAACCTGCCAAAAAACCTCGTGGAAGCCGTATCACAACATGTTTTTATCCGTTGTAAAGATTTTGTTTCCCTGAACAATTCCCTCTTTCCTATCCTTCTTTTTTTTCGATGCATGTCTATTCGGAACCTGATCTTCTTGTTGAAATACATGTCCCTTTTTTATGAATTACGTTACACTGTTATGTAACGTATAAAGTTCCGCATTACGCGAATAACTCGATGCACGCACGTGTGTGCATCGATTGCAACTTCTCTTCGTGCAAGTTCCTCCATGCAAAATTAGAGCGCGGGAACTCGTTTTTTTTAAAAAAAAAAAGAAAAAAAGGCCATCCTTCGTTGTTATCTCGCACAACAAATTATCCCAATTCTCATATATGATTTTTATTGATATTCTGATATTTATTATTTTATAATTATACGTTCGTTTCGTGATGTTTAGGTCGAAAAAAATACTATTGATATCTCTCGGTGAGATAAAAAACTTTCGGTTGCTTTTGTGATTCGAAATTCAGATAATTTATGGAAATAATAATCGGACAATTGTACGATGAATTTATTTTTATCAAACAAAGTGCATTTTGAATTTGAGACTTACGATTAAATTCAAACATTTTAATTTAATTAAAAAATTATATATTTGGTTCAAGTTGACAGACAGATTTGAATCTTTTGAAAAATAAAATATAATATTTTGAAGAATAAAAACAATAGATTCAAATCAGTTTTTTTCATTTTTTGAAGTGTGTAATATTTGCGATAATCTAATTACATAGATATTAAAAATATCACATAAATACGATATTTTCATACGTATTTATCGAACGAAATTATATTGTAACCAAATACATATTATTTTCAAAATTTTCATTATCCATAATTCTATATAATATTCATAAATTTATTCAATTCGATCACTATTTTTTCGATTCATTATTGGAACGTTCAGTTCCATTAATATCGCACCATCGAATTCTATTCCGTTGAATTTGATTTGGATCACACGTTGAACTCGACTTCTCCTATCTATCGCTAATCGCAACATGGCTACAGCGATGTTCACATTTTTCTTTCCTTTTCTTCTTTTTTTTTTTTTTTTTTTTTGTTTATTGATCCGCCGTTTATGGACGGAGTAGATCTTCCTCGAGTGTACAATATTGCTGACACGGTTGAATGGCAAGGCTGCGAGAGAGGGATCGGAAAAGAAGTGATTACCGAAAAAGGCCGATCCCCGATGAGCCGGCAGCGCCATTACTGATTATACCGAGATACATCGTTGCCCCTCGCTGTAACAATGTATGATGTATTCATAAGGAACGTACACCTACACAGAGGGCGCAACGCCTGCATCATCAAGCCACGTCGGCCTGTCGTGTGTGTTTTCTTGTACACACACGGACGGGCGGGCGGTGGCCCGAGGAGTATGCATCCCGTTGAAGAGTGTGGAGAGAAGGGGCTCGGGTTGCCGCTCGCACGACGGAAAGAGAGGGAAAGAGAGAAAGAGTTATATGCACGTACGACGTACGTGGTCACCCTGCGATCGACTCACGGGAGTAAAGGTTTTACTGATGGCATACCCCATACACGCAGAGAGGGGCATATAGGCAGAGGTTCCCACACTGTAAGCCATGATTTATTGGCCTGCCACCCGCCAGACCTGCTGTCATCATCGTCCCATGGTTGGTCCAAGATACAGCGAAGCGTACCGTATATAACTTCCCTTTCTGCACGATCTTCGCGCCGTATCGACTCCTTCTTTCCTCGCACCCCGGCGAAACTGTGGAAGGCCCCCGTTTGATGCCGCTCCACAACCGTCCATCCACCTTGTTTTACCTTATGTAGCCCGATATCTGCCGCACTCGTCGCCATTTAATAATTACCTCCTTCTTATCTACGCCACGGACATTATCTGTGCGTAGGTAGTGTGCAACACGGCTTGCCTCTTTTTCTTCTCCTCTTTCCAAGGACCAAGGACGCCTCTTTATCGAACGGTACCTTTATTCCAAAAGGCGATTCGTAACGTGACTAGCCGTTTCGTAGAAATGAAACTCGAGTTTCTTTTTCCTTTTCTTTCTTTCTTTCTTTCTTTTTTTCTTTCTTTCTTTCTTTCTTTCCTTCTTCTTTTTTCTTTTTGCAAGACTACTAATTGCAAGACGATGCGCCTCTTGTCGCAAATGATCGGATGCACTTGATGCACAACCCGACAACAACACGAGGAATGCTTGTGAAAGTTTTACTCGCTTGTGCTCAATTACGAATCAGGTTTCGACGATTTTCGGCCCGCAGGTCGTTACTCTTCTTGTCTCTATGTTAGCCGCAACATGAGCAATCGCACTTACTAAACTTAAGGAAATCTATCATATTATTATTATTATTATTCTACTCGAGGAAGGGAAAACACATGTTCTTCGTAAGAGTCAATGCAGATGAGCGATGCAATGTCATTGCGGGATTCGATGAATTTATATTTCCAATAGGAAGGGGTTAGTAATATATATTATAGAAAGGTAAAAGTACAAGACAGAAAAGACGTAGATGAGTAACGAGACGTCATATTTCATCGATGTATTAAATTTAACGATATCTATAGAAAGTTGAATGATTCTATGGTAATTCGAATCTTTAATTTTTTTTTTTTTTGTAAAATTGCAATTAAAAATTTTGTATCTTTATTTATTTCATGCTTAAAATATTTATAAAGATATATATATATATATATATATCGTGTCATATAAATTAAATGCAGATTTTGGACTATTGCTTATTATTTGATAAAAAGTAATTAGGTTTTTGAAAGTTTGGTGCGAATTAGAGAATTAATGCAACTCTAAATTTTATGAAAATATATATACGTATAATTATTTTTATATTATTATAGTCTTTTTAAAGAATGATTCTAGAGGCTAAATACAAAATAATACAAAAATTGGTATACAAAAATGTCCGCTGAAATTTACTTTTCATATTACAAATAATTTTGTATCAAGTTAGGTAAAAAATAGTGTGACAAGGTTAAAATTATATCGGTTCATCTAGCGATAAAACGAAGTTGCTTATAACTTGAAAAATAAGCTTCAATAGACACTTTTGCATATCAACTTTCGTATTTGTTTTAATCTCTAGAGTCAGTTTCTTACATTTTCTACCTACTTTTATGATTATATAATATCTCTGTAGATATAACGCTTTCGAGTCGTATATTATGAAATCTCAACAATATCGTATTAGCAATTTGCATCTTATTATCAGCCTTTATACCATATAACTTTTCTTTTCATTGATTTGATAATTTTTAATTAAATCGATAATTCTTGATAGTTCAGTGTTCATGTAATATAATTCTTTATTGTTAAAAAGAGAATTAAATTATTGTATCATAAAAGCGAAAGTGTATAAACAGATACTTAATTCGAAGATATTATCGATCGAAAAATATTGTCTAAACAATTTTTCGTAGTAATAGAGCAATTTTATTTCAAAATAGCAAAGCATTAGAAATTAAACGTTTCTTTGTTTGAAAAATTTTATAATTTTATAATTTTATTTCAAAATTATATTTACAAAAATGAAAAAAATTGTAACGATTGATTTCCCTCAAAAAGATTAAAATAATGATTTCATGTATGATAATTCATTATGTTTTACAATAAAAACTTTCATTAAAATCTTAACTTTTGAGTTAAAGTAAATTTTGAGTTTAAGTAAATTTCCTTGTATATAAGATAAGGGATACAAATACTTTCTAAAGTCATTGTTTAAATTAATTTTCTCTTGTTTTTTTAAGAGTTAATTAAAAAGAGTCATTATGTTGTTAATAAAATAAGTAGATTAATGGATTAAATATATGAAATAGGTTGATATATTAAGGAAAAAAACGTTGGTTATATTATTATTTTGAGACATAGTAATTCTAGACATGCTGCTAAAATTACTGCCAAAACCAAATAGATTAGAATAGAATTAATTCCTTTTCAAACTGTTCTATTCAACAGATATTATACATTTGACATTATCTATTTCGCTTAGTCTAATGTGATTTGAATAGAATGATTGAAATACTTGAAAAATGACGACGAAATGAAATATTGGATCTAACTTCTTTATCTCGAAATGGAATTCAATTCTTTTTTTTATAACAATAAAAGTAAATAATTCAAATTGGTAAATGTTATTTCAAATCAATTTTAGAAGTTGTAAAGAAAAACCGCTAGTTTTGTTTTCGAATCTTTAAACACAGAGAAAGTTTCGAAATGACTATAAATCAAAAAAAAAAAAAAGAAGAAGAAACAAACAAATAACATTAGAAAATTTATGAAATATGAAATATTTATAATAAATTTATTTATTTTTTTTAATAAATTATTTTATTTTTTTCTATTTTTAGAATTGTCTCTTTCTATTAATCAAAAATATTTTATCACTTTCTTCGATGCTTCATAAGTCATAAAATAAATAACAAACCAAATAACACTTAAATGTATAAGCATGTGTAAAAACTTGCCATTATAAAGTGGAAACAAAAAAATATTAATGTAATAAATGAACGTAATAATGTAGTAAATGAACGGCAATGACTGTTGCAAAAGATTCTAATCTTCGTTTTACTTACCTTTTAATTATTATTAAATGTACAAAGAAAGTTACATACAAGCGAGCACAGAATGACTAATATATAGTATAAAAAATTAATTTCCAATTGAATAATAATAATTAAAAACACACACACGCATACATATTCTCTTGCTTAAAAAAAAAAAAATATTTTATATTCTTTGATCAGGAAGGGGGGTGATCTTTAATCTTTTTAAAGGAATGCCGTACATTCCCCTCCCCCCTCTCCTGGTATTTGAAAGCTTATTACGACAAATTCATTCATCGTACCATCCATTTCTCAAAATTTTCCTCCGAACTTTATTTCCTCGAAACTTAACTTCCCATATTTTCTTTCCTCCCCTCCCTTTTTCTCCCTTTCTTTTCTTCACTCTATCTCAAAAAAAAAAGAATAAACAAACAATCAAATAAATATCGCAAGGCCATCGTCAAGGGGAAACCAGCGATAAGAAACCGAACGAGCGAACGCGAAGCTGAGCACCGAGAGGATAAAGCTCTCGGGCTTGGCTTGCCACCCCTAGGGAACAGCACGCCCTCCCTGACGGACTTCCTGTTAATCTTGGTGGACAAATTGGCGGAACCTTCCCTATCCCCTTCCTCTATCCCCCCCTCCCCCTTCCCCTTCTCTTCCTCCTCCTCCTCCTCCCGAAATTCCTGCGGATCAGGGTCACCCACGTATTGGATGGGTACGTGTGTATATACACAACACGTGCTCTCCGTGGCGCTATGCACGAGGCGGGACGTACGAGTAACGAGTGCACACAGCTCGGCCAGGCCGGGCTTACTTACGAGGCAGGGTTGTGAGAGCAAGGGAAAGGAGGCAAGGACGAGGAGGGGAAGGGAGGGGAGAGGGTTCCTTCCAGAAGATGGGGCAAACATGAAGTCGCCTCGGTAGGAAGCGAGAAGAGGGGTTATTTCGTTTCGTCTCAGCGTGGTTTCCCAAGCTGGCAGCAGCCTCGCTCGCCGACTGGCATCGTCTACCGTTCGGCACACAGTCGAACTCGTTCGCCACTGGACGACGGACGTCGCGGCGTCGCCGTCGCCCTTTTCCATCCAGCCGCAAATTATTCCTCTCCTTCCTCGGTGCAAGAAGAAAGAAGGGAAATCATCGGCCGAGACGATGCGTCACGCGTCGCTCCGCTTCTTCCTCCTCGTATTTGTGCCAATGTACGCGCGGCAGGCCACCGGTTGCGCTTTCTGCGAGACACTGTCCCAGCAACAGTTGCAGCTGCGCCAGCTACATCAATTGTCCCAGCAGCAGCAACAGCAGGGGTACAAGACGATCGGCAGCCCGAGGCCTTTCGGCGGCGAGAAACCGACGAGGGTGCAGGAGTTCAACAGGACCGGCGTGCTACACCCCGAGTACCAGATACCGGCCACCCTTCGACCCGGTAATGTGTCTCAGTGAGTATTTGCATTCGTTCTTCCTTCTTTTTTTTTTTTTTTCTTTTTTTCTTTCGTCGAAAGTCTCCTTTTGGAGATTTTCATTTTTGTTTAATCCTGAAAAGTTTAATCCATCTGGCTTCTTTTTTTCTTTTTTCTTTCCTCGTCAAAAGACTCCTTTTGGAGATTTTCATTTTCGTTTAACGTAATAATAATAACGCAAAGATTTTCCTTCCTGAAAAGGATTAACGATCTGGTTTTTTTTTTTTGATGTAATGATGTATCCGATGGAACAGAAAATACATCCGATATAACAATAAAATTTAATAAAAATAGGGGGGGATAAATGATAATAAATGTTGGTCGAGCAGGTAAATCAGTTGTTGTATCAATTGTTCGTAATGAATTATTTTAATCGTATCTCCTATTTCCCGTTCACGAGTATTTATTAATCGAGAAAAATGTTTTATAAAGTTCTTTGAACTTTATAATCGATAAACTTTCGCCAACTTTCAATTTCGTAGAGATAAAACATTCGAAAGACTTTATGTTATAACTTTATGAACACTGGACTAAAGCGGAAGTTTGAATAAACAATAACGAGAAATAAAAATTATATTAAACGAATAATTACTTACTGAGCAAATTGAAAATCATCGAATATACGAAATGTATTTTCAAAGTATTTTCTTTCATTTTTCTGTATAGGAAAATTTTGAGAAATGGATGGTACGATGAATGAATTTGTCGTAATAAGCTTTCAAATACCAGGAGAGGGGGGAGGGGAATGTACGGCATTCCTTTAAAAAGATTAAAGATCACCCCCCTTCCTGATCAAAGAATATAAAACAAATATAAAAAAAAAAAAAAAAGGTTAATGCACGCTATTAAGTTGATTATAAGAGGCTGCAAAATTCTATTCTTTTTCATCCTTTTACTGGCAAAAAGAGATCGGAAAAACGTTGGTTGGCAATATCGTGAACATCCTGTGTATCATTTATTTGATTTATATCGCAAAGTGAAATTATCCTTTTCGTGTGTACAGTTAAAAAAAGAAAATAAAATAATTACATAATTACATAAGACGTAACAGTAGTAATATTGTAATTGAACTGTTATGTCTATAAATATAATAATGAGAATAAAAACACGATTAACGCGTTTTCTTCGTCTTATATCTGTAAGCAATTTTTCTATCTTTTCCAAATAGCATTCTATTCTCGTTTCCGTCATGGAACAAACTATTTTATCATCGAAGTAACACGGATTGCGTTACCAATCCAATTCGCTTGGAATGCCAAATCCTTTGGCCGGGCAATATAATAGAAACGTAGATACCTGTAGATTACATTACCGAGAACGTATTACACCTCTGACTATCAAGTATCGGGATATGCTAGAATGACTAATGTATCTTAGAAACCACCAGTTCATCTATGCAACAATTCACTCGTGTACGAAAAAACAATTGGAAACTGAGACCATTTTAGTCGAAGTGAAATCATTGATCTGAAACACACGCTTATATCTTATATCTTATTCGTAATAAAAGGCCACGAGTTGAGATAATAAAATCGTGCGTCTATGTTAATCATATAAGAATCGAATTATTTCTTAGAATTTTCATCGTAAAACGAAATTGTGAAAAGTTGTGGATCTCATAAGAAAGATCGATGAAATTCGATGTCATGTTTTAAAACTGAGAATTGACAGAATTGTAGGCTTATCAAAAGTGAAATCATTAATCTGAAATTATCTTATTCTAACGTAAGGAAAATATTAAAATTATCCATATTATCTTGTATTAATGACGGAATCGAGTTATTCAGAATTTTAGCTTAAAATTTACATTGTTAAAATGTAATTTGCCATTACAACCAACGTGGATTTCAGCTGTAAGAAAGATCGGTGAAATTCAGTGACGTTTTTTTCTCGATCGAGTTAAACTTTGATCTAAAGATAAACGAAACCGTAAGAAAGGTGCATTCACTTTTCGCCGAACCATAGAAACAATTCGTGCGAATTTCGTTTGGGTTACATAGCTTGTTTATTCGATGCACGTGTACCCAGACCCATGGACCTTTGAACGTTTATACGAGAACGTCACGAACCCCGTACCATGTTTTATCAACTGTAGCACAGATTTTACAAATGCAATTTGATTCGAATTATTGGCGAATGATATAATAATTCGCATAAGTGATTCGATGATGATTTATACATGGATGAAAAAATTAAAACGAAGTAAATTCATTAATTATCATTGTATCTTCATTATTTATTATTTATTATTTATTTGGCACTTTTTTTTATTAATCAAAATATAGATTTGCGAGCGAGAAATAAAAAATATTGCTCTGATGTATTGATATTAACGAATTGTTAAATTAATTTTATATTAATTATATAAAATAACGAGTTTAATCTTTGAATATACTTTCATTCGAAGTTTATTACGAAAAAGAAAAATTGTCGATGAACTTTTAGTTCAATGCACATACACAATGCATTGACACATTTTTATATTTTAACAATTAAAAAATTATTTTTAATTTTATTTTGAATACAATTATATCTAGAAACATTTTTCACAATAGATAGAGCACTAAAAATTGAACTTTTTTCAATTTATGAAAAGTCAATACCGATAATATTGAAACGATTAATACCAACTTAGCTAAAACAATTAGTTAAATTTATAGTTCTTCGTATTATTATACGTTAACAGCATGTACTTAACATAATTAATGTATTTGTATATTGTGTGAACTTTACAATCTAGTTAGTCATACTTTAATGAACTTCGTATTACGTGAACTTCACTGTAAATTAATCAATTAATCATTGTCCTCATACAAAGGAGGAGAAAGGGAGAAAAAACAATAATATTCTAGATTTCATAGATTTTATAATTTCATAGATTCATAGATTTATATAACGTATGAATATAAGAAACAAATCTTCATCATAAAGTCTGATTATCTTATACAAAATGCATCTAATAAAATTGTCATTAATACGACCTTAAACCTTCAAAAAAATAGAATTTAAATAATTAACAATTACCAATTATTGTAAAAGAAGAAAAATAATATTCTTACGTTACGAAGTTTAATAATATCATTCCCTTAAATTCTATTAATATTTTTACGAAAAAAAAAAAACACTTGTTTAATTTAACTTTATTAAAATTTCTACAAATCAGATACAGATAAATATGTACAATCCAAAAGGAAAATTTTTTTCTTCCTCCCGAAATAGCAATAATTTTGAATAAATCAATAATTAATAATAAATGAATTATTTTATTTATTACATTATCTTGCGATCTATTTTTCTCTATATTGATTATTTCGTTTTACGCGCAAAATTTTCTCTCAAAGGGATTAAAATTCTGTAGGTGTACGTCATTTTGTCGAGCAGGTATTGTCGTCAAACTCTACTTTGTTGCAATGGATCCACCCGCGTAGTTTTAATGGTCCGATGCGTCGCGACGCTACGCGTCATAAAGTCCTGCTATCAGATGGTTTCCGCGAAACTCGTACGCAAGTCTAATTGCACAATTACTTCAAAGATTGAAACGCTAGGTTGCACGTTAAACTTGAACTTAACACACATATATTTAATTTTTTGATAGGTCAGTTAACAAAAGAAGAGGAATTGTAAATAGTGTTTTTTTAATTATCTCTAAATCTTGATTATTATATAGTGAACTTTATGATGTGTTACATCTTAAAGTAAATAGTTTGTATAAATAATTAAAATTTCTTTATTAATATACTTGTGTATAATTATTATTTAAATTATTATCAAGTTACTTAAAATTTTTCGGAATATATGGAATTCAATTTACATATGATATGAAATATACAAAGAAAAGACACATTAATTATTTATAAGAAAATAAAATCTATGATAAAATTCATAAAATAATATTTATTAATTTATTCACACGTTATTTATACAAGAAGAATCTTTATTATTTCTTAGATATTTCTTTTATGTTTTCAATTTAATATCCTTTTGCTAAAAATGATCTTGTTTCAAAAACAATAAATGAATAATATTATAATCATCATTATATCATGTGCAATTACACAAATCGCTCAAATATACAGAAGAATGATTGTTTCAATATCTAAACAAGAATCTGTCAGAAGATTCGAAAATGCAAGTAATACGCGAAATTATCTTTTAATCTCTTGTTAACTCTTATAATTGTTCATTCATCGTTAAGATGTATGTATAAGTATGTTTAAATTTTGAAAAGATTCAGAGATAATAAATTTTCATTCGAATAATGAATAATATTCTTCTGATCAAAAAATTCTTAAAATCGAAATTTCTTAATTTTGATTATTTCTAATTATTTATTATTTGATTAAAATTTTAAAATTCGAACATCCAATTTATTTGTGAATCACGATCGTCGAAACGTTATTACTTTGTCATTACTTTTTTCAAATTAATTATTTTTGTAAAGAATTTTAGTTAAGAGGAATTTTTTATTTATTCATTTCAATATAATTATGTTGCAATATTTTACTATTGAATGTTTTAACACTGCTTTTATTATTGCTTTTTGTAAATGAGGACACAATTTGGAAGCTATTTGTTATTACGAAAGGGGGCCACGATTCGAAATAAGCCAGGAACCAGTGTTCTAATGTTATAGACGCATCTGTCGACGTTTAACAATAGAAATAGCCAAGCAATACAAATTCCATTAGCTGACAGCGAGATAGGCATTATATACGAAATATATATTTCAAACAAATATTCAAATAAAATATTTATTATTTATTATTTTAAGAACATATTTGAAATAATTATTTTAATATTTTTTTATTGTATTTAATGTATGATAAATTTATTATTTGATTTCATAGAATACAGAATAATTTCTGTACATGAAATTTCTAAATTTAAAAATTGATTTTAAACTATATATCAAAAATCTTCTCAAACCTAACAATTTGGAGAAAATAGATTTTGCGAATAAACTTTTCTTGAAAATATAATATTTCAAATATATATTTTAATATATTAACTCAATATTAATATTATTCGTCAAACAAATATTTTCCTTAAAAAAAAAAAGATTCAGAGGTAATAAATTTTTATTCGAATAACGAATAATATTCTTCTGATCAAAAAATTCTTAAAATCGAAATTTCTTAATTTCGATTATTTCTAAATCATTTATTATTTGGTTAAAATTTTAAAATTCGAAGAAACTATTTCTAACATTTCAACATTTTGCAACACGATTCAATATCATAAATAAAAATTTCATATAATATCCCATAAAATTTGTTTCCCCGATAAATTTTTCAAATATTTCCAACTAGCAACACTCTTGAATAATATTCGACCTAACCTACAAAAACAAAACGATTCCTAATAATCTTCGTAATCAAATTACTTTCCAAATCATTTCCCCCATCTTGCATAGATCCGCGCATATATAAGGAACGAAGATGCGAAAAGCGATCACGATCAAACTCCTTTCTCAGGAACTCCATTCACGCCGGGGTTCGTCGCCCGTTTCCCCCTCTCTTTCCCTCTCTCTCCCTCCCTCCCTGCCTCTCTAAGCGCGTGAGAGGCTTAAAGCGAAAGGTCGCGCGCGACGTTTCCCTCGGAAGTGGGGTCTAGGCTAAGGTTCGGCGCGCGTGCGAGGAAGAGGCGTCGCGATGCCACGCGTCGTAGGCTCCACTATTGGCGTGGATTTCCACGAAACACGGTAGACGGCCTCGCGGCGCTGCCCGAATGACAGAATCAATTCCGAGTCTGCCGTGGGACAAACCGGCCTCCAAAATTAGACGGCGGGGGTCGTGGATGCGCGACCCCAGACGCCGCGACGCCGGCATTGTGTGTAGACGCTAATTTTACAATAGCCGTTTTCAGTGCCAGCTTCAGTGAACGAAGAGCACGTGCGGCGTCTTGACGACGCTCTCCTCAGGCCTCGCGTTAACGCGGGACGAGTCCAAAACGCGTTGGGGACGAGGGGGAGGGGGGGTATCGGTCGAAGGGGGAGGGACAGATCGAGCGAAAAGAAGGAGGAGAAGGAGAGAGAGAGAAAAAGAGAGAGAGAGAAAAAGAGAGAGAGAGAGAAGCGGAGAAGGCGTAAACTTAACTTTGGTGTACGATCTTTTAAAAGGGGGACTTTTGCGCGATCAAACATTACGACTAAATATAAAACGGGTAACTGGGATTTACGTACACCCTTGATATGCTATGTGTGTGTGTGTGTGTGTAGCACAGGCGTAGGTGGGTGGGTCTGTACGTATTGTTGTCCGAGAAATTACGTAGGTCGGTCAAGTGAGTGGAGAAAATACGGGAGGGATGGGATGGGTATATGAGATGGGGGTAGATAGAGGTTTCTCTTGATCTATATATTGTTAGGGAGCAGCAATTTACTTAATTGGAGTAAAATAAATTTTTAGAGGGATGTGATGTAATGTAATTGTTTTTTTAGTGTTTAATTTTTTAAAAATAAAAAATTTTTCGAGAATAATTATTTATTCTATTTGATATGATTCTGTTTAAAATTGACAAAATTGAGTCTTTATAAAGATTCTTTATGCATTCATCTATATGTAAATTATTTAAAATATATAATTATTTTTGAAAAAATTCGATTTTTATTTAAAGAATTTTTTTATAAAAAAGAAATGTTTAAATCTAATGTTTCTTATGCTTATTATAATGATTGGATGAAATAAACTTTAAATGTGTAATTATTATAAAACAAAATAAACTATAATTATTGTTTTATTTAAAATTTCTAAATCGTCGTAAAAACTTGTTTTATAATTTTTCCCCTTTCAAAGTTATAATATTCCTTGAAAATTCTTCGGATCGAAAAATATGTGATATTTTTTTTCTCTAATATAAATTTATTCATTAGTATAAATTATATATATTTTGTATTTTATTTTGTTTCTTAAAAATTAGCCGTCATAGAACATACATAGATTGACAAGTTCATTGGTACAAGAATAAATCGATAAAGAATTAGAAAAAACATTTCTTATAACAGTGCAGATGGTGAGAAACGATCACTTTACGACTCGATAATGATCGGTTGCAAACTGTTAAAACTACATCAAAACCAAATAAATTAAAATAGAAAGTTGATTTTCAACTTGTCCAGATATTTGACACTTTATCTTTTCGTTTAATGCAATATTATGTAAAAGGATAGCACTTATAAAATCATGATGAAACGAAGAATCGAATTATTTTGCTTTTTTACAACTATTTTACCTCGAAATGGAATTTTACTTTTTTTTTGAAATACATAATGAGAAATATAAATAGATTATTCAAATTAATTTAGGCATTATTTTTATTAGATAATATAGATTAAGATAATAAATTATAATAATATTATTTTAATAAGTATTTCAAAGTAAAGAATTCGCAAAAACAACTTAATAACTTAATAATTTATTGCCTTTCTGAAAAGAAATGTGGAAAAAAATATTTTTGATCATTTTGATAGAAATTTATATTTAAGTATTACTTTTCAATATAATCCTTTAATATCTGTAAACCGTGCAATTTATGTAATTATATCTGATTTTCTAATATCACTTTAATGTTACATTTTTCATTCGTCACTTATAAAATGATGCAATTATATAATTAATCGTATCTTTCTTTATTTTTGAAGAAATAAATGAAAATTTGATGGTCATACGTTTCGATAATAGAAAGTATGTTCGAAATATATTTTATGTTTAATATATTACATAGTATTATATAATATTACAATTACGAATACAATTAAATTGATATTTAATATATTATTGTTGCATCATAATCTAATTATAATTATTTACGTATCTTTTTTAGTACAAAATTTAATAAAACGAGATAATTTACTTATTAATTGTCTTCGATTTATGGATTTCGAATGATCGTTTTTAAATTAAATTTTTTCGTTTTTAAATTTTGATCGATAGTTGAAGAATATAATATGATAAATTCTTCATTTTTTATTTATTTTAATTAAAACTACATCGAGACTTTTTATTATTAATTTTTAAATAAATAAAAAAGCCGTATTCATATTAATCTAATTTAGATGATTTCTGTAATTCATATTTTCTTCTAAAAAGCAATCTTTTATCATGTTGTTATATACAAAATTTACATACATGAATTTTAATATTTTATATTTTAATGACTATATACATCTTATTATATATATATCATATAATCGTTCTTTTCTATTTTTAGCGAATAATTAATATCAATAATCAAGAAATATCTTTTTTTTATAAGAATATACAAAATATTTGCATATTATATTAATCGCTTAAAAAAAGAAAATTAATAAATATAATTAAAACAAGATTTGTTTTATCCTATAAATCAATTTTGTCATTTGATTAAAATATTGCTTCGTGTCTGGTTACGTTTAATACGTATCGAACATTAATATAATACTGGATGCAGATAAAATTATTGCAGGTTCTATTACCTGAGTCCACGTGAAGGACCACCTCTCACGTTACTTGTTAGCCCTTGTAGTGGACCAATATCATGGACCGTCAGTTACGTTGAACCACCAGAGAATGCTGAAGAAACAGATGGAACAAAATGTATGTAGGAATTAAAATATATTAAATATTATAATTAATAAAAAAATTTAAAATCGAACGAATTCTATTATTCTTTTAAGAGAGCAAAATGTGTAATTTATTTATCAAATAGATTAATTGGCAAGAAAAGAGTAAGAAAATTTAAAAAATTGCATCAAATGCAAATATTTATTTTAAATTATTAATTATTTTTTTTTCATAATGATTATGTTTGTTAATTTGTAGTAATAAAGTATAAATTATATTGTAGTGTATATATAATTCATAATGTAAACATAATTAATCACTAAATATTTTTATGTTCATCATCTATAATGTATTTAACATTTCTTAATATTATTGTTAATATAGGTTGTTAAAAATTTCAAATTGAAAAAAATGTTTTTGATATTATTACAGTTTTCAAATTTTTCAATAAATAAATCTTGTAATAAAATATGAAAATGCTTTTTTAAGTTTATTAAGTTTATTATTATCTTTCAATTATTTTAATGAATTATTTTTCAATATTACATTATTACAGCAGAACATAAATAAAATTTTATTGCTTTTGCAACTTTTCATATATATATAATTATTATATAATATTACATATAAAAATCTATCTTATTTTTAAAAAATTCAATTTTTTTTTATCATAATATATGATTAAAATTTTATTTTTATTTTTCAAAATTTACCGAAATAAATAGCAGAAAAAATCTTTTATCGAATTGATGAATATTCAAAATTATTGTAGAAATAATTATTCTTGAATTATGAAAAAAAATTTAAGTTAAAACTTATCACAGATTTTATTTAAAAATATTAATCGATAGAATATTTAACAAATTGAAATAATTTGAAATTTACAAATTTCTATATAAATATATTTCTAAATATATTTGTAAATAAATATAATTAAAATAATACATGTGACAAAATATAATCAACAGCTCAAACACGATGGCCTGTGAAGAGTTTAAAGCCAGGTTCCCCTCTTTTCTCGTATGAAGGTGCGGAGGATCAGAATTTCACGATATCGAAAACACGCGCTGGCCTCTATTGGTTCGAAATTAAATCCGTGCACCCTCCTGGTGCCAATTTGGAAAAATTGTTACCAAGCACGGTGCTTTTGTACGCGACGTCAAGCAACTTGAACCACATCCCCCAATTGTACGTAAATGAAAAAGAAAATCGTCATCGTTCGTTAAGATTTCAGCAACGAAGAAGCAAACGTCGACTTACAATATCTTGGAATAAAAGGTATCGTTATAATTTTCTTCTTTTTTCTTTTTAACATACATATTATAAAGTGTTATATAAATATAAATATATATATGTATATTAATTTTATATATATATAAAATTATATATATATAATAAAATATACATATATATAATAATATACATACTATATATATTTATGCATATAAAATATATAAAATATAGTAATACACACACACACACACACCACACACACACACACACATGTGTGTGTATTACTTTTATACAAATAATTAATAACTAAATAATAATTAATCCTCTTTTTTTTTATGTAAGTCGAGAAAAATTTTAAAAATTAATACATTTTTTATTATATATTGAATGATAAAAGACTTTGAGTTGAACTGGTGACAGGAATATAATGGTGCAATTGTATAAAATAAAAATACTAAAATTAATCTATAAAAAATAATAATCTCTTAAAGAACCTTCTTTATAATTTTTTTTGTGATCAAATCTCTAAATCAAAAATCATTGCACTCTCAAATGTGAATATTTTAATCTTTAGAGATCAAAGCAAAATAATTTAATATAAATCAATTTTTCACAAATTAAATATTTTATACGTTGTAATTTTAAAATTTTATAATTTTAAATATTTCATTTTTTGATTGTTTTTAAAATTATTTAAATAATAAATTATTTTAATATTGAAAATTATTAATAAAATTAATTATTTAATAAAATTTAATATTAATCTTTGTATAATTTTAAATATTTTTATTATATTTAAAATGCTCTTTTAAATCTTTACACACTTTTAAAAAATATTATACATAAGATTTTAAAAATTAAAAAGTAAATATTTAAGGTATGAAGCAAATCTCTAAAGTTAGCTTTCATTTTTTGTTTATTATGCTTTTAATAATTATTTAGAAAAGAGATCTTCCATCTTACCAAATGTCAAAATCATAATCCTAAATAATTTCCTATATAAAGTTATGATCTTATTGACAATAAACAAAAAATAAATCATTTAATAAATTTTCTTTGATTCATTGACAAAATGTTAAACTTGATTCTCAGAAAATTTAAAATTAGCTTCAGATATAGAGGACAAATTCGAGAAAGATTTGTTTTTACAGCAACATAGATCCCCACCTCTCTCATTATTGTCTAGCCGTAACGTCGGGGTCTCAGCCTCACCCCTTGACCCTTTGTGCGGCGCAAAATGTTCTTCGTGTTCACCCACATCCGATGAAAGGAAGCTCTGCTTCCAAGGAACAGCAACACCGCGGTATTCCAGAAGGGCTTCATTGCGTGCGTCAAACAAAATTGACGCTTCACAGGATGAAGTACGACACTACGTACAATTTTACCTTATACGTGGTTAGTAATTACAACTAAGAAGGAGTAAATTTTATAATAATTGCCTGCAATATGTGATTTTGAATAAATTGGAAATATTGAACTGGTGGAAAAGTTATGTAGATTTTTAATAAGACAAATAATTTGAAATATGAAAATATTGTTTATGGTACTTATAATTTCATTTCATAGAGAAAGATAATATTTTCTCTTAATTCTCTTAATAATATTCTCATCTGAATTTAAAAATCAATATAGATTAAATAGTTGTAACAGTTAAGATAATTTTGTTTAAGATTTTTTATGTATTTCTATTTTTAATGATTATTATACAGAATATTAATATATATTTATGAAATACTCTTGGAAGATTCTAAAGATCAAAATAAACAAAAATTGATATAAAAAAATATCAATTAAAGCTTATTTATTGAATATGAAATTTAAATTTGATGAAACGAGACGAAAAAGATATGTTATAGAGATAGAACTATCTCATTCTGTTTCTGTCTCGCTTTGTTTAATACAAAATTGCTTATAATTTAATAAAATAAATCTTTTATAATTAAATTTAAAAATATTATATAAAAATTTAAAAATAAAATTAATATTTTTATATTTCTATAAATGTTTGCTTCATCCTTTTAAATCGAATACCTTCAAAAGTATTTGAATATATCTATTAACATTCTATATGAGTTTAAAGAAAATATAAATAAAAATATTCTTATGAAAAATATTTTCTGTTATTGAAATAAATATTACGTGTCAGTATATCGTGTATTTTATTTTAATTTGATAAGCTATTATAATTTAATAGTGAAATTATTCATGTAATAAGTAAACGAAATTTATTAGTAGACTATATAACAATCTTATAAAATTTTACACAAAGTTTAAATAATGTTAGTTATATATAATACGTATATATACTATATAATACGTATATATAATACATATATTGTATTTAAAACTCAACATTATTTTCTCACTAACTTGATAAATTGTTTTTTCTCATTATAAATAGATGAAATATAAAATTTCTTCAAAAATTTTTATTTATATTACTTTTTAAATCATTGTATTTTTTTTTATTTATTAAGATAAAGTAAGATTAGAAGTGACTAACACTGACTTTGTAATATAATAACAAAAAAACTATTATATCCTATTTAAAATTTTTACTAATAATATGTTATATTTTATTAAATTACTGCTGTACTTTATGATAAATAAAAACAAAATTAATATTTTTTTATTAATAATATTTTAATATTGGATTATGATCCTCTTCTAGATTCTAGATCAATTAACAATAACAATATCTCTCTGAATTTAATATGGATATATTTTTTGAATGACTTGATCTCTTCAACCTATTCTATCCTAATATATTTTAAAAATAATTTAATTTTCTTCTAATCTATTTAATCTTCTAATCTAATTTTCTTAATTTACTTCTGAAGTTCGATGGTTGGTTCATTTTTAATTCAAATCAACGATAATTTTAAATAATCGAAATTAATAAATTTGTATTTATATGTATATTTATATTTATATTTTTCAGTTTTCCCGACCATCGCACTCTATAGCTTATAGTTGAAAGAAATTCATAAAATGAAAGAAATTCATGATTTATTATAATCATTATTATAATCATTATTTTTATTCTGTGTTAAAGGTAAATACACGAAATAATGTATCGAACCGTATAGCGACTGATACCATAAAATTTCGGAAAACATCGGAGTTAAGATTGCGCACTGGGCATTATAGCACAGCCAATTTGCGTAAAACCGATGGATTCGTCAATTTCTTTTATCGTCCTCCGGCAAATATTTCGAGTATCTTTTATATTCTTCCTTGCGGTGGCGGCATCGTTAGAGCAAAATTAAGTGCTCCAGGAATTTTAAGGGTAATAAACCATGTTCCAGTTATAATTAATATATATTTACAGGTCTTCATTAAAAAAAAATAAAAATTCAATTCAATTTTTATTTTATTTTTACTTTAACATTATAATATTAACTATTCGTTTGAATTTGTATTAAATGGAATGGTAATCACAATTTTATTAAGCAAAATATTAAGTATTTAAAATCTTATTTACTTGAATCCACTAATTCTTAGTATATTCTTATGTTTTATATTTTTATAACTTTAAAATATAAAGTAAAAAAATTTTAAAAGCATGTAGAAATAATCATTTTTCTGGAAATATCAAAACTATATAATTTTTGAATTTATAATTAAAGAAAAATTTTATTTTGAAAATTCTATAAATATAATAATAATCTTAAAAATTAGAAACTAAAGTTTACAAATTAATTTTTTGAATTATTAGAATAATTTATAATAAATGTTTTTTTCATCACTTTTAAATATCTATTTATGTTTTTGAGAAATATTTCATTTTTATTAGATATGATATTTCATATCATTCTCGAAAAGTCGTTGATGTTAGATATCAATGTCATAGAAGATTTACATTTGTAGGAAAAGGAGGTAATAGGATATGCATCATTAAGGGTACCACCTTTAACTTCAGGGAAAGGATACACATTACGGATATCCGCTACACCACAAGAATTAGTACGAGTATCTGCCATTAAAGTACTAGCTACCCAAGAATCGTCTGCCATATATCCACAGGTATGTTCATACAAATTGATACGTACTGAATAAAATCCATTAAAAGTGTAAAATTATTTTCTAAGTACGCTTTATGTTTAATTTTAATAAAAATATATATATAAAATTTAGTAACAGATTATTGTGTTACAATAAAAATTATTTTAAGAACAGCAATTATATCAATATTGTTTTACATTATACTAATATACAGTAATATTTATGCAATATTTATTACTGTAATATTTATTCTTTTTACATTATATACTTCTTCTATTTTTTATTTTTTCTATGTGAAGAATGTATAAAAAGAAATTTTCTCTTTCATTTAAAATTGTATATAATAATACTTTTTAATATTTTCTAAAAAAAAAATAAAAATATTTCGTTAATAAAAATTTGATTTCTGACATAATTTTATTAATTTCTAATGAAATATCTATTATTTAATTATATAATAAATAAATGTGTATATATATATTATAAAGATACTTAAATTTACATTTTTTGAAAATATCAACGATTAAGAACAAATATTTAAACTTCAGAATTATAAGAAGAGCTGAAAATCTTGTTTAGATTCCCACGAGAAGTATACCACGTGAGTATGGATCCCTAAGAACTTGCCACGAGGTGACAGTAGGGGTGGAATCAGCAGGTTCAGCCAAATATTGCATCCTAGTGCGAGAATTAAAGAGCGGCTCGTCTTTGGCCAGCATGACAACTATTCCAGACCAATGTGGTCTTCATCGTCGACGACGTTCCGAATATACTTTCGAGATCTGCGAGGAAAAAGAAAATCCGCCGAAAGATCGAGCGCTTCCATTTACCCTTAAGAGGTTGCAACCAGGAAAAGCTTATCTCTTACAAATCACAGCTCAATTAAAAGGACAATCTTTGTCTTATCCCTTGTTAACCGTACGCACTCGACGTTCCTGTCTACCTTAATAATAATGATTCTCATCAAAGAAAATAGGAATAATCAATGATGATCTTTGAAAAACGAATAATCTCGATCGTTTAAATCGTTACACTACATTTAGATCTTTTATCATTAGATCTTTTGTTTCACCATTTTTAATATCTAATATTTCTCCTTTCTCGTTTATATCGGGATGAATGCATTAAAAAAAAAATCAAAGAATTACTTATTTATTAATGTTTGTTTTTTGATAAATGGGTAACTTTTTCGTGCATTAGGACAAAATGTAATCAAAAAAATTTTTCGATTTAATATCAATTCAAATCTTACAATTTTTTTTAGAATCCCATAGTTTTCCAAATTTATGTAAAAATTCAAAATGTTTAGGGTTTCTTATGGATTTTTATAAAATTTTTTTATAATTAAAATTAAAATAGTTTCAAATATTTCAGATATTTCTAAAATTTTGTATATTAAGATGAAAATTAAATGATTTTATTAAATATTTTTCATTATGAATAATGAATGAAAAAAAATTTTTTTTAACAATTTAAACCTAAAAAAAATTTTATAAAATAGAAATTACTTCAAAATACCTATTTGTAGAACGTCTGACTTATTCCTCTTGGGAATCTAAAGAATCTCGTTAAGTATTACTTGCATAAGGTTTTACTGTTTAAATGCATTTTATTTAAAACGTGCTTTTTCACTTCACTATAATATATTTCAATTGAATATATTTAATTGATTAAATATGATTAAATATATTTCAATTGATTGACATCGGTCGCAAACAGGTAAAAAAATTCCTAATGTTACCTAATGAAGAGAATTATCCTAAAGAAATATTATGTATATAATAACAAAGATATTTCTATTTTTGATAGCTCTCTTAATTCGAAAGTTTATTAACGAATTCATTTAAATAACCAAGATTTAGATACGAATATCGATTGATGCACCATTAAATTCTATAAATTATTAAAATGCTTTCATTTCGTTGTTTTTATCGTCATTAAAAATTAAATTCATCTGTTTATAGTTCATTTTAAAATTATTCCGAATAATATTTATATTCGAAAATAATATTTATCGATATCTATCTACTAAGCGAATCAATATGTTTATTATATCCGTTTTATTATAAAAGAACATTTTTTTTTATCATGGAAAAATCGTTACTCCATTTCGAGGCTAAATCTAGTCTAGATTTACAAGCTATAATCCAATAATAACGTTTATTTGAAATTTACATTTTTTTTTTTTTAATTTAAGACACATTTTTTACTTTTATTTTTACAACAAGCACATTCAACAATAATATTGTTTGATGTAGATATAGTTTACATTCACATTGTAAATAAAACGTTACCTTAACCAAATGTGACATGCAAAAACGAACCATAGAACTATATAGCACGGTGCTAATGATATGTGTACTGTGTAATTAGTAGCTGCGATTCACTTTTATATCGTTAATATTATGATTGTTTATTTTGTATTATCGACAAAATGTCATTTCACCATTTCAAAACTATTTAAAAATAATATATCCTAATATATCCTAAAATAATTTTTACAAAAATTAAGAATTGTTATAATTTGTTGTTTAATATAAAATCATCTATTGGATTATAAGATTTGATTTTGAAAATTAAATTTAATTTACTTTTTTTTTCGAGGATTCTATAGCAAGAGTGATACGAATTTATTTTCACTAATTATATTTTAGAAAAATTGAAAAAATTTCTTATGAAATTATTGCTTTGATTTAATATTAAAAAGAAAACAATAATTAAATAATAAAAAATTAAATTAATAAAAAAAATATTTTTTTTTATTAATAATAACATAACAAAATAACATAACATTATTGTATTATAATTGAATTGATTATTCACTTTAGTTTTAGGCAAATTTTTCAAATTTAAAATGCAAATTTGCACAAATTGCAATATTTAATAGCAATTCCAAAATCAGAAATAAAATATTTTTTTACCTGCAGAACATTTATATACATATATATATTACACAGAATAATAACTGAAAAACTGTCAAAAATAAATCTGCATTTCTTTTGCTACAGGATCTTTAATTCATTCTGTTCTTTTAAATTAAAATATTTTATCTAGCTATTCTTAATTTTTTAAAATAAAAAATATTACAAAAATCTTGAAATATTTTAAGTTTTACATAATCTTTTATTTCTAAAACAAAATCAGAATTTTATTTATCTTTTGGATATTTATAATCATGTTTCGTTTATTTTTAAAAAATCATTATAAAAAAAAAGATAAAAATTTTAGTTTTCATTTTAGTTAAATGCTAGATAGAAAATTTTACTTAAATATTATATTTCATTATATCTATTATAATATCGCATCCATTGTCAAAAAAAAAAAAATTCATCTCGAAAGGATTTAATCCTGTGTCATGTTACATTTATACCATAGCGATAAGATAGTATAATAAAAATAGTTTTTATAATATTAATGCATATTATAAATTTAATATAATATAGAAATAATGAATAATTTTTACAATTCAAAATTCAAAATTTTGTATTATTAGACCATTTTATTAAAAGTTAAATATAATAGAACTGTTATAATTCGGATTCTATTAATATTCGTAGCTTTTCACCGGCTGAATATTGCGGCTCATATTGCAATAACGATAGTGCTTTAGACAAAAGATATTTTCTATCTTCTCCGGGACAAATAGACAATTCTCTTAATGTGACTGCAGTGTATAATGCCAATCTCGTACCATAAGGATCCAATGTTTCGGTGGTTTCTATAATACGTTTACATAATTCAAGTTTTTTAGGATTGTCCGCGGACATTAGTTGAATCAATGAATGACTGACAGTAATGCACAGTTGATGTCCAGGATGTAATAATGTAGTAAGCCTGAAATATATAATTATTATTGAATTACTATCTTGATCTTTAAAACTTGTTTAAAATTAAAATAAATTGTTTTTTTTACAAAATTTGTTTATTTAAAAAAGCATTTTTTATCCAATTAGATAATATATATTGAAAATATAATATATTGAATAATTATATATAAATATATTGAAAATAAATAAAAATAGAAGATAAAATAATAAGGGAGAGAATACCAATTAAAACTAGTTTTCATTTTTCTTTATCAAATATATTTAATTTTAAAATGAAAATTTTCATTATTTAAAATGAAAAATGAAATAATAATAATTTTGTAAAATATACATGCATTTTGAAGCCACGTCGTTTATTCCATTTTTTCAATCTGTTTTTAAGCCTTTTAACTGCATACAAATTCTGGTTAAGATGTTATAAAAATATTTGAGAGTGAAACTCTTGAGAGTTCTGTTATTCAAGATATTTTTTTGCAAATAAACTCTACATTGAGAATAATTATTCAATAATAACTTTCATTCTCATCGCAGTTTTAATGAAAAATAACTCTGGATAGCAATATTCTTAAATGTATTTGTATTCTAAAAAAGTTATAACCAAAATATTTTAAAAGTATTGTTTTAAAGTATTTTTATTATTAATTGTTTTAAAATAAATGATTTTGTTCTATTATGTATGATATTTCTATTCTATTCTAGTCTATTCAATATATATCTTTAAAAAAAAAACATTTAAATCAACAAAATTAAATCTTTAATTTTTTTTTGTATATAATACATTAAACTTCTCTCTTTTTTTTAAGTTCTATTTATAAATTTTTATTTTTAATTCAAAATATAATAAAAAAAACTTAGAACGGTTGCTCAATTCTTTTCTGTAATTTAAATCAATTATTGAGAATATTTGAAAATAAAGCAGAAAGCAAAAAAACAACAATTTATATTAATCATTGTTAATATTAAAAATATATTAAAAATAAATATATTAAAAATATTAAAAATAAAGCAAAAAACAAAATAATAATTTTTAGATTAATAATTTAATTATTATTATATTTTAAAAAGATATCATATATTAAGAATGACATTGTTTTTGTTATTTGATTTAAATATAAAAAAATAAAAATCTTTTTACCGTGATAGAAGATTAACCAATTTATCCTTTCGCGCTGAACACATAACGTCATCGACATCTTCCTCCAATTTTCCAATGAATTGCATCATTTCCGATGCGGTAAGAGTTCCAGGACACGAATCGCATCCCCATTCTGAATCAAAGTCCAATGGATTCTTAGGTAAAATAAAACCATTGTCTTGAGGGCACTTTAACGTTCCAAGATGCGTGCCCAATTCCGTTGGATCGGCACATCGTTTACAGTGACAAGAAAAATATTTTGTCTCTAAAAGATGAAATCTTCGTGCTCTCGTTGCCCAAAGTGCATGTGTATACATTGTACTTAAATGGTCCCCTCTGTACAAATACAAATATCTATATATATAAACATAATAAAAATTGAACAATATAAAGAAAATATGTGATCGAATTTCAAGAGAACGTTCTATTATATATTTTATTTGTTTAAAAAATATTAATAAATCCTATATCTAAATATATCTAAAAAATATTATCGCAAATTTATTTATTGATTATTAATTATTATTATAAATTATAATGTTATCATAATTCATATCGTGGTGGTAATAATATTAAATATTTGTAAAAAAAATAAATTTCGAATTATTATAATAATAATATACAGAGTATTTCTTTTTATATCATATCATAAGATAAAAAAATTTTTAAAAATAATAATAAATATTTGGAAAAATATGAAAAAATATTTGAATATGAAAAAATATATTACAACAAAAAAGATATATCAAAATATTTTATAAAAAACTATCTAAATTTGTTTTAAGCATAAATCATTCTTGAGTTATGAATTCTTAAAATTAATGTCAAATAAATTGTAATTTTTTATCTGAAACATTTTTCTATACCTTTCAAATATTTAGAGATATTTCTGGAAGATTAAAATAGAACATTTTATATATAATCCATACTAATAAATTATAATAATTTATGAAACACATTTTGCTATAGAAAGAGACTAATTTCCAGTTTCTTTAAAAGAAAGATATCTGCGGCGTTCATTATTCAAAAAGGACTTTTTATTCTTAAGTTACTTTTTATTCTTAAACTAACGGAAACATACTTTTAAAATATAATCGCATATTGTTTTATATAGTACATTATATTTTAGTACATTCGAGAATGTTTCTATTTATTAATGAAAATATGTATAACTTTTAGATATACGTATCTATATTTTATAATAAAGTAAACTTGCAAAAAAAATCAATTGATAGTTTCAAATAAATGAGTAATATGTTTCATAAAATCGATCATTTCATATGCAATAATTTATATATTTATGATCTATGCTTAGAAAATTTTATCCTATTTCCCTTAAAAATACATCTATACATATTATAAAATAATGATATATTCGTGAAATCTTTTGGTTGATTCTAGAAATAAAAACAAACACAAAAATTGATATATAAAAATATTAACTAGAGTTTATTTATTACGTAAGTATTTGAAATTTGCATTAAATGAAGCGAAATGGAAATAAAATTTTTTCCTGTCTTCATTATATCGTATATCTGTTTTTCTTCATCTATCAAGAATTTAAATTGCTTATAATTTAAAATTTTATTTTCAACCGACATTTTTGTTTGATCTCTAAAATCGATCTTCCAAACATATTTCACGAATATTAAAGATACACTCTCTGTATCTTTAAAAATATTAAAAATATACCAAATTACAATATATATATCTTTTATGTGAGAGAAACGCATATTTACTTTTGTATAGAACACACAGCTTTCACCGTGATTCGAGGTCTACCCTTATCGTCGATTGTAAAACTGTGTCTCGTATTAGCCAGACAAGAATGTTCCAAAAGACACGCTGTTTCATAAATTGCAACACAACCCTCAGGTGGTACTGTTTCCAATGCGTTTACATCTATTAAACCGCATATTTTGCTTACTATGTCCTTGGTAGAGGAATTATCTGGTAAAAGACGTTGAATATGGTAATATATATTCATCGTTTCTTCGTATGCGCTCGTTCCTGGACCACGAGAATCTTCATGGCTTTGTAATTTTTGTATAGAATTCCAATATTTCGATTTCTTACGCCATAATATTAACATACGTATTACCAAAAGAACATCGCATCTAAAAAAAGAAAAAAAAAATAAGTAACATCAATTATAAATTGAATTCTGAATAAAATAGATAAATAAATATGTACAATATCTTTCATGCAATTAAAAGGAGTTATATTTTCGAAATGAAAGAGAAAAGAAATTTCAGATAAAATTAAATTATATTATAATATATATATATTAATTTAATATTGATATTATGAATTGTATTTCTTTTTTTTTAGAATTAATTATATTACAATTTTTATTATATAAAACAAATTAGATCATAAGCAAATGAAAATATTAAAATGATAATTAATTAAATATTTGTAATTAAGTTAAATTATAAATTATAAAATGTCTAATTATATTTTATCTAATGTGCTACAATAAATTTTTTTACAAATAAAAAAATAAGCAATTATTAGAAAATGAATAAAATATAGAATTATGTTAATAAATATTTAGTGGGCTCTATTGATAAAGATAATTAGATTATGTAAAAAAGAAAAGGTTACTTAACGTGACCATTGCATAAAAAATGCTTCATATAATTGTATACATAAAAAAATGTATAAAAAAATTTTATATAATAGTCGTACCATGTAGAAAACATAAATATTATTTTTTTTTTTTTGTAAATTGATATATAGAGAATTTAGAAATCAATCATTAAAAATGAAATCAGATTAAAAATGATTCACATAATTCAAAAATCTTTTTATTTTTCAAATTTCAATTAACAAATCAATTAAATCACTGCTAAAATATTGAAATAATTGCTTAACGATTTATCAATTGAAAGTTTAAATAATAAAAAGATTCTTTATATTATGTAAATGATTTTTAAAAATATATAACTTTTGATTATTAAAAATATATAACTTCCACTGATTGGCTAATATATCGAATTAATATATTTTTATATAATATTTTTAAATATATAATATATTTAGTAAAAATATCATAAAAAAATAAAAATTTCAATTTTCATTTTGAAATGCTAAATAAAAGAGAGGAGGATATTATTTTTCAAATGCATCCGTCTTTTGTGTTTCATATACAATGTTACAAACCTTGGAATGATTTTCGCTTTTATAAGAAAAGAACATTCCAAATCGTGTCTATTTTTATCTGTAAGACCAGAACAATTTACAGCGCACACTGGCCAAAGACATTTCGTGCATCTTGTATTGGCATTCTTGCATTGTTTTCCACAACCAACGCAAAGTCTTTGATCTAAATGTATCGATGGTCCCCAAACCAAAGGTGATTCAGACAGGATCACATCACCTGGATTCAAATCCCTTGAGGCCAATAAATGTCGTCCAAGTTCGGAGTTCTTACGAATCTCCCACGCTTGGCAAGTCGACTTGTGTCGAGACCAGTCCACTCGCTGATGCTCTTTTTTACAATAAAATTGTTGTTTGCAACCGCTACATTTCAATGTTGCACGTTGATTACAAATTGGACAGATATCTTCCATTTGTGATTCCATGTTTTTTCATTTATTGAACATTTTGATTATAACTTTAAAATTAAATCTTTTGTTTTTTTCTCTGTCGATATTATCTCTTAAATAAAGAAGTAAAAAAATTAATATTTAAGAACAAATTTTGGAACACAATAAAACAAATTACTTTGCACTTCCGTTCAAACATTTAAAGATAATTATTGTATTCGCTCTATAATTAAAAAAAAAAAAAACGATTAAAATACGTAAAAGAATTTGTTTAATTTATACAATTATTACAAAAATTAAAAAAGTATAAGATGTATATTGATATATTAATAATTTTAATGAAAAATAATTTTTTCTAAAATATTTGAGCAGCAGTTTAGGAAAAATAAGTTTTAATGAAAAATAATTTTTCCTAAAATATTTGAGCAGTAGTTTATATATATATATATATGTATGTAAAAATATGTTTGCTTTAGTAGTTTTAACATTTAGGATTATTGATTTGAAATAACAATATTAATTTTACAAAATTAATGAAAAAAATTTTATTAAATTAATAAAAAATTAATAAAATAAAAAGTATATATAGAATGTTCGGAGTAAAAAATCTAAAGAGCAATTTTTAGACACTAAAATAACACAAAAGTGAGATGGCTTCTCGCTTCATATAAAACAAATCTAAATTGCTTATAAGTTAATAAATAAAATTTAACAAATTTATTTTTTCTATCTGTCGTTTTAATCTAAATTAAATCGTTTCAAATTTTATATATATTTCGATCGAACATCCTATATATTTTATTATTTTTTTATCAATTTTAAAATTAAAATTTCTTATTAAAAAAAACTTAATAATTGTATATTTTTAAATTACTTATAAATTAAATATACAATTTATTGTTATTAACTAATTTTATTAATTGAATATCACTATTCAAGTTAATTATTATAGGCTTTCTATTAAAAATTAATAAATTCTATTGAAAACTAAATTATTATCACATTTTTATTTTAATTTTTGAAATTTAATATTATCTCATTATATATATATATATATTATATATATATATATTATATATATTATATAATATATATTATATATATATATATATATATGTAATAATAAATTCACTAAACACGAATATTTGTATATTTTTTAATGATTGTGTATATATATTATATTGTTTGACAAAATGTACTAAAAACTTACCTATTTCTAGATTGAAATTTCTTTAAAATTTTAAAGAAATTTATTGTACATGTCAATAGGTACAATAAATTAATAATATAAAAATAATAAAAATAAAATTAAGAGAAGTGTAGCACATATTGATTGGCGTTAAATATTTTATTATTTTTTTAATTTAAACAAAAATAAAAAATTAATATATAAAACAATGAAACTAGCAATATCACTAAACCTCGGCATTACAACTCTGAAACGACGACGGTCTAAACTGGTGATTTAATTATAGAAACAGTATACTTACGTACATATACCTATTTCTGACAAAACTATATGAGATTATTCAATGTAATATTATTTGTTATATATAAAATATTATATGATGATATATTTCATGCAAAAAAAAAAAAAGAAAGAAAGAAAAGAAAATATTTATTAATAGAAAAATATACGTACGTTTCACGTATGTTTCATATGGAGAATGAATATTATAGAAAGAATTATGAAGGATATTATGAAGGATATTATTATAATATTTTTATTTGTGATAATATTAGCACCTTTTATATAGATATTAATTTCAAAAATAATTTAAATATTATATTTACAAATTTTTGTTTTAATTAGATATTTGTTATTATAATGTAATCATATTATATGATATTATATTTATCGAATGTGCATCTATTTATTAAAAAAGAAATATATATAAAAAGTATTTATAACAAAACAATATCGAAAAAATTTCATATAACTTAATATAAAATGGTCGTAGAATATAACAATGATTATACATATATTTACAAATATCAATATATATAATTTCTTTCCTATTTTTGTGCTAATTATTTTTTGATATTATAACATTAAAAATTTTTTTTGAAAATTTAAATAATAATACATACTATTTTTAATAAATATAAATATTGTGGATCATTTTATATATAATTTCTTATTGATAAAATTTCGCGAAAAGTTCAATATATACTCAATTTTAATTTACTGCATAAAGAGTAGTATTATAATTAATGTATTCAATCACATGTATTATATTACACATGTACTTACATTTATATACTACAAAGACTTAACAAATAGTCTGATCATGGCCATATGATTTGTTGTTTTTTGGTCGTACATATTTGTTCTTTATTACTTTGAATAAAATTTCTTTCTTATACTTAACTTTAGTAAAAAATATATGAATCAAAGGTGCAAAAACTATTCGTATCTCTATACAATACTTATATTTTATGTAGTACTGTACTGTCCCATTTTTTATTTGTCTATAGACACATATCAAAAGTTATAGATTAAACAAATACACAGATTTTTGTATCAAATCAATTTTTAGTATTGTTATTTGTAATTTATTTAAAATTCATTATTATGACTTTCATAAATTTGGAATTTAAATTTATAATAAAGTATCTTAAATATAATCATGAATTTGAATTATATTAAAAAAATATATAAATAGTTACAATAAAAACAATTAATAATCACATTCACTTAATTTTAAATTTTTGTTATTTACAAAATTCACTCAAATATTTAATTTTCATAATATATTTATTTATGAAAAAGAAAATGAAATCTAGTTTTAAGTAATAGTAAAAAGAAAAAATAATAATATATTTAAAGTCAAATTTAAGCATCAACTAAAATCAAATTTAAAAAAAGATAATGAAAAAAAAACTCAATATAAATTGTACAAGAAATATAATTGTACAAGAAATATTTTAGGTTTTTTTGGAAAATATTAATTCAAATAAATTATTATAATTAGAAACATTTAAACAAATCAAACATATCGAACATTAACTACAATTAATTTCGTTAAATAATATAAAGAGAATTGTCAAAATTAATATTTTCAAAAATCTATTATCAAATGAATATAAAACTAAAATAACTTATTAAATTGGCTAGTGTTCCTTTTTTGTGCTATTTTTTCTGTCAACACTGCTGTTTACATTACGCCATGATTTACGGAAGCAAATTGAAGATCGTACTAAATGCCATATATCTTTTCCCGTACATACGAGATTACAAATAATTAAAGATGGAGATTCATATTCATTTGGAACGATACCATCGACAGAAGACTCGAAAAAACTAAATAATGGAAACCAAATTCTAGTTCTATTTGAATCGCGTTGCATTAATGCCTGATTATTTGCTAGAGTATGATAATAAAGAAACAATCGAGAAGTAATATAGAAAGCTACAAAAACATCAATGGAATAATGTTCGTGTGCTGCTAAGATAAAAAATATACCAAACATATTGAGCATCCATGTAAAAGTATGTAAGAAATACAATTGTCTTGGTGTATCTGTAAATAAAAGAGTATAATAATAATATAATAAGAATATATTTAAATATATATTATAATACTTACATTCTGTAATAAAAAAATTTAACATAGTTAATGCAACAGTATGTCCACTAAACATATAATCGCCACACGTTCTAACACCTTGAATCGACATACCAGCACCACGCCATATAACATACGCCATAGCAATCTTATTATATAATTCTACATATGCAGAACTACAAAAAAAAAATATAAATATAATTTTTTTTAATTTCAGTTATTTTTTATATAATAACAAATTATACTTTGTCCAATCTTCAGGAACCTTTCGTGGTTGACATTGTAAATGTGCACCTGGTACCGATAAGGAAGTAATGAGCATTGTAACGCATCTTAACAGGAAGACTGTACCAGATAAAGCAAAAAATCTTCGTAATAAAATAAATCTGTAAATAAAAATTTGTTGAATGTTTTTAAAATTAATGAATATTTTTAAATTTACCTGTATTTGTGAAAAATTAAAACAATAAGCCATATTGCAAAAAGTATAGTTCCAGTAACTTCACACATATCAAATGCCCAAGGAATATGTGGAACATTATCTAAAAATATATCAGGTAACGGAGGATATTTTTTCATATCAGGCACTCTATCATGAACAATAACCATTACAAAGGCAGTAATCCATGTAACAATAAATAAATATGCCAAACTAATGAAAGCTTTCCAAATTTCAGGAGGCAAATGTGATGCATGACCATCTTCTGACATAGATGCAGAATAAAATTCATGTTCAATAGAACCTTCATTATTTATACCACTACTAGGCATCTGTTAAAAATATGTATTTGTACTAGATAATATGACTTTGAAATATTTTATTTATCACTTTTTTTTATTTAAAAAATATATATATTTAAAGATATTTAATTAAATATTTAAAATTTTCTTTCTTACTTCATGTTTATGATGACTAAAAAAATTTGATGAAGGAAATATATCAACATATCCTAATTCAAACAATACTGCCATATTAGCTCTTTGTAATTGTTTTATACTAATATATAATCTCTTTATATCACCAATTTTCTTTATGTTCATAGATATTAATTTTAAATCATCTTCTTTCAAAGTCAAAAGCACCTTTCCATCAATTTCCTGATCAAAAAATAAATCAACAAATTTTTCATGTCCGCTTTCACTAAGCCACTTTGCCACATCCTTTTGTGTCCATTCAATTATATTTTTCTCAGACATTATTTATCTTAATATAAAGTATTAATCCTATCTAAAAAAAAATTTATATATATTATTCTGCCAGTAATTAATGAAAAAATTATATTAATAAGTTAATTAATAGTTTAATAATTTAATAATATAATTAACAAGTTAATTATATTATGAAATATAAAATTATTGACCTATTATGTTTTAAAATAATAGAAAATATTGATAAATTTATAACATCATATTTTTAAAACATTAAAAATATAAAAATATTATATAATTTCTAATTACTATATATAATTGTATAAATGATTATATTAATGCAAAAAAATTTTAATTAAATAGAATAACAATATTATAATAATATTATAATAATAAATAATAATAATAAAATAATTATTAATTAATAAAATTACTAAATAATATAAAATATCACAATAAAAATATATTTTTATATAAATTTTTGGTTATGAAATTTATCTTTATATATGTACATAATTATTTAAATTATTTTCATTTTGAAATGTATTTAACCTTAATCAAATCAAAAATATGTGACTTACCTTAAAAATTTAAAATATGAATTATCAAAGTTAGATATCACAATTTTTTCGTGCGTTTATTGTACATAATGAATATGTATCTTGAATATTGAATATGATCTTATTGTCAAACGAAATCATACATTGGCAGTATTTGTAAATAAATCCAGAAAGAACCATTGATTAGAATATCATGAATATAGTTGGATATATTCATTACTTACTATTCTTCAAATTAAAGCATAGTAAGTATCTCGATAATTTTAATTGTTTAATATAATTTTAATTTTAAATTATATCAATTAATAATTAATATGAATAAATAATATTAATAAATTTATAAATTTATAAAATTTATATTTATATATTAATAAATAATAATATTAATAAATAATAAACAATAAATAAATAACACATAAAAAATAGACATCTATATAAATCAAATCTAAATATAATAGAATTAAATCAAAATTACTTTAAAATAAAGTGTTAAATGAAACAAAATACTTTTAATTCAATTTTCGAAAATAATATATGTATTTCATTTTCTCTTATTCAATATTATTTTTGATTACTTATATACTTACTTTTGTAGTAACTTTTCATTTTTAATATATAGATAAACATTTTATAAATTAACATTATTTAGAATAATTTCCAAACAATTCCCTTATAAATTAATTAATACAGCAAGTATTTTTCCTCTACTTTTAAGTTAGAATATGTTAAATTTATAAAAAAATAATATATTTAAAAAATAATGATTCTTTTCTTATGGATTTATATTTATAAAGTCGATATGTCTATCGATTTCAATATCGATTCAAGATTGTTTACTGTTAATATTTATATGACGTTGGCATTAGTGACGTTGTTCACGGTCAGAGTACAATAGAATCACAAATTATAGCATTATCATGCAGTGGCATATTCTAAGTTCATTTAAAAGCAGTAAAATAATCTGTAACTCTACAGTGTGAAGAACGTATCATTTCTTAATGTGTAACTTTTAATGTATTTCTTTATATTTTTTATTGCGTAAATATAAACATAATCAGTCAAACATAAACGCCAATTGCACATCAGACTTAAATTAATTCTGTGCTGAGTTGGCAATCTTGACGATGACAACTCTGTAACTGTATATTGAATGGTACCGTGAATTCAAAGAAAAGTTTAGTAATGAATGTACTTAAACAATATACTTAAAGATTATTACTTAATGAGCTATGAGTGGCCAAAAATTTCAATACGACGAAAGTGGTGGAATGTTTTTCTACTTTCTACTATCATTTTCGGCACTTCTTCAAATACCTGTGACGTATTATTTTTGGCCACGTTGCCCCAAACAAGGTTAGTTCTAGACCAATCTATTTAAATTAACATAAAAAATAAATAATATTATAATAACGTTTCTTATTCTTATATTTTCAATTGAATCGTATAATTTTATTATATTTTATATTAATTTTTTTCTTTATTTAATTCACTTCATAATGAAATGAAAGTTGTAATGAAAGACTAACTAGCACTTAATTGTGAATATCCCGTTACTAATTTTCTAATAACCTCAATAATGAAATGAAATATTTTGAATACTTGTACTTTAATAACATATTAAATACGAATCATATTGAATATAGTTATATATTCTATTTTATAATATTTTCTATTTTAAGTTTTTATTATATATTTTTTAGAAAGTAATTTGGATATATAT
>NW_025223531.1:246280-312120 GCF_014066325.1 Apis laboriosa
ATATATATATATATCATTTAATAAAATTTATTGTTTTTAAGATATATAAATTAATTATCATAGTTTATAATATATCAATAAATTTTTTGATTTATGATATATATAATTATAGTAAATTTAATGATTTTTATAAATATTTTTTTTCAATAATTTTATGATTCAATATCAAGAAATTTATAATCTTCACTTTATTAAGTTTAATTTATATAATTGTAAATTAATAAAAATTATATTTATTATTTTTATAAAATATTAAAATATATTAAATTTTATCATATTAAAACAAAAGATAAATAATAATAAGATTATTTATATAATTAATTTATTTTTGTTATTACTTATAATTAGATCCTGATCAAGAAGCAAAGGAATGCCAATGTGATGGATGCAAAAAGAAAAAAGTTATCCTACGACTTAATAAGCCTTGGAAAGAAACCAAAGCATTATTTGAGTAAGTATTAATTATATCCATTTTTATATTAATTTTAGATTTCCATAATATTATATTATTATTGTAGCAAATTTCTTATTATTCTTGGATGGGTGGTTCTTATCTTTTTGACATATAAGGTTTCACAATTTGATTATGAAATGGCTAATTTTGATCCATTTGAAATACTTGGTGTATCTTCTGTAAGTATTAATTGATCAAGTATTAACAATTAAAAATATATTTTTTATTTATTTAATATTGTTATTAATATATAATGTTATTATATTTATAGAGTGCAACTCAAAGTGACATTAAGAAAGCATATCGCAAATTATCTTTAATTCTTCATCCTGATAAAGAAACTGGAAATGAAAAAGCTTTCATGCGATTGACTAAAGGTTAAAATAAGTATAATATAATATATAAAATACATTAACTATTGACATATGCTGTTGTTATAATTGATTAATAGTAATATATTTAATAACATAATTATATTAAATAATTAAATAAATATTATAAAGGTTAAAATAATTTTAATTGCTATTAAAATTAATATTATTTATTTTTACATTATTTTAAATTAATAGCATATCAAGCTTTAACGGATGAAGAAGCACGAAAAAACTGGGAAAAATATGGAAATCCAGATGGTCCTGGAGCAATGAGTTTTGGAATTGCTTTACCATCTTGGATAGTCGAAAAAGAAAATTCAGTGTGGGTTTTAGGATTCTACTCATTGGTGTTTATGTTTGTTTTGCCAACAGCTGTTGGAATGTGGTGGTATAAAAGTATTCGTTATACTGGTGATCAAGTAAATATATTTAATTTGCAATATATTTAGAATGTCAATATATTCATGGGGTATCTTTGGTCTCAATTTTAAAAATCAAAATAAGTAGAAAAATTGATATAAATAAATAATAAAAATATAAATATAATAATAAAAATTTTTATTTTGGCTTATTTATTGAATTATAAACAATTAAATTTTGTATTAGATAAAAGGAGATGAAATCAAAAGTGAAATTGTTTTTTTCATTTTAATTTGTTTATATCTTAATTTATTTAATATAAATTTAAATTGCTTATAACTATATATAATAAATAAGCTTTAAGCAAAATTTTTGTATATCAATTTTTATTGTTTATTTTAGAATTTCTAGAATTCTTTAAAGATATCTCACTGAATAATAGTTGGTATAATATACATATGTAACTAAATATAAACAAAATAAATATTACTGAATTTAACTCATTATTCTAGGTGCTGTTAGCAACTACTCGATTGTATTATATTTTTTTCATTGAATATCCTCAAATGTCATTAAAAAGAGTTATTACAATTCTTGCTGCTTCATATGAATTTCATAAGAAACGAAATGCAGAAATAGTTGAAAGATATACAGATAGTGAAGAAATTTATTCGGTAAAATATATATTATAATATTTTATTATTTTTTATTATTATATTAAAGTGAATAGAATGTATTAATTGATCAGAATATTATTATTTTAATATTAGTTTTACATATTTATTTTATTTTTTTATTATAAAAAAAATAAATGACATGATACAATTTATTTTATTTTAAAATAAAACATTTCTTTATATAACAAAATTTATTACTTCAAATAATCTTTATTTTTTATTTCCAGCTCATTAAGCAACTGCCAGATCTAGGTGCAAAAAACAAGGCAATAGCATTATGTGATTCATATGATGGTTCATATTCAATTAAAGCTAGAGCTTTAATCCATGCACATTTGTCTCGTATACCATTAAATCCAAATACATTAGAAAAAGATAAACAATATATAGTAAAAAAATGTCCATACTTGATTCAAGAGATGGTAACTTGTGCTAATAGAGTAATTTTATTAGCTTATGCTAGAAGAGGTACATATGTATATTATATAAATTATAAATTTTTTTTGTTTCTTTTTTTTAAATGAAATATTCTAAAGAATATCTTATATAAAGAATATCTTATCTAATAATATTTAATATAAATATTTTATAATTTAATATAAATATACTTATAATTTAATGAATTTTTTTTTTTTTGCAGTTCCCCGTTTACCAAGTATAAAAACTGTAGAAAATTGCATGAAATTATGTGCAATGATAGTACAAGGCTTTTGGGAATTCAAAAATCCTCTTTTACAGTTACCACATATAACTGAAGACAATTTAAAATGTTTCTTACCAAAAAAGGTATCATTCAATTATTATATTATTTAAAAGATACTTAAAAAAATTTAATTTTTCAATATAGAATATCTATATTTCTCTATGTACAAAAAAGAATGTTACAAGTCAAAAACATAAAATTTTTCAGAACAAAAAGAAACTGAAATTAAATTAAAATAAAATTATAATTAATCCAACAAAATAAATCGAAAAGACAATACAGATACATGATATTCATATAATTAATAATGCAGTTATTAAATCAAGTGATACAATATGTTGATTTAAAAATAAATTTATAACAGTTTCTTGCCAAAAATTCCATACAAGACCAGACGAAAATATTAATATTTTCATTGTATATAGGAATTTAGAAATCAAATCTGATTTATTAACCACATGTTAGTTTATATTTATTGACTCATTTAATTGAATCAAGCATAATGCTATATATATATTTGAAATATTTAATTTATATTATTTTTAAATTAAAAAAAATTAAATAAAATCTAAATTAAAAGATATTTCACATAATAAAATGAAAATTAAATATGTTGACTTGTAACAAATTTTTTTTATATGTTGTAATTTAAAATTTAATCAAATTTATTCAACTAAAATAGCATCAAATCAAAAGTCTTCAACAATTTGCACAATTGAAAGGAGAAGAAAGAAGACTGATTCTTAGACATTTATCAGAGAGTCAATACGAAGATGTAATGAAAGTTCTTGGAAGTATGCCATATATAGAATTCAAAGTACGATCTGAAGGTAAAAATTATTTAATATTTTTTTTTACTTTTGAATATATATTTTATATTTATATTTTATGCTCTTTTAATTATACAGAAAAGGCATATATTACAAATTTCAATGATTTTAGATATATGTTAGAGAATAAGATTTTAAGCAATTTTTCCTTATATAACTATTGTTGGTCTTAATTTTCAAAATATTTGCAAAAAATGATTGTTATTGCCACATTAAATTTCGTTTATACTTATGCATCAATACTTCTTATTTAATATTTATATAAATACATCCTGACAATAAGCAATTAAGATATGTAAAATGTAGAATATAATAAACTGATCAAAAAGCTATTTTCTCGTAAATTTTTATGAATTTAAAAATCAATTCAACATTCCACAGATCCATAGAATGCGATAATAAAATATAAAACAATCTTTGGCCAAATGAAGTTCGGAATATCGGATAATAACGGAAATTACGATAATAGCAATTTCATATGTAAAGAATAAAAACAAATCTTATAGACTTTATAATTCATAGTGTTGTCATCGCCTATTCTATCGATCATCATATCGATAAGATATTTGTCCGGTATAATTATATATTTAACTTTCTTAATTTATTAAACTTTTGAAAACAGATCGAATTTTATAGAGCACTGCTTTTTTGAAAAATCATATAAAGTAATTATTTATATATTATTTTTTATTTCATTAACTTATAAAATATTTACTATATATCTATAAATATCAATTATTAAAAAGATACATATTTCACTTATAATATAAATAGAAAAAAAATGCTCAAGAATTTTTTTAGCATCCACACAATTCGAGATTGCAATTGCTAATAAATCGATCTGATGATTCAATTTTTTTCTTGTGATGATATCGTCTTATTTCTTTCAGGAATCCACGATTGTCGATCATCTCCGTACTTCGGCGATCATCATCTTTCACTCTCCACATATATTAAGCAGGTGTAGACCTACCATGCGATTCATGTACCATAAAATTCTTTTACACATACTTAATATCTATTATTATAACATAAGTATTTAGTCATTGTAATTTTGCTCGCTTAAGAGTTGTTATATTTATTTATATTTATTTTTGCATTCTATAAATCCAAAAGATCCAAGTACAAGCTTTCTATAGATAAGTACTAAGTGATATTAGTTCATCCGTTTTTTATTTATATTTTTTATTTTTTTATTTTATCAACTGCTATGTGTTTAAATAAAATATGATATGTTTATAAAATACTTGATAAGTGACAGTCATATATTAATGTATATGCTATCATAGACGCATACATACAAAATTCAATGTAGCAATAGCAATCATTTTTTGCAAATATTTCGAAACTAAAATATATATATGGAAAAATATTGTTGTTTAAAATATTGTCTTCTATAATATATTTAAAAATTATTAAAATTAATGAGATGTATTTTTTTTTTATATATTTATATATGCATAAGATATAATTTTTTTTTTTCTATTTAATTTCAGTAATTGATGATGAAAATCCAACTGTTTATACTGCTGGTGCTATTGTGACTGTAACAGTATCATTAACTCGTAAAGATATGAAACATTTATTTGGAGATGATACTATCAAAGAACAAATTATGATTGATGATAGTAAACTAAGCAATGAAGCTCCTGACGAAGTGTCAGAAGAACAGAATCAAACTGTAAAAAAACCAGCGTGGCTTAGGCAAAAGAAAGGTCAAAAAAAGTCCCATAAAAAAGGTACTAGTAAGAAATTTACTTCTACAAAGAATGCTCAGACACAATTACAGTCTAGCAATAACGCTCAACAAACAAATACTCCTAATGCAAAGAAAAAAGAAGATAAAATAGAGAAAGAGTCTTCCAAAGATAAACTATCTGATGTCAGTGACAGTGATGTTGATAGTGACAGAAGTAATGATGAAGATAATCATGAAAAAAAAGATATGTCTATAGATGATGATGATACAGAATGGGAAAGGTAAAATAATTATTTTATAATAATTTGATATATATAATAATAGTTTTTTATATGTACTAATATTTTTCTAAGCAGATTTCAGCAAAGAATTTCAAAAAGAGAAAAAGTTTTAGAAGGAAGAAGTAATATATCACATGAAGTGCATTGCCCACTTTTTCCAGATGTTAAACAAGAATATTGGTGGGTTTATATTTGTGATCGCAAAAGTCAAACTTTATTAACAACTCCTATTTATATTACGTCGTTAGCACATTTTGAAGAAGTTCAGTTAAAATTTACAGCACCACGATGGCCAGGTGTTTATACATTTACTGTGTGTTTACGTAGTGATTCTTATCTTGGCTTTGATCAAGCTCAAGATATTAAGGTATGTAATAATTTATTTATAGAAATTGAAATTTTATTATTATTATTATTATTTTATTATATTCTTATATTTTATTATTATATTTTATTATATACTTATTATTATTATCTATTATTATACTTAATTTAAAAATATTTATTTATAGCTGGATGTGAAAGAAGCACCAAAAGTTCCCACGGAACATCCTCAGTGGGATATTTCAGATGAAGAAACAGCAGAAGATGTAGATGCAGCTGATGAACATTCCGAATATACAACTGATGAAGATATCAGTGATAATGAATAATATCTATTTCTTTTGAAACAGTTGAAAGTTTCAAACTCTAAATAGATATTGAAAATGTTCGCATTTTTCCTCTTTTTTTACTTGTCAAGTTAATGTACAATGAACTTTTATACGTGAAATTGCATAATTGTTAATATACGTGGACAATCTAGAAAAAATAGTATGGTGTGTAAGATTTTTCAGTGAAGAGAAAGTAATAGTAAATGAAAATCATATTTATTTTAACATTGTTGTTTAATCCTCAGTTTAGGATGTATATACAGTTTTTTTAATAAAATACATTTCAAAATATGAAACTATTGATATATTTTATTTAATATTTCTCATTATTATATAGAATTTATGATAAAATATATTAATAAGAATTGAAAATTCTTAATCTCATATAAGTGAAAGCGAAATAAAAACGTTTGCCTTATATATTCATTCAACCATTCAACCATAATTTTTTGTTAAAGATAAAATCTATTGATACAGTTTATTATAAAACAGTATCCTATCTGTTTCTATAATCACAATGAATCTTAAAATTTTAAACGTCAGAATTGTAAATATAATTTAATCACAAATAATTATAATATATATATATATATATACTTATTTCTATATGTATACAATAATAATCAATTTTATTACAGATATTAAAATCTATTCTTATATGTTTATTTTTGTGTGTGATATTTAAAAAAGGTAAGTTCCATAATGTTCAAAATAAATAACTATTAATCAATTTTTTTATTAATTTTTTTTAAAAATATATATTATTTTCATATTTTATTTATTATTATTTTATTATATATATTTATTATTCATATAATTATCGTTTATTAAAATAATTTTATTTAAAATATATATAATAATATATATATAAAGAATATTTTCATTATATGTATATGTAATATATACTAAATTATTTTATACTAAATATAATATATAAAAAAAAGTATACATTATATAAAACTTTGCCATAAATTTACTTATTTATTATATTTTTACCACACATTTGTATTTATATGAAATGATTGATTAGTACTGTCCAATATATGTATTTACATATCATATTTTTTGTTTATTTACTTTCATCTAATAACTTTCATCTGATAACTTTCATCTATATAACAAATTTTTTCGAATATCATATAAAATTTTGATATTCAATATATATTCAATATAAACTGTTTCTTATTTATAAACGAAAATAAAAAAAATACATAAAATTTTATTACAAAATTATAAACAAATATGTAAAAATATATCATCTTATAAATTTAAAATAAAATTATATGTATACAATTAATCTTTCATATTTTATAATGCAAAATCCATTTGCTAACTTATATTTCATTTTGCAGTTAATATTTGTTTATAATTTTATATTAAAGCATTTCTGTTTAAAATGTTTTTTTTATTTTTATTTATAAATTATGTATTTACAATTTTTTCAAAAAAATGAAAAATATTTTATATATATATAAAATATTTTTAATTTTTATATTAATAAACAATATTTTACAGATCACTTAACATCATCAAATAATGTTGAGTGGAAGATAAAAGAAAACAAACATATAAAACAAAAATATATAACAAATGGACCTATATATACATATCTTAAAACAGACAAAAATGCTAATATTAAATGGGGTGTACGACATTATATTTCAAGAAATCAAAAATATTAAAATATACTGTAATTATAAACAAATAAATAAACTTCTAAAAAAAATATATTTTATAAAAAAATATTAAATTTAAGAAAAAAACAATAGTTTAAAAATAGTGAAAATCTATTAAGAGAAAAAAACACATAAAATTTTAAAAACCAAACAATGCAGTACGTACATTTTTTGTTGCATATTTAAAGTTCCAAACTAAGTAGCTCCATATATTTTTTTTTCATTTCTATCAAAAGATTATCTAACCTGGTAAAATAAAAAATAAAAGTATTTTACATTTTCATTTTAAATATCATATTCTTATTTCATAACATGAAAATTGTAATAAAACATACGTGTAACGTATTAATAAGTTATCATATATCACATCATTATCTGTATCTTTATGTTTGATATTAAATGTATTTAAAAACTGATTATTATTAAATTCATTTGATACTTCCATATTATCATTTGATAAAATATTTGTAGTGTCATGTAAAGTAGTAGATAAGTTTAAAGATTCTTTATTAGAAATATCAAATATATTATTAAAACTATGTTGCGTTATATTTTGAAATTCTTCACAATATATGCTCTTCATAGCAATAATTGAATTGAAAATCGTTTCTAATTTTGAAAGTTTTAAATCCAGCTTTGTTATTTCTCTAAAATATAATATAACAATTAATGTATCATATATTATTATTAATATATATAATATATATATGCTTATATTATGGCATACATACTTTATAATTTTTAAAATATTTTCATTACGAAATTGTATTTCTTCTTCTTTCAAAAACTCAAAAATTAATTTTACCATTTCTATTGGTTTATCTTTATGAGAACATTTGTTTATATGCAACTCATAAATTTTTGCAGCTCTATTATATCTATATAAAATTCAAATATAATATTATACATATATATTTGTATTTAAAATATTATAAAATAAAATCTTACATTTGAAACATATTTTTAATACAATCAATAGATTGTACTGTATCTTTTAATTTATTGTTCTCCAATATTAGCGAATTAAATTTTAATTTTATCTGATTAGTGATCTCAATAAGTTTAGTAACTTTATTACATATAATTTCCAAAGGTATCAATTTATCTTTATTTGTAGATTCTTTTTCCCATTCAGTATGAATTATAGATAGTTTACGTAAAAGAGTATTTATATTTTTTACCGTATCTATTATATTTTTATCAAATGTATCAAGTCTTGAAATAATCAAATCTCTGAAATATATAATAATATATAAAATAAATATGTATTATATATAATCAAAATATTATAATATACTATTGTAAATATATATATTTACAGATAAATTATATAAATTAAATTTATATACATGATGATTTAAAATAATTATATTGAAAAATTATATGAAAAACTTACACTTTTATACTTAAAGCAAAAATATACTGTTGAAACAAATATATTTCCTGATTCATAAAAAATATTGTTATTCTATAATAATCTTGTAATGTTTCAAAATCTAATTGATTTTTTGATAATCCTATCATTTTTTGAATTTCAATAGGAATATTTGGTGAAGGAATATTGTCTATTAAAGAATTTTCGTTTTTAAAAACAAATAAAATTGAATCCTACAATATAATCATTAGATTAAATTAAAAACAAAAAAATTAAATATAAAGAAATATAAATTTATTATAAGAAAGTAATTCTTCAATGATCAAGAAGTAATATCTATGAAATAAATAATTTATTAAGATTAGTTTCAAACATAAATATTTATGTACATATTTCATTATATTATAAAATAAATTATATGAAATATATGAATTATATAATAATGAATATTATATAATGTTTACACATATATTAATAATATAAATTATACAAATAAAATTATAATTATACTAAAAATTTTATTACAAAGAATTTATATAATCATAGAAATTATATGTCCATATTAATCATTGAAGAATAAAGAATATAATAAATACAAAAATATATATAGTATTATCTTATACCTGAATTTGTAATGAAAGTGGTATTTGGTTTTCAATAAGAACTTTACCAAAATAATCTGTTAAAGTTTGTTGATTTATTGGTATATTAGTATCCTTCTCAATCATATATTGTAAATCTGTAATCTTAGTAGTATTAATTATTTCATATGAATTAATTTTATATATTGATGGAAAAAACACATGAATTATCTGAAGAAATAAAATATTTATATTTTTTTATATTTTAAAATAATATTAATATAATAAAAATTACATACTAAAATACCTGTTTTGATAAAATAGAATGCAATAATTTAAACACAACTAAATTTGATATTCCATTTTCATCATATTGCTTTCCTCTTTTTTTTGGATCCCATTGTAATACAATTTTAAACCATTCCACTAATTTATTTTGAAAATTTCTAATAAAAAATACAATAAGTTTAAATGAAATTAATACTTTTTATATTATATCAAACATTTTTATAGTTATTACTTTGATAAATTTGTAGGACCAATAATATCTTGACCAAAAATTATTTTTTCTTCTGATTTAAAAGCACAAATATCATGATATCCTTTATTTTTAATATGTTGCATCCTACAAAACATATAAGTTAATTTATATTAAAATTATTTTATATTATTTTTTATAGTTTTATATAATATACCATGACATAGTATGTTGCATTCTAGGCAAAAATGGTCTTATACCACTAACAAGTTCATAAAAAAGAATTCCTAAACTCCAATAGTCTACTGAACAGCTATATGTTTGTTTCCATAATAGTTCTGGAGCTACATAATTCAATGTACCTACTAAAGATCCAGATATACTGGCTTCTCCAAGTTCTTTTGCAAATCCTAAATCTATTAATTTATATGAAATCTAAAATATATTTTATATATATGTATAAATATATAAAGATAAATATATGTTTATTATTATATTAAATGCTATAATGAAAACAATTATTTACTGTATTATATTCATCTTGTAAAACAATATTTTCAGGCTTTAGGTCACGATGAGTAATGTTATTAGAATGTAAATATTCTATTGCAGAAGAAATATCTTTCATTACATTAATTGCTTCTTTTTCACTGACACCACAACAATTTTCTACTTTCTTCAAAAGCTAAAATTTAAAAACTATTAATGATATAACCATATAAACATTTCATTAATTAAAGAAAAATAAATATATGTTAATATTTACCGATCTAAGATCACCTTTTCTACAAAATTCCATGCATAGTATAGGTAAATCTTTTTTATCATCAGGATGTTTAAATGGTAAGTCAAATCCTTTAACAATATTTGGATGCTTTAAACGTTTCATTATATTTACTTCATTGATCCATCTTTTTTGTTGTATTTCTGTTAAATGTATGATATCTCTTTTGCAGATTTTAATTGCTATAATTTATAAAATATTTTATATTTTCAAATATTGAATTTTATAGGTATCATATGATCATAAATATTAAATTATTAATTATAAATAATAATTATTTTAATAAAATACTAAAAATATTAAATTTTATTGTCTTATTTCTTTTACAAAAAAATTAACATACCAATTTTTTTACCATTTTTATGTGTCCAAAGTTGAACAATACCAAATCCACCAGAACCTAAAATTTTATCAAGAGTCCATTCTTGAATAAAAACTGGTATAGCAGTCATATTAAATATTTTTAATTGAAAATTATTTAAAAATTATAAATATAGAATTTATATTAAATCAAAACATAGTCATTTAATTTTTTATTATTTGTTTCTTGATATATTAATTTTATAAAAAAAAAATTATTTTAAATTATAAAATAATTATGTTCATATCACATATATTAATTATTTTGAAGAATAAATATATATATATATACACATTGTCAATATATAAAAATTGAAACCAACTGATTGACAATGTTACCAATATAAAAATTTTTATATGTATGAATACTCAATATAATATTCAATGTATGAATTTTAAATAATAATAAATAATAATAATAAATAAACAATTATTAAACAATTAAATTATTGTTAAAGTTACGATTAAAGTTAAAATTATATATTATAATATATTTTTAAAAAATAAGAATAATTTAATAATAAATTGTAAACATTCTAAAATTTCAATATATATTTATACATTTATTAACAGTAAAATGTATAACAAATATATAAATATTAATAAATCATAATATGATAAGATTTAAAAAAATCTATATTTTTATTTATTATATTATTATAAAAATTATTAGAGTTACAAATATAAAGTATTTGGAAATGACATATATTTTTATGTATATAGAATAATTTAAAAATATTGTTATTATTGTTGTTGTATAGAATAATTTAAAAATATAATTTAAAAATTTTTGATTAAATAAAAATATATTATTTACATCTATATTTGATTTATTTTTTATTATTTATATATCTATATTTTATTACTTATAAATATCATATATATCATTCGTTAATATTCAAATAAAATAGAATTATACATATTTCATTTATATACATTAGTAATGTATACAAGATATTAATATTTATTCGTGAGATACGTTTGGAAAGTCAATCTTAGAGATCAAAACAAATACAAAAGTTGATATACGAAAATATCGGTTAAGACTTATTTATTATGAACAATTTATATTAAATAATACAAAGGACTGGAGGATTATCTTATTTAATAAAAACTTAAATTTTAAACTTATAATTTATACCTTATTTTAAATAAATAAAAATATATATAATTTATTTTTGTATATAAATAATATATTTTTATTAAATTTATTTTAATAAATTCAATTAGATAATGTTAATATTTCATATATTATTAATAATTTGATTATTATTATTAATTAATTAATAAATATAATTTTTATATTACATACGTTTATAATATACGCATTTACAATATGTTTATATATAATATATTTATATATAATACACAGATATAATATTTAAATATAATATTAAATATATAATATTTAATATAATTATAATATTTAAATATAATATTCTGTTTATATAAGATTTTTTATTTCCAAAATATAAAATTTTATTATTGTGTATTTGATGTAACATAAATAATATGTACAACAATAAAAATTTTATCAAACATATTTTTGTAATTCATTTCAAATATGAAATTTGAAAAATTTTAACTTAAAATTATAAAAAAGATACTATTTATAACGAACAATTTGAATAAATTAAAATATAAAAATAAAATACTATTTTATATTATTTTATCAAAAATAAATATTTAGCACATTATATTTTTTTAAAATGATATATATATAAATATAATAATCAAATTATTAATAATATGAAGTATTAACACTATCTAATTAATTGAAATATATATATATATATAATTTAAAGAATAAAAATTTTGAATAGAATAATTTGAATGTCTGTTTAAGCCAATGAAGGATGGCGCTTTAGGCCAGTCCGGTTTTTGAAGAAATATGGCGGATGTCGAGGTGAGTCTGTCACGTGGAAGTTCAAAAACTATATTATTGTCTTGTAATTACTAATTATTTATGTTTGATTTTATTATAGTTAACGAAAGCATTAAAAGATCTGCCAAATCGAATTCAAACCGCCAGTAAAAACGAGCGGCGAGAGATTCTACAAAATGTCGTCAATGTGTTGTCAAATCCTGGTAAGGAACGAAAATGTGAACAATTTTCTGATAAGAATTTATAATTTTTTTAAATAAAAGTATTTAATAATAGAAAAAGAAAAAGATTATATATATATATTTTTTATAAATATATTAAAAAATTAATGTATTAAGAAAAAATAACATTATATGTAATATAATTTTATAACGTATCAATTTATTAACCGACATTTATTAACCGACAATTATTTAATTATAATATTTATAATTTTTATGTAATTTATATTATTTTGTATATTATTTTTAATATTTTAGTTTCTTTTCACTTTTACTATTAATCACATAAAATAAAGCTTTTTTTTTTTATAAATATCAAAATATAATATATATATATATTTATATATTAAATTTTAATATTTTAACATAAATTTAATATTTTTTAAGAAATGAAAAATATATAAAATATCATATTTTGTAATTAATATACTTTATATTAATGTATTTCATATCTTATATTATGAAATAATTATATATAATAAAAAAATAATATATATTTCAATCATAATAATTAAATTATTTTTAATTATTATGATTGAAATATATATTACTTACTTTAATTATAATATTATCATAAAAATGTGAATTATATTGTTTAAATTTTTAGCATAAATTTTATAATTATATTACATAATATATCTATTATTATAATTTATATTCAAGCAAAAAATATGTAAATGAAGAAAATAAATTAATTTTATTTATAATAAATATTTGTATAAGTTTGTACTAAAAATAGAAGAAATATTTAAAATATCTTTTATATATTAAAATTGTAAAGATATTTTTATCATTTTTTTATATTAAAAATAATATTATTGAAAATTTCATTTTAATTGAAACATTATTATTATTATATATTTATAGGCATCAATGAGAAGATTGTACATGGAATTTGTAAAACCATATCTCTTACTTTACATCGATATAAGGATACTGCTTCCCAATCTTACGTGAAAAATTTAATTGAAGAACTATTAAAAAAACAACCAGAACCTTCAATAAAACATATGATTAATATTGTAATAGAACAAGCTACATGGCATAAAAATGTAGTTCCTACGTATGTAAATGTTACATAAATAGTTTCTCAAATATATTTATAATATTAATGCAATATTTTATAAATTATTAATAAAATATTTTTTAGTCTAAACACAGCTTTAACTGCATATCTTGCATTAAAATGGTCAACATTAATTGTTTTACATGGATATAAGAGCAATTTAAATATCAATACAGAATTACCAAAACTCATTGAAGCACAAGCAAATTTGAGTGCAGCAGCTTTGGCATCTATGGATAAAAAATTGACAGAAAAAGTATATGTTTTATTAGCACATCAATGGTCAACTGTTAAAGATATTGACATTGAATATTTAGAAACACTAACAAAACTAGAAGTTGAAAATGGTGTAATTGTTCTTGCTAGTTTACTCACTAAATATTTAGTCACTGCAAAAAAAAGTGAATTAGTGGCAAAATTGAAGGTAACGTTCATTAATAATATATTTTTAATAAAAAAAATCTGTTTTTATTAGTAATATTTTTTTTTTTTAATAAATAATTCTTTATAATAAAAAATTTTTATAATAAACATTATCAAACAAATATATATTTTTTTACAGACAAACACCATAGATCCTTTCATAAAATTAACTATTAGTTGTAAAAAAAAGCCAGATCTATATGTTGTTCATAACGCTGTACCTCTTCTTCGTAGAATATCTCATGATGAATTTAAAAGTCAACTATTACCAGCTTTGCAAAAAGCTATGTTAAGAAATCCAGAAATTATTATTGAATCAGTTGGATATATTTTAAGTGGTTTAAGTCTTGATTTAAGTCAATATAGTCAAGATATAAGTAAAGGATTATTTGCAAATTTACATTCAAAAGAAGATTTAGTTAGAGATGAAGCAGTGGGAGCTTGTCGTAGACTTGCTCTTCAATGTTCAGATACTATTGCTTTGGAAAACTTATTGTCATCTGTATTTGCTGTATTTCATGGATCAGAAGGGAAACTTACAGTTGCAACTCATAAAATTTCTGTATTACAAGGTGCTGGCAATCTTAGTTATAATGCAGCTTCAGGAAGTAGTGTTGAAAGATTAGCTGAAACAGCTTGTGAACATTTCATCAAAGTTCTTGAAACTGAAGTTCATGAGAAAACTTTAATTCATGCTCTTGAAATGATGGCTTTATGGACTAACAAATTTGCAAACAATGTCCCAAAATGTGTAATAGATGCATTTAAAAAAGGCATGACTGCTAAAACTTCAACTGCCATAGTGCGTACTGCTTATATTAAACTTTTCTTTTCTGCATCAGTAGCTTCTTATTCTGAAGCAATAACTCCATTATTATTACAATCATTAACAAGGGCTATACAACAATCTGCACAACCAGCTGCAGTTACAGAAGGTTTAATAGCTGCTTATTTATTGTTGAAATTTGTGCTTGCTAATCAAGTGGAAAATGATAAACAAACTATATTATGGAATGCAATTGATGAACAAATATTCTTTTCCGAAAAATTTTTGTCAACTTGTGGAGATGATATTTTATATCATCTTATGTTGCTTTGTGAAAGATTAATTACTGAATTTGGAGATAGGTTGAATGAAAAAACTTTAAATGGCGTACATAGAGCAATTGTAGCATGTGCCACTGCTCCTAAGTATAAAATAAGAAAACGCTGTTTTCCGTTAATTAAAAAAATTTTAACTGGTTTAAGTACATATGGTCCTGCACAAGAATTATTAATGGAATATAATAAATTCTTAGAACGTGTAAAAATTAAATCTGAAAATGATGAAAATAAAGAAGAATCTTTTAATTATGAAACAACTGGTAGATGTCTTGCAGATGGATTACTTGCTATTTGTTCAGGTTCTTTTTTGTTCGAATCACCTGCTATGCAAATGACAAAAGATGCATTAATACCATCTCATCATCCTGCAATTTATAAAGTAATGCCAAATTTATGGTTTAAAATTGCAAAGAATTTCAATCTTATACCAAAACACTTTTTATGTTCATTTAATCATGAAATAAAGAAAATACTTGTACAAAATTACAAACCTATTACTAGTTATGAAAATGCATTAACAAAAGTAATATCTATTATACCAGACATTATACTACCTGTAATAGTATCAAATATTACAAGTAAACTTGATGATGTAGAGATTTTAAAAGTCACTAAAGATGAATATTTTACTTATCTCACTCCAGAAGGAGAATTATATGATAAGAGTGTATTACCAACAAATGATGAAAATGATATTCTCAATTCAATGAATATGAAAAGGGAAAGCAAAGTATATTCATTTAAAGAACAGCAAGAAGAATTACAACTTAGACGAGAATTATATGAAAAAAGAAAGAAAGAAGGAAAAATAAAAGAACCTAAATTAACACCTAAGCAAGAAGAAATTCTTAAAGCTCAAATGGCAAAAGAAAGTACAATTCGGAAAAGATTAACAGAATTGAAACTTAAAATAGATAATGTTGTATCTCTAACTGTATGCTCTATGCATGGAAATGGTCAAGAATTATCTTTCTATTTAAAAGATCTTCTACCTCCGATTTTAAAAAATTTAGGATCACCATTAGCTGCTCCTGCAATGTCTGATCTTTATATTCGTTTAAAAGAAATTGTAAAAATAAACAATCCAGTTCTTAGTGATGTAGTAGCACATGTTACATTACGACAATTACAACCTCAATGTGATTTAAATCATGCTTGGGAAGAAGAAAATCTTGATACTGCAGTAAAAAGAACTTTAAATCTCTTGCATACAACAGCAATAAAACAAAAAAAATTATTTACAGCACCAACTTTTTGTTATATTTTTCCTTTTATAAAAAAAACTTTATTATCCTATAAAGATGATAATATGATTGTTCAAGGATTACAAATAATACAAGAACATGCTAAACAAAGAGGGAATTCTTCTGATTTCAGAGACATGAAACATCCTCAATTACTTCCACGTAAACATATGTTTGATCTATTAATAGAATTAATGGAAATCACAAGTGGAAGAGTACAGACACATGCAGTTGCAACATTATTAGATGTTGCTCAATCTGGTAGTGGTCAACCAGGTACTGCAATAGCAACTAATGAAGATATAAATTCTTTAATTGGAGCATTACAAAATTCTTTATCTACAATAAGAGATGGAGCATTAAGAGCTTTAACAGTAGTAAGACAAGCTTTTCCATCTCAGAAAGAAGATCCCGATCAACTTTCTTATCTTATTAGAAGAATATGGATTGCTAGATTCGATGTTTGTGATGAAAATAAAATCCTTGCAAATGAACTATGGAATGCTGCAGACTTAATAATGGATGCAGAAAAACTTTCTGATGAACTTATTCAAGATACTGCACATCCTGTAGAACCTATACAGCAAGCTGCTGCTTGTGCTTTGGCACAATGTTTAACTGAAGTTCCCTATTTAGTACCAATAATATTAGATAAATTATTACAAATGTATCAAGATAAATTAGCTATGATTCCGCCAAAATTGAATGATTTTGGTCGTATTGTTGAACAACCTATTGATACTTGGGGTCCACGACGAGGTGTAGCACTTGCATTGGCTCAATTGGCACCTCTTCTTAGTGCTGATAGTGTACTTAAACTTGTGCAATTTTTTGTTTCTATTGGTTTAGGAGATAGAAATCAAGCTGTTCGTACAGAAATGTTAACTGCAGCTGTAGCTGTTGTTGATCTTCATGGAAAAGCAAATATAACTTCTTTATTACCAGTTTTTGAAGAATTTATGGATAAAGCTCCTAAAATTGGAAGTTTTGATTCAATTAAGCAGTCTGTAGTTATTCTTATGGGATCTTTAGCAAGACATTTGGATAAAGATGACTCACGTATTAAACCAATAGTTATGCGTTTAATTGCTGCTCTCTCTACACCATCACAACAAGTACAAGAAGCAGTAGCTAATTGCTTACCACATCTTGTGCCTTCTATTAAAGATGATGCACCAAGTATTGTAGACAAATTAATGGACCAATTATTAAAATCAGACAAATATGGAGAACGTAAAGGTGCAGCTTATGGTTTAGCAGGTATAATCAAGGGTATGGGAATTTTGGCATTAAAACAGCTTGATATTATGACCACATTAACTAATGCCATTCAGGATAAGAAAAACTACAGACATAGAGAAGGAGCATTATTCGCTTTTGAAATGTTATGTACAATGCTTGGTAGATTATTTGAACCATACATCGTTCATGTTTTGCCACACTTATTATTATGTTTTGGAGATTCAAGTCAATATGTTAGAACAGCAACTGATGATACAGCTCGTGTAGTTATGAGTAAATTGTCTGCACATGGAGTAAAACTTGTTTTACCTAGTTTATTAGCAGCATTAGAAGAAGATTCTTGGAGGACTAAAACTGGTAAATAACTTAAATATTATTATTTTTATTATAATTATTCTAATGTATTCTAAATTGTATTCTAAATGTAAATTGTATTATAATTATTGTAATTTGTATTTAAAGAATTATATAATTTTTTTTATCATTTTAAGGATCTGTTGAATTATTGGGTGCAATGGCATATTGTGCACCAAAACAACTTAGTAGTTGTTTGCCAAGTATAGTTCCAAAGCTCATTGAAGTACTTAGTGATTCACATACAAAAGTTCAAGAAGCTGGTGCAGAAGCTCTTAAAGTTATTGGAAGTGTAATTCGTAATCCAGAGATTCAAGCTATTGTACCAGTTTTATTAAAAGCTTTACAAGATCCTTCTCATAAAACAGCTACTTGTCTACAAACTCTTTTAGATACACAATTTGTACATTTTATTGATGCTCCATCGTTAGCTCTCATTATGCCTGTAGTACAAAGAGCATTTTTGGATCGTTCAACAGAAACAAGAAAAATGGCAGCACAAATCATTGGAAATATGTATTCTTTAACTGATCAAAAAGATTTAACTCCATATTTACCAACTATTATTCCTGGTTTAAAAACAAGTTTATTAGATCCAGTACCAGAAGTACGAAGTGTATCTGCAAGAGCATTAGGAGCCATGGTACGAGGAATGGGTGAATCAAGCTTTGAAGATCTACTTCCTTGGTTGATGCAAACTCTTACATCTGAAACAAGTAGCGTTGATCGATCAGGTGCTGCACAAGGGCTTTCAGAAGTTGTGAGAGGATTAGGTGTTGAAAAACTTCATAAACTTATGCCTGAAATTATTAGTACTGCTGAAAGAACTGACATTGCTCCTCATGTGAAAGACGGTTATATTATGATGTTTATTTACATGCCAAGTGCATTTACTACAGAATTTACGCCTTATATTGGACAAATTATCAATCCTATTTTGAAAGCTTTAGCTGATGAAAATGAATATGTTCGTGAAACAGCACTTAGAGCAGGACAACGTATTGTTAATCTTTATGCTGATTCTGCAATTATGTTATTATTACCAGAATTAGAGAAAAGTCTTTTTGATGATAATTGGCGTATTAGATATTCATCAGTTCAATTGCTTGGAGATTTATTATATCGAATCTCTGGTGTTTCGGGAAAAATGTCAACAGAAACGGCTAGTGAAGATGATAATTTTGGAACCGAACAATCGCATTTTGCCATTATTAATGCACTTGGTGCTGAAAGACGAAATCGCGTTTTAGCTGGATTATATATGGGTAGATCAGATGTTGCATTAATGGTACGCCAAGCTGCTCTTCATGTATGGAAAGTTGTTGTAACAAATACACCAAGAACTTTAAGAGAAATATTACCAACATTATTTACTTTATTACTTGGCTGTTTAGCTAGTACAAGTAATGATAAAAGACAAGTGGCAGCAAGAACATTAGGAGATTTAGTTAGAAAATTAGGTGAAAGAGTATTACCAGAAATCATACCTATTTTGGAAAAAGGTTTACAAAGTGATCAAGCTGATCAGCGACAAGGTGTATGTATTGGATTATCAGAAATTATGACAAGTACAAATAAGGATATGGTGATAACCTTTGTAATCAGTTTAGTTCCAACAGTAAGGTAAATATTTAACTAAATTTTAACATATTAATGTTTCTATAAGTTCAATCCAAATGTTTGAATTTAAAATCATTTGAAATATTTATGATATTATAAATAATTGAACTTAATATAATGTTTTGAAATCAGAAATATATTGTATATTTTAAAAAAAGTTTAGGTGATTTTGATTTTTAATTAAAAAAAAAATTTTTTTTGGCAATTTTAAATATTCCAATTTCTAGTTGATTCAAAATTTATTAACTTTTTTTATTTGAAACATTTTTTATATACTATCTTATATATAATAAGATTATTGAAAATATTTAAAATATCATATACAACAGTTTGCTAAATTATTATTATTATCACTATTTCAAAATAATTAATGTAAAATATTTGTGGGAAATGTTTGAAACATTGATTTTAAAGATAAAAATAAATATAAAAATTGATATATAAAAATATCAGTCAAGGTTTATTTGATTATCAAATTTTGTATTTGTTTTTATCTCTAGAATCGAATTTCTAAATGTATTCCAAATATATTAATATATTAATTTCTATATATTGTTAAATTATATTAATTAATTATAAAAAATTATATTAATAAAAGTATATAATAAATTATACTAATAAAATTTTATTATTCATATTCTAGAAAAGCATTATGTGATCCATTACCAGAAGTTCGACAAGCTGCAGCAAAAACTTTTGATGGTTTACATTCAACTGTAGGAGTAAGAGCATTAGATGATATATTACCAGCAATGTTAACACAATTAAATTCACCAGATCCTGCAGAAGCAGAGAATACTTTAGATGGTTTACGCCAAGTAATGGCAATAAAATCTCGTGTTGTTCTACCATATCTAGTACCTCAATTAACAACTCCACCTGTTAATACAAAAGCATTATCAATCTTGGCAAGTGTAGCAGGCGAAGCATTAACAAGGTTCCTTCATAAAATCCTACCAGCACTGTTGACTGCTCTCTCTAGTGCTCAAGGATCACCAAATGAAGTGCAAGAATTAGAATATTGTCAAGCAGTAATTCTATCTGTTACTGATGAAGTTGGTATTAGAACAGTTATGGATCAACTTATGGAAGCCACACGAGCAGATGATCCATCTAGACGTCGAAGTGCTGCAACTTTGTTATGTGCTTTTTGCCGGGATACACGTGCAGATTACAGTCAATATGTTCCACAATTATTACGAGGTCTCATTCACTTATTTACAGATGACGATAAAGATGTATTACAAATGAGTTGGGAAGCTCTTACAGCAGTTACCAAGGTTATTTTTGTGTTTCATTTATTATTTAAATAAATATCTTAATCTTAATATAATATAATATCTTTATCTTAATATAATTTTTATAAATTAATATATTAAATTTCATTTTTAGACTTTAGCATCTGATCAACAAATTGCGCATGTACAAGATATTAGACAAGCCGTTCGATTTGCAGTATCTGATTTAAAAGGACAAGAATTATTGCCAGGATTCTGTTTACCAAAAGGAATTACTCCTATTCTTCCGATATTCAGAGAAGCTATATTAAATGGTCTGCCAGAAGCAAAAGAACAAGCAGCTCAAGGTCTTGGAGAAGTTATAAAATTAACTAGTGCTTCAGCATTACAACCAAGTGTTGTACATATTACTGGACCATTGATTCGAATTTTGGGTGATCGTTTTAATTGGAGTGTTAAAGCAGCAGTTTTAGAAACTCTTGCAATTTTACTTGGCAAGGTAATATCTTATATATATTATATATATAATATCAAATATTAAGAGAAAAATATTACAAATAATTACTTAAATGCTTTGATTAGGTTGGAGTTATGTTAAAACAATTTTTACCACAATTACAAACTACTTTCTTAAGAGCATTGAATGATAGTAATAGACAAGTGAGATTAAAAGCTGCTTATGCTTTAAGTAATCTCATTGTAATACATACTCGTGTAGATCCATTATTTACAGAACTTCATACTGGCATAAAAACTGGTGATGATCCAGCTATTAGGTATAAATCAAAAAATTAAATATTTTTCATAAGTTATTTATAAATTTCTAATTAAAATTTATATATATTTACATATTTTATTCAGGGAAACAATGTTACAAGCTTTAAGAGGTGTTCTTACACCAGCTGGTGATAAAATGACAGAACCAATGAAGAAACAAGTTTTTGCTACTTTAAGTAGTATGCTTGGTCATTCTGAAGACATTACAAGAAATGCAGTAGCTGGTTGTTTTGGAGCATTGATACGATGGCTTAGTCCAGATCAACTTAACATTGCATTTAATGAAAATTTATTATGTAGGTTTAATTATTTGAAAAAATAAATATTGTTTATAAAATATTTTTTTATATAATACAAAACAATATAAGTATAATACATAAAATATTAATATATTCATGGAACAGTTGGAAATTCTGAAAAATAAAGAAGAAATTCTAAGAATAAACATAAAAGTTGAGATTTACATATTATAAATAATTCGTGATAACATATAAAAAGCTGATGTAACAAAAACAGAACATTTCCATCTTGCTTCACAAATTCAATTGCTTAATAAACTATAAGCAATATTTTTGCATAATTACTAAATTTTGTGTTTAGAATTAATCCTCCAAAGGTGTTCTACGAATATATTAACTCTATAATTAATAATATAATTAGTAAATCTATAATATATTAATTATATAATTAAGATATTTAAAATTAAAGATATTTAAAAAATTTAAAATTTTTTTCACAATTTTTTTGTGATTTTGTATTTTTTTTATAGAATATGTTTAACATTAAATTATTTAACAATTAACAATTTTAACAATTTGTAGGTAATGATTCAACTGTTGATTGGATGCTTAGACATGGACGTTCTGCAGCATTATTTGTCGCATTAAAGGAATCTCCAACAACTGTTTATAATAATAAAGAAAAAGATCGCGTTTGCAGTGTAATATTTTCGTATTTAAGTGCTGATCGAGTCCAAATTGTTATGAATGGTGTACGAGCTTGTGGTTATCTGTTTCAATATCTTATGAATGAAGGACAATCTATACCTCAACAAATTTTATCTCCGTTTGTACGGGTAAAAATTTAGAGATTATATAATTTTATATTTACAACTTTTTATAAACATATATAAAAATAAATATAAAATAACTTGTATAAATAATTTATCATGTAAATAATTTTAGTCGATGAATAACAATAGCAATGATGTAAAACAATTATTAGCCAAAGTTTGCATTCATTTGGCTCGTAACATATCGCCAGAAAAAATGTCACCAGAATTACTTAAATCACTTTTACCTATGTTGGTAAATGGAACAAAAGAAAAAAATGGTTATGTAAAAGCTAATAGTGAACTTGCTCTCATAGCAGTACTTAGATTGAGACAAGGAGAAGAAGAACATCAGGTATTTATCAATTTATATTACACAATAGTTTATATTACAGTTTATATTACACAAATATAAATTGAATTTGAATACTGATTAGTTAAATTATAATTCTATTTTAACTAACTATTTTAATTAAATTATATTTTTCAGCGTTGTATGGCTTTCTTGGATGCTGGTGCAAAAGAATCGTTATCAGATGTAGTCAGCAAAGTATTGCGTAAAGTTCTATCTCAGCCTGAAGGCAAAATAGAAGAATTGGATGATACATTACTTACGTGAGAGATATTGTATGTCCTGGGGCTCATTACGTACTGCACCCATTCTAATAGTTATACTATCAATAATTATTCGAACAATTTTTATAAAAAGACTCACTGTTCGTCTACTAGTTGCATTATAAAGACATTAGTTCGTTCCATATTGTATCTCGATAATCAATTAAACAAAGTAAAATGTAACAATCGCTCGATGGCATTCAAGTTACTTAAAGTAAGGTATCCTGTTTATCGAATAGTTTGGATACATGTTGTAGATATTTTTATGAAAAATGTTTTCTATTATCACTTTATTAATCTGTTTTTTTATATTTTAATCATTAGTATAACGAATTTATCTCAAAATTATAAATTTATAAATGAATCGATAGAAAGTAATGAAATATGTCGAACTTGAAAATAATTTATGATACAAATTAAATTTTGATCGTGTTGTATTCGCGATACATTTTTTTGGTATGATTTGTTAATAGTATTATTAAAAATAAATTATTTTATTTTTTATTTATGCAGAAAGTTAAAATAATTTTTGAATTAAAATATATAACTATTTCACATTTTATAAGAACTTTATATTGATTAATTTTAATTCAAATATTATCAAATAATATCAAATATTATTAAACCGAATAATATATTTGCTATCGAGGATTTGAACAGTATCGCGCTTTATTATCATAAAAGCGTATTTTGCTGTGCTGTACTGTAGTTATGTGCATCGGTATATAGTTTATATTTTAGAATTACTTATAGAGATTGTTGAAATGGCTTTAGCCACGATAACGCGATACTTCTAAATCTACTATTGAAATATCTTCATCTTCAGATTTTTTTTTCATTTTGATTTTAAAAATTAATAACAATTTTATGATTATATTCATTGCATGATTCACAATTTGTAAAAATATACATTTTGTACATAAATTGTATGATATTAATATTTATAATTTGGCAGTCAAATATGAGATTTTATATTTTTATATATAAGTCTTTCTTTGTTTCGATGAATTTCTTTTTTAATATCAAATTAAATTTTCATTCTTTTCATTATCCTTTCATTATCATTTCTTATCATTATTATATATTTCTATTTTTATTCTTTTGGAGAAAATAAAATAAATATCAATAATTAAATTTTTTATTAGTGATTAGAAAATATTTCCACATATAAATTAATATAAGAAAGAATCAAATTTTATATTTAATCAAATATTAATGTGTATTCAGTATCTCTAGAATAAATATAAAAAAGGAAGACATCAAAAGATAATATAATGGATTAGAAGTAACGCGTATACATTGCATTTTAAGTAAAAACACTACTATAAGCGACTTAGTCACACACTGTCGTTCCTCTGACTTCCTGAGCCCTGGGACTTTTATGAAAACATATTTAGCATAGTATTTTATGCATAAAAATCAATTAAGTTCCACTGCATCATTATGTGAAAATGCGTAATGGATTCGCTTGTTCCGATGACACTGACAATTTTGTTATTGCTCGCTCAAGACTGAATCGTTCCATCCGTGGCTGCAAGGAGAGCCAACTGCCACGTTCTTTTCAATTTTATGATGTTTCATGAATGAAGTTTCTATCTGTACCTGTCCAAAAAGTCCAACGTATTTGTATATGCAAAACTATCAAATTACTTTTACGGTTGGATGCATTGAATAGTTTGTCATTTAATTATTTTTATTATTTAAGCTTCTTTTTCCAGATATCGAAAATTATTATAAAAATACTAAAATCGTATTAATGTAAAAGTCATATAAATTGATTTAATTGTTATTATTTTTTTTTCATTTTCTTTTTTTCATAAATTTTAAATATTTTATTATAGATTATTTATTAGCGGCAAACATTGAAATACTATGCTGCCAAAAATTTTATGATTTCTTAAATTAAAAAAATAGCCTTATAAAGGCAATTTATTTATCCATTAAGAATTTTATAATTTTTAATTATATAGATGTATGTGATACATATAGAACGTTCAAAGAAAATATATATTTTTTTCATTTATATCGTCATTAAATGACAAATTTTAGTTTATATTGTTCGTACTGGAGGAACATTGGCAGTAATGAGTTGTTTTTATTAATATCATTTATAAGTTATTTTACTAATTTTCTTTAGAAAGTTATGTTTTTATTTTTTATTTTCATTTTTGTTCTTTAATATATCAATGTGCCAATGCAATTCTAGTTTACTTCAATGGATATTTTCTTATTTGTTTTAAATTGATTTAATTACAATTTTGCGTATATAAGTATATTTTTAAAAATAAACTGCAGTAAAAACTGCTTAATTTTATTTAATATTATCCTAAATGTTTAAAGTGAAATAAACTAGAAATAGTAATATGAGAGATAAAATTTTCACATAAATGAAATAAAATTAGATTTAATTATTATTTTAATAAATTATATTAAATTAATTTATTTTTAAATTCGGAAAATGATTTTGAATCAAAAAAGTTTATATTAGATTTTATTATTATTTTAACAAATTATATTAAATTAATTTATTTTTAAATTCGGAAAATGATTTTGAATCAAAGAAGTTCATTAATTCAAGAGCTTTTTTCTTTTTATAAATTATTAATTTCTACTGACTTGATTTCCTTCTCAATTTTCGTTTGTAATAATTTTTCAGATTTATTTTTTAAAAAGAATAATTCCTTCGTTGCCTCTAGTATTATTTCATAAAATTCAAGAAATGTCAGCTGTAACATTCAATTTCTATATTGTAAAATATGCATAATACCGTATACGATGTGTCTGTAAAATATATTACACATTTAAGCAAAAGATAATTAAGTTAGGAGAAATGCAATTTTTGTAATATCTGTAAATAATTGATTAAAGTATTAAATTATATATGGTATTCAATATTGGTTTATGAATAAATATCGATATAATAAATACATTTTACAATCTATAGTATTTATAATATTTTGTTTTCGATATAAGTAATAATAATTTTATAATTAAAATTGATATTTCGATAAAATTCAATTTCATATAATCTTCATTTTATATTATTTACTTATTTTGTTTATTCAATTTCAATTTCATTTTCGTAATTCTTCTAACATTTATTATATAAAATAAAAATTGCATAATAGTAATAATATATAACAATCATAAGAATAATTGTTCAATAAAAAGGTAATATCAAATAACATTTAATGTTATTATTGATATTATGTAATTTTATTTGATTATACAATCATATAAAATTGAAAATATTTATGAATATCAAATTATTATCTTTCACTTTTTTTAATATAGCACACTTTATCATAATCTATTGCGTTTACTTTAAGAAATTAATAAATTATAATATAAAATCTTCGAAACATGATAATATAAAATATATTTTAAACATTATAATATCGAAAATTAAAAATACCAAAGCAAGTACAATCAAATAATCCATTTTTTCAATCGTTTAGTTGAATTATATTTACCGAATTTTATTTATATTTACATCAAAATTTAAATCTTAAGATCATATACCTTATAATCCATATTTATAATTATGCCAGTATTTGTATCTTTTATTCCAGGACATATTAGTGTCATGATTTCTACCATTTTTATAGCTCCTAGCTGACTAAAGATCAACAATTTGTTAACTGTAATATAAATTGTATTTTTAATTTAAATAAATTAAAAAATAATGATTTTATAGAGTGTGCTATATAATTAAATGCTATACATACTTAGATTATTTTCATTTTTCTTTGATATATCAGTTGTATAATTATGTAATGTAAACATTTCATTAAGTTTTAGTAAATAACTAATTTTTTCACCTATTGTCACAGAATTAATTCCCTCCGGAAATATTTTCATAGTTTCAGTAGTCATGGCAAACAATCGTGAATCTTTTGCATCTACATTATTAATATTTATATATTTTAATGTAAAAATATCATTATTATAAAAATTAGATTTTAAGCAGATTCTGCATGCATACATACTGTGACATGTACAAACACATTATTGTTCACTATTAATAAAATACTTTAAACTTGTATATTTTGTTTAAATACTTAAAAAACTTAAAAAACTTAAAATTTGTCTAATTACTTTATGGTTTTAAATGTATACCAAAAAATAAAGTTTTTTAAGTTTAATATATTACTTTATTATAATTTTTAATCTGCAAGAAATACTCCCAAAATATTTAATCGCATGCTATGATACGAAAATTGCCGAAATAATATACATATATATGTTTACTTATTAATATTTTTTTCATATTATATTAAAGTTTTATTATTTTAGCATGCAGCAATATTTTTTTTAGTTACCTATGTATTTTTTTGTATATTTTAAAAATTTTTTATACATTTATCATATAATAAATATATAAAAATTTAGAATTAATTATCATAAAATTAATTATAAAAATATAAGAAATTAAAATGAAGGTAATATTTTTTATAATAATATTATAAAAATAAAAATATTTTATTATTATTAATATTTATTTATCTTTGCAATTCGAAATGTATAAGTATTTGATAATTATTTGACATATATATATATATATATTAAGTAATATTTTATATGTATTTATATAATATATTGTTATATTATCTTTAAAGGATTGATTCTAGAGAATAAAATAAACATAAAACATTGGTTGAAAATTATTTATTATATATTATAAATTATAAATTTGGAAAAAGCAGAATACAGAGTGAAATTTCTGTTATACTCTATTTCCTTTTCACTTTATCTAATGCGAAATTAAATTATTTACAATTTAATAAATAAGTCTTAATTGAGATTTCTATATCTTTGTATCAACTTATCTAGAATCAATTCTCCAAATATATTAACATTATATATATGTTATCATATATATGTTTTATATCATACGCAAACAAAAAATTCATATTGTAAATCAATTATTAGCTTACTCAAGATGCATGTTGATTGAAGCAAATCTCTTGCAGAAGGTGGATATCCAATTTGTTGATACAATTTAAAAACACAATTCATAGGTAATATATCCTTATTCTCATTGCATAAAGTACCTATATGACATGAAAAATTTTATTTTAATTAATAAACCAATCTATCTATAAAAATTCAAACTTTTTTTCTATCTAGACAATATCTCAAATAAAAATTATTATTTATTACTTAACTACAATTATCCTATAACAATAATTTTGTATTTATGAAGATAAAAATTTGCATTAGGCATTCGATATTTTTGTGATATGTAAACAAAGAGAAATTTATTTCTTCTTTTTTTTCTTATCTCTATTTATTTATCTGATAATATACATATATTTACATATACAGTTGTTTTTAAAATTGAAAGATGACACAGATTGATTTTTATAGAAATAAAATATTCGTAAAATTAGGAAGGATGAAGTAATAAAAATTGCAGAAAATCTATTTTTTCTAAGGATTGATAGAATCAGTATTACATTGATTGAAGAATTGAAATCATACATCTAAAGAATTATAAAAATGCACTATAGCTTTGAAAATAAAATTTTTATAATAATTAAAATAAAAATATAGAATTAGCTAATTTCAAGAATCTTAACAGATCTAAAAGAATCTTTACTTGATATGAAAATTTTGATTAACTTTTGGAATATATATTAGAATATGATGCTACAATAAGTCAAAAGATCAATCAATAGATTCAAATTTAATTTTCGTCATGTATATAATATACTACAATATATAAGATTAATACATAAAATATCTTTGAAGGATTTTAGAGATAAAAATAAATATAAACATATTTATATAAAAATATTAGTTATATAAAAATATTTATTGAAACTTATTTATTAAATTATAAACAATTTAATTTTGCATTAGATGAAGCGAGATAAAAATAGAATACGATAGCGATATAACGGAGACAGAAAGAATGTCATGCTCTTTCTATCTCATTTCATCTAATTCAGACTTCAATTATATTTATAACTTAATAAATAAGCCTTGAAAATTTTTATATATCAACTTTTCTGTTTGTTTAGTCTTTAGAATCGATTCTTCAAACTCTCCATATATATAGTATATATAATCTTCACAAAAATATTGAGATAATAATATCTTTTTATTCTAAAAACAAGACATAGTTTGGAGATTCATTGTAAATGTAACATTGTAAAAGCTTATTTTATTTATTTAATTCTTCTTAAGAACTAACTTTCTAGAAAGCAAATAAGAATAATGAAGTTTTCTTCATGACAAATAATTTTTTATAATTTTTCGAGATAAATTACTGTATTTGCGAAATATATTAATATAAATATATATAATAATCTTTTTCTATTTATGTAATTTTATATGGCTTATATACCAACATGATTTCCAACATGAGGATATATATCATTTTTCAAAAATTTGTTCAAACCATTAGCAAGTTTTCCATTCATTTCTCCGACTTCTATATTATTATATTTTGTATACAAGTGCCAAGATACTTCTAACAACGCATGTAAAAATTGCCAGATTTCAATCTTTTCAAATGGATAGTGGGGATCTTTCACTATTGTACTTTTATTTTTTGCTATAATATTATTTCAATAATAGATAATAATGTTTAATATATATTAATAAATAAATTTTAATATTTATATAAATAGATTTATAATTATTGATGAATAATAGTAAAATAATGTTCCAAAATATTTTTTTGTGTCGATAAATATTTTTATCTATAGACAATATATTATATATACATATATTAACTATTTACCTATATGTTTATCGATTGTGGAGAGAGAAATTTTTTTTTGAATATTACAATCTCTCCATAATTGCCATAAACATAGTCTGCTCATTACAAGATTACATTTTGGTGCTGACTTTGCAAATAATTTGGCATAATCATTATAAATTTGACGTAAACGAAGGATATGAATCATTAAACATTTGTATATCCAGCATTCTTCATAATTCCATTCAGATTTTGTCATATCTATTACATCAGAGTTAAAAAGCTGTCCTTGTGGAAAATCATTTTCTTCATTTATAACTTCATTTATAACAATATCTATACGAAATTAATAATATAAATAATAAAATTAATAACAAGTTACTTAATATAGAAGTATAGATAGTATAAAAAAAAATAATATATTAGTTTTATTAATAGTATAATAAATATAAATAAATAACCGTTTGAAGGTACATGTAAACAAGCACAAGATTCGTTTTCACAACTATAACATCTTCCAGATGAAATTGAAGGTTCAAAATGTGGTTCCAAACTTTCTGGATCCAGTAGACGAGTTATGTAATAAGTTAAACACGGAAATTGTTCTGGTTTTAGGATAGGTGTTACGAAAGCTTTTGCCAATTCGGCAGGTTTTTCAATAAATCTATAAATAATTAAACTGTAAAGATATCTTTAAATGTTATTGCTTTTATGATTATTTTCATATTTTATTCTGATTCTATTTTAATAATATTTATTTTATTAATATATTTCTGATTTTATATATTATATAACTTATAAAATAAATATTATATTTTTAATTATTGTTAAGTAAATTTAATTGTATCTGAAATATTATGCAAAGATTTAAAACATGTAAAACAAAAAAAAAATTTTGATTCTCTATGAATGAAATTTAAAGAATAATATAATATTATTATTTAAATTTTCTCTTTATTTTTTAAAAACTTTTTTTTATTATTTTTTTCTCTTATATATTAAGCTTATATTTAAAGTTTTATATTATTATTATAAATTTTATAATATTTCAATTATTGATTTAATTTTTTTTTTAAAAATTCCATTCATATTTATATTATTTATATAAACGCATAATTATTTAAACTTTTTTTATATATAATATATGAAAAAAATAACAATAAATTAAAAATAATTTTTTTAATTTTTTTATAAATTAAAAAAAATAATAAATATAATATGTGAAAGAAATAATATCTAATAAGTAATATTTAAAAGTTATTTTTATATTTTTTAAATATCACATATAATTGTCACTTTTATTTTCACAATTTAATTCCTACCAAATATATGTATATATATATGTTGGTTGTCATTATATAAATAATAAATGCAGATAATTGTTCATATATATTTATATTTATATTTATATATATTACTATATATGTATATATATATATATATATACTATATATATATTCTTAATGAATAAAAAAATAATCTATATTAATATGACTATTGAAATCATAGTGATTCTTACTTTGGTTTCATATCTTTAATTACTATGCATTCTTCTTTATCTTTTACTTCTAATTCATTTTCTAAATTATTATCTTTCATAATATCAGCACATAAAATATCATTCAAAAATAATGGATTAGCTTCGAATTTTTCCCCATTATTTCCTATATATATATAATAAAAGTATATTTTTAATTAAGATAATGTTTTGAACGAATAAAATAAATATATGTATATATATGTATATTAATATATTTGTGAAATAGATTTGGAGAATCGATTTTAAAGATAAAATAAATATATATATAATTTGGTATACAAAAATATTTTGATGAGATTGATTGAAATTATTTCTTAAGTTATAAACAATTTAAGTTTGCAAAAAATAAATGAAATGAGATAGAGACAGTATGAAAAGATAATGTAATAGAGATAAATCTATATTTCAATTATTTAAATCTTAAATAAATCTCCACATTTTTATATAATAATTCTTTTCTTTGTTTTTTGAGCTCTAGAATCAATTCTTCAGAGATATTCTATAAATATATTTTTTTCTTTTAAAACTTATTGTAAATATCATTATATTAACTTGTTAATACGATTATAAGTAACGAAATATTTAAATAATTTTTTTATGTATAAAGTAACAAATTTAAAAATACGAATTCAGTTTTAAATATATTATATATTTTTAAATTTAATTTAAGTTTAATAATAAAAATATTTACGTTACCAATTATAATTCCATAACCATGTTTCTTATTATCCTCCCAATATCCAGAATACTTTGCTCCACCGACAGAATTAAATTTCATATCTCCTATATGAAAACAATCTAATTAATATTTTTAATTTCGTTTTAAAATAAAAATATAATCCACCTTTGCCATGGCGCAATCCATGACGCCAATAGCCTGTGTAAGATGCTTCTTGTGGCCAAGTAAAAGTTCTGTTGAAGAATCCATTCCATACATATTCTCCATAACTAATGTATATTATAATATATATAATTTCATAATATTAAATATATATTATATTATAAATCTAAATATTATAATATTAAAAATATATTAAGATGAAAAGATGTTTTATTTTATATTATATATTTTTGATTAATTATCATAAGAATTGAAATTAACAAACCCATGCATTGAACCACATTTCCATTCTCCACGATAAAAATTTCCATTGGTCCAGACCATAGTCCCGATACCATCACGAATTCCATTTTTCCATTGACCCACGTAACGAGCACCGCTTGGATAAATCCGTAATCCAATCCCATTCATCTTGTCCATTACCCAATCGCCATCGTATGAACCATTATCATCATAACGAGCATAACTTTTGTAATAAACATATTGATTGTTTAATCAACATAATGACAAGCTCATATATAGATGAGAATATATTTATAGTTTTGCTATTACATCATGAAAATTTATATAAAACATTTTTTTGTATAATTTAGTAATTTTCGAGTTATTTGGAACAGTCTGTATCTTGAATATATATTTGTATTTTGTATTTAATATATTATATATTTTTCCAAATTTTCTTCTAAATTCTAAAATCTTAAATAAATTTTTTATTAAAATAACGAAGAAAATACAATATAGAACATTGAAATACATATAAAAATATTCTCAATTTTTGATAGCTAGAATAGATGAAATCCATGAATGTTTAGGATCTTATCTTATAATAATCCAAATTTGAATTCTGATCATGGCAAAATGACAATGTGAGAACATTGTAACAGAAAGAATGTAAAGAAAAGGTATTCCCATATTCTTTTTTTAATTTTTGCGTTTATTTTTACCCTACTAATATTTACATTATATGTATAATAACGCGGTAATTATATAAATAAAATTTATTAATATAAAAAATCAGTATAGATTATATTTTGAAATTATATTTATAATTTATAATATTTATAATTATTATAAATTAAAAGTAAGAAATATTTGAAAACAATAAAATATTTTTTATCTAGTTTTTTATCTAGTCTATATTGCATATAATATTTTTTTTTATTTTTTTTTTTTTAAATTATAAATTTTATGTCTGTAAAGTATTTCATCATATGCTATTTTTTTTTTAATACCTACATATATTTTAATTTTCATATTCATGTAAAGTTCTAATTGATTCTAAGTTTTAAAATAATTATTTTGTATAACATACCCTTTACCATGTCTTAAGCCCTTATACCACTGACCAGTATACATGTAACGATTTTCTCCATCCACCATCATTCCTCTACCATGTCGATAACCATTTATAAAATCACCTTCGTACCAACAAACATTATTCCATTCCAGTAAACCTTTCCCATGCATAAGATTTTGTTCAAATGTTCCCTGCGAAACTGTATTATTTTTAATAATAAAAAATTAAAGAGAAAATTGTTTATAATATATAACATTTTTATTTACTTAAATAAAATTTTCTATTTTTTAAAAATTTAGTCATTTTTATTTATTTTAAAAGAGTGAAATTATAATTAGAATAAAAATTATAATAAAATATATATATATATAATACATATAATATAAATGTAATATAAATTTAACAAAATACATAATTTTTTGAAATAATGTTAGTAAATTATGAATTTATGAATTATGAATTAAAAATTTATTAGATTGATAAAAATTAATTTAACTTAAATAAAATTTCAATTTTTATTAAAATATTATCAATCTTATTACACAATAATCTGATTTTATTGATTGAAAAATATATCAATGTTTTAATATAATGTCTAAGAAAATAATAAATTGAAAATTCTTACTTTATATTGAGCACCATTAACCCATCTATAAACGCCTTCACCTTCCATCATTTTCCTACTAATACGACCACTGTACGTATTATTATTAATGAATGTTATATTTGCAAATTCATCGGGCAATTTTAACTTCCAAGATAAATCCATGTTTGTATCGCTAATATATCCTTCAAATTCATCTTTTTTATTTCCAACTACAATTTCTTCTTCATAATATTGTTCTTCATCAATACATTCTTCATCACTAAGTATATCATCATCATCAATTATTTTCTTAGGTTTTTTTCTTAAATATTTACCATCCCATCTGTATTCAGTAATAAATTTTTAATAATAATTTTAATTGTTAATGTACTTTACTCAATATTATAATAAACAATAATTACATTATTCATTTTCTGTAATATATATATTATATATATTATATTATATATATATAAATATATTATATATATTTATAATATATATTATATATATATATAATATATTTATATATATATATAACATATATAAATATTATAAATTTATTATAAATATTATATATATAATATATATAAATATTATATTTTCTATATAATAATATAACATAAAAACATGAAATTCAAACGGAAATATAATTTAAAAATAAAAAAATAAAATTTTTTCTTTTAGAAAGAGAAATAGCATATCATGTTTAATGATTTAAAATAACGAATTTAAAATAAAATTTCAAACCGAAAGTTCTATATTTCTATATTTTTATAATTTTTATATTTTTTTATTATTTAAAACTATATTTAAAACTTTCTTATAAAATTTTACTAGTTGAAAAACAAACAAATTCTTTTTGTACTAACAAAAATAAAAAACTGTCAATTTTATGTTAGTCAGAAATTGTAGAAAATAAATGATATATACATATATATATATATGGATGATTCAAATTTTATTTACAAACAATATCATATATAATTAAAAAAATAAGAAAAAAACATTATTACAAAAATATAATAAATATTATATTATAAATATAAATGATTTATTAAAAAGTTATAAGAAAAATAACGATATAAATATATATAAATAGATATAATATAAAAATATAGATATAGATAGAGATAATATAGATATAGAATATAATAGAGATAATATAGATAGAGAATAAATATAGATATAGATATAAAAAATATATATAAATAGATATAATAATGATTTTTTTAAATGATTTAAAATATAATAAAATTTGTTTATAATATTTTGAATAAAATTAATATCAAAGAATATTGATATATTTATTTATATCATATAATATATACAAAACATTTGAAAAATATATATTTGCATAAAAATCCAGTCTAAATCATGAACATTAAGACTTAAAAACAAATAACTTTTTAGAATATTATAAATCAACATGTTTCTATAATTTATTAAACAAAAAATTCGTTCCTATTTTTATTACAAGCTTTTAGTAAAATATTTACAAATTTATATTTATATGCTATATTGTATTCTTATTTTTATTCATACCAACATCATTTTATAAAAATAATCCTTAACATCCAATACATATATATGTAAAATATATTACAAATAATAATACATATATATTTATATATAGAGAAATTTTAATTAAGATTTTATAAAAAATTTATTATATTAAAGTAATAATTTATAATTTTTCTTCTATTTGTTTATAATTTTTATTTATGAATCAATATATGAATCAATATGATAAATGAAAATAATTGTATTGACTAAAATTTTAATATTGATAGTTTTATACTATCAATTACTTAATTAATTTATAAGAACTAAATTTATAAATAATGAAATTTGAATAAAGATTCAGTAAAAAGAAAAATAATTACTCTTTTACAAAATACTTCAAAATGTCATTGTAAAGAAGATAAATATATTCTTCCTTAATAGAATATTTACGACGTTTATCGGCGAGAATATCTTCAAAAGGCAATTCTGGTTCTAATTCAGGCTCTTCTTCTTCAATATCCTCCCTTTCTTCTTCCTCAACATATTCCAAAGAGCTAACCTTACGACATTTTTGTAATATTAATTCTTTTAACATAGAATTCATTTTTTCACAATTTTTTCTTTTTCAATAAACTTAAAACAAAAAATATACTTCCGCTGAATCGATTTAAAAATAACTTAATGCTTAATAAATTTATAATATGTTACATCCGTTTATATATTGTCAATTCTAAGAGATGTGAAGATATCAGAGATTCGATAGAAAATATTAAAAAGGAACATTTTATATAATTTTTTTTTTACAAATATTTGATACTATATTCAAAGTAATTTTCAATTAATTATTCGTGCAATATTCTGCGAAATAAAATATATTAAGAAAATATACATAATATTAAAAAGGAAACATGTTAACGAAAGGAAGATTAAACGTAAGATTGTTTTCTTAATTAATTATAAATCTTATTAATTATTAATCTTATTAATAATATAAACTATATACTATGTCTAAAATATCATTCATATGAAATTTATTTATGTATTTTAATATTAATATACATATAATATTATATATTTATTTAATTCAATATTATGTAGATCCATGTAATGTCATTTACATTTATATACAATTTATTTATTATATTTAATATTTTTTTCTTTTTTTAATTGCCTACAATTCTTTATTAATTATATATTAATAATATTAATTGTATTTTTATAGGCAAAATTAAATATTTTTAATAAATAAAGTATTTTCTTTAATTACACATATTTATTATTAGAAACATATCTAGGGTATTTCAATAATCTAGATATAATTAAGAAAAAAATAATTTTCATTGAAAAAAATATGGAACCGAAGTTTTCATATACAAAAATATATTTGGCTAAATCAAATTTGGAAACGTAATTAATTAAATATATATGGAATTATTATTAATAAATAAATAAGCGAAAATAAATAAAAAAATGTGGAATAAAATATTTTTTTTTAATTTATTTTTAAGAAAATTATATATTATATTATTATATTATATATTATATTATATTATATTATATTATATTATTATATTATATATTATATATATTGAATTTGAAAATAATAATTAAAAAATAAGATTCAATTAAAAATTAATTAAATATATATATATATATATTTGATTAACTTATAAGTTTGATTTTTTTGAAAATAAGCTTTTATTATCTGAATTTTTATATTATCAGAAATTGATAAGTTTTTAAAATACATTTTCTTAAAAACGACATTTCAAATTTTATTTAATCTTTTTTTTTTTTTACTTATTTTTTTGTATGTTGAATAATCTCTGCAGCGCATTGTATAAAATAAAATTACAATACTAAATGTATTTATTATTGTATTTAGAATAATATAAATATAAAAATTATAAATATTAATCATATTACAGGCCGCTCTTCCAATTTGTGAAGATGAAATTAAAGAAATGGAACCAATTATTTTCCATACTCCTGCAATTTATAATACTAAAGTAAAAATTCATAATTGGTAAGCATTCTATGCTTAAAGTAAATTTAAATAAATAAAAGAAAAAATTAAAAATTTTTATTTTCATATATAAAATGTTAATTTGTGATATATCTTTGGATGATCGATTCTAGAGATCAAAACAAACACAAAAATCAGTATACAAAAATGTTGATTGAAATTTACTTTCTAATCATTTAAAATAATTAAACAAAGCGAGATGAAAATAAAATGAAACGCTTTGTCTCTGTTACACTCTATTTCCCTGTTACATTCTGTTTCGTTTCATCTAATGCGAACTACAATTGCATACAATTTAAATAAATTCAACCGATATTTTTGTACATCAACTTTTGTATTTGTTTTTGCTTTTAAATATATAGAATAGATTTTAGAATCGATTTTTTACGAATATATTAATATCTTGCATAAATGTATAATCAAGATATACATATTACTTTTAAAAATCTTTTTTAATTAATAAAGTGATTAGTAAATTTAGTAATTTTGTTGTTGATTAGTAATTTAGTAATTAATAAAATGATTTATATTCAAATAGTAATTAATAATAATGAAAAAAATAATTCTTACAATATTGATACGAAAAAGAATATAATATTAACACGAAGGAAAATAAGTAAAACGAATGAGGGTATAACGCATATTAACCCTCCTTTTGTTATGCGTAGCAACGTATACGATCAAGGTTGATTTTAAGACTATTTATAATGTGACTTTTAATCGTACGTGCACGTAGTTTTATTTAAGATTAAAATTTAATCATAATAGAATAATAATTTAAATATTATAAAAGGTATATATAAACATTATAAATACTATAAAATTTAAATATTATAAAAAGTGAGTCATTAATATAATAAACTTCACGAGACAATAACATTGACAATTTTATTTTATTTTTTATTGGAATAAATCATTGACGTAAGTATCATTTTTTGTTATCAAAATTTTGAATCGAAAAACGTAATTAATAATATATATAATATTTTACAATGAAATTTTATATATTGTATTTTTTTAATAAAATTTTCTCTTGTTTACTAGAGAAATGAAATTCTTGAAAAAAAGTTTATTTTGTTTAAGTTATTTATCTTGTTTGATAGTTCATTCATAATAAGTTGATTATTTTTTAATATTAAATTAACTATAATAATATTCAAAGTATCAAAATCAATATTTTTATTTAAATAGTAATAATTCAATTGAGTTTATATTTATACTTTTAATGCATTTTAATTGATATGACTTTATATTAATAACTTGCATGAAAAAAAAAATGTAATTAAATTATTTTTAAATTAAGAAGATTATTAAAATTTTAATTCATGAGAAAATTTCTTTTAAAACATTAATAAATAAATAAATATTCTGGATTTTAAAGAATTCGAATTTCGAGAATTTTTTGAATTTTGAGATTCGACTTATAAATTTTCAATCAAGTTTTATCAACCTAAATATCAAATTTCGACTATTTAATAAAGCTTGATTTTTATAGGCAAATGCATACATTAGCAGAACCCAGAGATAACAAAGAAATATTTCCACCAAAAGGAAATCTCCATTTATCATCATATAAAAGATTGGGTCCAGGAGCTATTTGTACAGGAATTTCAGAAACACAAGCCATGTTATCACAAATAGAATTAAAAGATCAATATGAATCAATTATTCCGCATCGTGCTTTACATAAAATGAAGAAACTTGTAGAAGAAGTGTACGTATCAATCATTACATTAATTACATCATTATATCAAATATTAAAAAATATTTCTATTATACATTTTATATTTTAATATAATCATACTATATTAATATATATACTTTTGTTTTTTAATTATTATATTTACAATTAAATTGATCTCGAGATATCTTTAAATGTGAGTAAACTTCTCTGCACGAAATAACATAAATTTTGTTTAATTTTTTTTTTATTATTTTTCTTTTAAATAACCAGATGATCATGATACATTATTTTCTATTAGATTAGAAGTTAGAAGCAATAGAGATAATTTATTCTTTTCGTAGAAAAATTTGTCACAGAAAAATTGAACCATTTTTAAGGGTAGAGAAAGTAGTGTTAGTAAAATTATATATATGAATTTCTCTTCATTGAAAATCATTAATAAAAAATTAGTATTATATCATTAATAAAATAAATTAATGTAACTATATTAAAATAAATAAATTAGAAAATCGTCTTTCAAAAAAAGAGATTTTTCTTTAGAGAGATTGAAAATCAAAATCGTATATATCAAGTATTCAGTATATTTATAGTGATAACAGAAAATAAAAGTAAAATAATATTATATATTTGAAAATTTTAATTATATATAATATTATAATATTATTATAATATATATATATATATATATATATATAATATTCACTTATATATAATATAACATTATAATATTCCATATAAAAACATAAAAGCTTATAATTTCATGTATTAAATATTATAGTATGATTTGACAAAATTTCTAAAAAATATTAATATACAATTTGTTAGTAGAATGTCTTAAATTTTTAAGATATCTTAGTATAATTTCATAAAAGCTGAATTCAACACCAGATTTACATGAAATCTATATGTTCAATGATAATAAAAATAACTTTTAATAAAAAATTTGTTTATATTTATAAAAAAATAATAAAATAATTATTTATAGAAAAATAATATTATAAGAAAATCATAGCGATGCATGAATATTTTCGAGAAATAATACTATAAGAAATAAAATATATCGCAGGCCCGAAGAAGAAGAACCTACATTAACAGATATATTATACGATGCCGAAGAAGCTCGTAGAATGGATTATCAAACGACATCAGGAAGTCATTATAGATTACCTTATCCTATGAAACCTAGAGCATTACCATCGCCGCCAAAACCGGAACCATGGTTGTTACATCGACGAACTATTGGATACAGTCTGGAAGAATTGGAAAGGCGAAAGGGGATAAATGTGTTTCTGGACGATAACATGGAACTTCATCGACAAGTCGCAGATATAAAATTAATAAAGCATAAATTGCATTCATTTCGAGATTATAGTTTTCCAGAATATAATTATATCGATAAAAAAGAGTGCATTTCTCGACCAATTACCGATAAAATTGAAGAAGAAGCTACTGATCAGATCGAAAAGATTAATGATCAGATTGATTCTTCTGATGTAAAAGAATGCAGTCAACGAATTACTAGTCAAATTCAGCAAATTATTGATTCTCCTGATGTAAAAGAACTAGAAATTACTGGTCAAATTCAAGAAGATACTGATTCTTCTAAAGCAAAAGAATGCGATTTAGAAATTACTGGTCACGAAGCTAATGATTTTTCTAATGTAAAAGAGTGCAATGCGCAATTTACTGAAGAGATTCAAGAAGCTATTGATTTTTCAAACGTAGAACAAAGCAGTCCACAAATTACTGATCAAACTCAAGAAACTACTGATTCTTCTAATGTAGAACAAAGCAATCCACAAATTACTGATCAGACTCAAGAAGCTATTGATTCTTCTAATGTAGAACAAAACAATCTATACATTGATCAGACTCAAAAAGCTAAGGATTGTATTGTAAAAGGGTGCAAAATGGATGAAATGTAGAAATAATTATGAAAAAATATATTTTAAAAATATATTTTGTCATTGAATTTATCAAAATAAATAATATATTATTATAACAAAATATCCTGGTATTATATTTTATTATTATTTATATATTAATATATTATATAAATAATAAAAACTGTAAAATTAATATATATAAAATATAATTTTCTTGAAATTATGTATTTATATATATATAATAGTTTTTTATATAATTTTCATACAATTCTAATATATTTTCCAAAAATTAAATTTTATTTTTAATTATATTCAATTTTACAAAATTATTATTGTCTACTCATATTTCATCAAAATGTTTTATCAAACGATTGTTAAAAAATTTAAAAAGATAAAATTCTGTTAATTCAAAAAGAGAGATGTAATCTACAATTGGAAACAAAGATATCTATAGAAATTAAATTAGAATAAATAACTATAAAAATTGTAATAAAATTAAAATAGCAAGGAATTGTACAAAATAATAAAATTAACTTCGTATTTTTTGTTATTGTTTTTTTTATCATTTTTTTTAGTCTTCTTATGATTTCTACACTAGAAAATAGACTAAAAATATCAATATTATACATTATTATATTATCAAAACAATAGTTTAAGAGTATTTATTATATATTATTTTCTAAAATGACACGCAAAGTGGCGAAAATAGAGAAAACATTGGATAGATACTGAAATATCATTTTGTTATTTTTGATTAAATAATTTACATGTATGTACATAAATAACAATTGACAAATATTAAACTATCTTACCGAGCAATAATAACGCAATGTAAGCTCTGGCAATACACAAACGATAGATAAACTTACTGGTCGTTGAAATATCAATACTTTCAATAAATTCTTTTGCATTTTTAACGTTTGTTTATACCACATTGAATCGTATACCTTTCGTGAAACATTTACGTTCTAAGAAATATGGAAGATTAATTTTACGAGTAGAAAAGAACGTAATTAATCTGTATAAATTAATATATATATATATATATATAAGCTGGGAAAACATTAGCAACACTGAGTAAAATTGGCAATATTAAAATATCATTTTTCATTAATTAAGATGCAAATAAATAAATAACAAATTAAATCATAATAATTTGAAATAATGCATAATAGAATCTATTATAAGATATTCGTTTTAAAAAGAAAAGAAAGAAAAAAAAGAAAAAATTAGACGTATTTTTTTTTAAATAATATTATAATTTTTACTTTATATAGAAAGATTTTATTATACAAAAATCTGCTAATTTTTCCCAATTTATAAATATAAATGGAAGATAATAATAAAATAATAAATGGAAGATCATTTACCATATCTGTCATATAATCGGCTGGCCATGTATACATATAAATTTCTGCTAATAAAGTCATACATATAACTACAAATTGATATTTCAAAATTTTTGAAACACACACATTGAAACAAGCACATTCTATTTATGAATTGTATTAGTTAGTCTATTATTATTATGAAAAGTTATAATCAATCTCTTACCGTAATTAATATAATACCAGCTAAAGTAAGGACAAGTGTGCTCAGTCCAATGGCATTAAATATTATAAAACGAAACCCATTAATCACTTTTTTTGCATACCTAAAGAAAAAAGAAACATTTATATTATATAATTATAATCAATTTTTTTTGTTTCTTATTTAATCTTAATTAATCTTCTTAATTAATCATTTTATCAATAAAAATTTATCAATATAAAATATATTTGTAAAAAGAGTATAAAAAAGATAGAAACAATCATTTTACAATATAATAATATTGTTATTTTTAAAACTATATAAATAATTGTATAAATTTAAATAAGAAATTTTATTTCCAAACAATCTATTTTACAGATTTCTTTACAATAATAATAAAATTGATAAAAATTTGCAATCTTCTCTTTAATATTAATAAAATAATAGAAAAATAAAAATAATTAATTTATAATTCATTTATTTAAAAAAATAATAAATATCCTATTTTATCTCTTATTTTCATAATAAATAAAATATATAATTAATCCAATAAATACAAATAAATTGATTAACTTTACCTTCATAAATGTAGCTGTTTTTTAATGCAAATGATCAGCATATCGATATCAGTGGCATTCTGCATTTCAACGCATAAGCACTCAAACCTTGCTGCCGTGAACCAAAATAAAATCCGAACATGCTTATGCACATATGTGCGAGACATTGATAGCTAAGGAAAGATTGATGGAAATATATGATGGCAAATACAGGTATATAATTAAGTTGAAACGGATATTCCGCATCGCATGGAAGAGAAGTTGACATGAATACAGGTCCAATCGTAAATGCCAAAGCGGTCAAGTACACACACATTATGCTACATCCCCAAACAGTTTTAAGTTTCGCGATATATTTCTGGAAAATTTCTATCTCATATTCTTGCGCTTCTTTTATGCAGATTTTCATCTCTTCGATTATATACTGCACAATCCCCAATTCAAATATTAATTTTTCACATCACATTTTTTTATAAACGCACATCAGTCATGTATCTATTTGAGAAAGACTTACTTGTAAAGGATAGTACTTTACAAAGCATATTACAGTTTGAATAATATTTTGAGCCACACCTATAAACACGATGATAGTTCTTAAAAATACGACGACATCGTTCGTGTGGAGATAAATTGAATATAACAAAGGCAGGAGCAGCATGCAAGCGCTGACAATACTAATTATCTGTAACACTCTGAAAACGAACACTTGAGTTTTGCCATTATTGACAGGAAGCGGCCAACACAAAGTTAAGACTATGCTCAGCCAAGTAATGTGGATAGCTTTCTCGGCAGTCATTTTTTTTACCATATTTTTGAGGAAATTATTACGAATCGGTTAATGGATTGAACGAAATAAAATTTAACCGGTGCAATAAAACGAAACATACAAGTTGTTGTTTGATTGCATAGTTACATCACTTCGAAAACGAATAAATATTTATGTTGCCTGTATAAAGTTGCTTCGTAAATAAGAGAAATTTAATAAATCATAGTCGTAGTATAACAGTTTAGAACAATGTAATGTTGGTTAATATTTCCCTGCAAGGTACATTTGCGCTGCCAGCTCGATAATAGTAGGTAATTATCGATTGCATTATACATCTGCGCGGTTTTAGACAGGTGCAGTTATCACGCAAACAGATTCAGCATTTCTTTTAAAGTAGAATACGTTTTACTTTTAGAATATTTACATAAGTTATAATAAAAAGATATTATATTCAATAGTATTTAGCCATTTCGTGAAAAGAGAGTAAAAAAATTTATGTCGGAGTGTAAATATTTTTGAAAAAAATTTTTTAAAATAATCAGATTAATTTATATTATTTATATATATATATATATATATATATGTGTATATTTTATAATATTCTATATATATATTGAAGTGTTACATTACATATAATGAAGGTATTATATGTTAAAAATTAAAATAATATAATTTTAATATTATTACTTATTATACATTATTAATTTTAATATTACTATATACTATATATATATATATATTATATTTATATAGAATATATATATTTCTTAAATAACTTGTTAATTGTTTTGTTCGTCAATATATTTAAAATAATGATATTAATCAAGATAATAATAAATTTTTAAATTATATTTTTTTAAATTCTTTCAGCTTTTCTAATTTTGTTGTAATGTTTCTCATTCTTCAAACGATTATTTTAAATCAATTAATATTTTTTAATTACTTTAAATATAGAATTTTTAGTTTATTTATATTAATAATATTTTATATATAATTATATAAATATAATATTTCAATTATATCTTTTATTTTTTTCAGTAATTTGAATGTATTGTGAATTCAAATTTACGAGGTATTATTCTTTTAAGAATTATATGTGGTTATTTATAAATATTTATGAAAGATTATAACTAAGAAGGAAAATGAATATTAATTTAAACATAAAGATTTGTATTAATATATTTTTTTTTAAACTATTATCTCATTGACATTGTAAAAAGAATGGTGCAACTTGTATAAGCATCATTAATCTTTTCATATCGAAAAATGAATATTGTAAATGTGTAATGTAAGAAATGTAATTGTAAGAAATGAGTACAATAATATAAAGAAATAATAATAGTAGTAAATAAAACATATATATATATATATATATATATAAATAGAAGTAAATAAAACAATTTTAAATCAAGTCAATTCAATTCAAAGTGAATACTAGAATAGAAGAATAAATTTTTTAATTTATAATAACTAGTTTATATAGTTTAAATAACTATAAATACCTTAGCATATTTGTAGGAATTTCGATTATTTCCTTTTAATTTGGCTTTTTCTCGTTTTTTTTTTTTTTTAGTTACATCCATGTCTTTCCTGGACTAAGATTTTTTAATAAGAAAAATGTGCAATAAAAAAGAAATTATCTTAAAATTTTAAAGGTATAAGATATTTTGTCAAAAATTGTTGATTCAGTTGATTGAAGACTCAGTATCGAAATGAAGATTAGACTCTATGTGAAAAATAATAATGCACAGAATCATAATAATTAATTGCATTTTTTTAATTGCTTGGAGAAAGTACGAAAAATTGTATTTATTGATTATTGAAATAATTAATGTTCCAATATGGATCCTCTGATCAGATCTGAAATATTAGTGCAATAATCATATTAATAGAACAAGCTGATCTTCTTAATCCTTTTTCCAAATCAACAGAAAATGAGTCGAATTTTTAGTTCCTGATATTTCCAGTGAAATGTAATTAGGTAATTAGATTAAGAATATTTGTAGAAAATTAAAATTTAATTAATTTATGTATGTAATAATCCTTTTGAACAATTTTTTTTCTGTACATATAATCTTCAGTCATCCGTAATTTTCGAAATATTTATAAAAAATAATTGCTGCTATTGCAATGAATTTTACCTATACTTATGTATTCCGTAACTTTTTGTTTGATTACTTACTTTTTTTTATTTATATGGTAATAATGAATTAATCTAATAGTTTGAATTTAAAGCACCAATTCCAACATATATTAATCTTGAATACACATATTCTTAGATTGTGTTATAATAAAATATAAAATAATTTTTGGACAATCGGAATTATAACGATCAATTTTATATTATAAAATTATATAATTATGTATTATTATAACATATATTAATACAATTTATTAATTGATTAAAATTAATTATAAGAATTTTTAGTTGATGATTTATGAAATTATCAGTCAGTTAATTTTAAATAAAAATATCTATATATATATATATATATATATATTATTAATTTTATAGCCAAGGAAATATTAATAAATTATTTATTAAATAATAAAAATTTAATCGTTAAGCTCATTGAAATATTTTAACAATTACTTAATAAAAAAATTAAATTTATGATGGATTATTTTCTATGATAACACGTATAGCTGTGAAGATAGAGAAAGCATTGGACAGGTACTAAAATATAATAATTTTTTTACTTATATATTATTATTCATAACTGATATTTGATTGTTGATTTAACTTACCGAACAATAATAACGTAATGAAAGCTCTGGCAATATACAACTAATAGAAAGAATTATCGGCTGCTGATATATCAATACGTTTAATAGATCTTTTTGCATTTTCAATGTCTGTTCATACCATGTTATATTATATACACTTTTTGAAAAATTTATACTCTAAAAAATATGAACGATTCTGTATATTTAAAAAAAATATATATATAATTATAGATGTAAATAATACAATATAATTTACCATATCCTTCATATGATCAGCAGGCCAGGCATACATATAAATTTCTGTGAGTAGAGTCAAAATCAAAGTTATGAACTGTACTTTCACAATAAATGGTGCCTTCTGTTTATGATATACATGTTAATTATATTATATATGTTACATTATAAATATAATATAAAATATATAATAATATAAAACAAAAGCTTTACTTACTGTTATCATTATAATACCACCTAGAGTCAGAGAAAATATACTTACTCCCATAGCACAGAGTATTATAAAGCGAAAACTAATTACCACTCTTTTTGCGTATCTAAAGAAAAAAAAAGAAGAACTGCAATAAAAATACAATATATTCGAACAATGTAGCTAGAAAATTTAAAGGATAGTTTTAAAAGCAAATTAGAATGAAAATAAAGTATAAATAATCTTTTTTACACGAACTAATATAGACAAATAGTTCAAACAGAAAATACAGTGATTTAATTTAAATCAAATAATAGAAAATATTTATTTTGACATTATCACATAAAAAATACTATTTTGAGATAAATTGAAATATTTTATTGAACTATAAAACAATAGAATTTCAAATACCAATATTTCAAATTATACAATCAAAAAATTATACATAAACAATTATATTTCAAATTATACATAAACAAACCATATTCAATTCAAATTCAACATTTACAAAAATAAAAAAAAAATATTATCATTCATGATACTTATTGATCTATAATTAATCTAATTAATATAAATATAATAATGAATTTTATATAATAATAAGTTATGAAGAGATTATTAATTATCAATTGAAAAAAGAAATTTCTTGGCTTATCCCTTAACCTTTCTACATTTCATTCAAACATATAAACATATAATTATGTCATTACCTTCTTATATGTAATTGTTTCTTAACGCAAACAATCAGCATACCAATATCTGTGGTTTTTTGCAATTCCACGGCCAAACATTCAAATCTTGCGGAAGCGAACCAGAGCAAAAGCGCGCCAAATATGCTCAAGCATGCATGTCCAGCGCATTGAAAAGCAACTAAACTCTGTTGCAAATATATGATAATCTTCACTGGTATATAATTAACTTGAAACGGATATTCTGCATCTGCTGGGAAAGAGACTGGCGACAATACAGGTCCTATTATGAAAGCGGTTGCAGTCAGATATATACATGCTATAGAATATCCGTAAAATGTGTGGCACTTCTCTATATATTTGTGGAAAATTTTCTTTTCATATTGTTGTGCTTCTTTGACATAAATTATCATTTCTTCGACTACATGCTGTAATTTCGAAATTAAATTTACAATTTTCATTCAATATTGAATTTCGTTAATTATTTTTTGGCATTCGTTTTTTAAGAGATATTAATAGTAAAGCTACTATATAAATCTTATTATATACTTTTACACGAAGTAATATTTTGTATTATCAAGTTTGAATATTCTTTCGAACTTATAAAATTAACAATTGAGATTTGAAAAGTACAACAAATATTTGAAAAGTATTAACAATTGTATTTGAGAAAATCAAACATGAAATATAAGAAATATATATATACATATACTGAATAAACAATAAATATAAACATATACTCAATGTTTTACTAAAATTATAATTTTAAAATTAGAAAAATTTTTTTGCAACTAGAAAAAAAAATTATTTATTTATTTTCGAAAATTCGATTGCTCACAGTTGTTCAAATGATTTCAAAATTCATATAATTTTAAATGATTTCATGTATCAGAGTTTAAAAGAACAGTAAAATAATCAATTGTATAGTTAAATACTTAAATACTTTACTTAACTTTACTTAACTTTACTTTACTTAATTTTTTACGTGGTAAATAAAAATATGGTAAATAGAATAAAATGGATAGAAACTTACTTGCAGATAATCGTATTTGACAAAGCATATAACAGTCTGTGCGATTACTTGAATCAAGCCTACTGACAAAGAAATAGATTTAGAGATAATGATAATATCATCGAAATGCAGATAAACCGAATATAACAACGGCAGAAGTAACATAGAAACATTAATAATACTAATTATCTGTAAAACTTTGAAAATAAACACTTGAGTTTTACTACTGTTGAGAGAAATTGGCCAACAAAAAGTTATAGCTACGCTGAGCCAAGTAATGTGGATAGCTTTCTCGGATATTATTTGTTTTAACATAATGACAAGAAACTCTTTGTTTTACGAACAATATTTAATTGGTACAGTAGAACGATAGAATGTGAAGACTATCTGTTCAGTTAAGTTGTTACATTGATTTGAAAGCAACTGAATATTTCTTGAAGTATAAAATTGGTTCATAAGTAAGAGGAATTTGATAATAATGTTATGTAAGAATAAGTAATGTATCGTTTATCGATTTTCTAATAAATAATCCGAAATAATTATTTTTTTATCGGGTAACTGAACGATAATATGTAATTATTGGTTATTGTATTATACATACATAGACTTGGTACTTGAAAAATAGATAAGTTATTAAGCAACACGCATAAGAATGAAGTTATCTACATATTAAATCGGTCATTATAAGAATTTACTCTTACGATATTTACGAGATGGTATAGCATGCAAAACGTTGAAATGGTGGGAAAAAATTTTTTCTAGTTTGAAACACTCAATTGTGAGTGTTGTATGTAATGTAAAGAATGAAAAAATGTGCAATAAAAAAGAATAATCATAAAATTATTGATTTCGTGAATTAAAGATATAATATAGAAATCACGACAAGGTTCATGATGTGAAATAAGCGACAATAAACATAACAGCTACATTTTTTAATTTGTTTGAAGGAATAACGAAAGAGTGTATTTCAAATATAATATCTGAAGAAAAAGAAAATAAATGAGAACGAAGCGCAACAGCAAAATTCTTGTTTGCTATTATAATTTCCTATAAAAATTCTTCTAATATTATTTAAAATTCAATAACCTTAAAAATAATTATTTTTATTGATATAATAAATTTTTATTCATTAATGGTAAATATATGAATAATATAATGAATAAATTTTTATTCATTAATGGAAATATAATAATTTAAATATACTAATATTAACTAATAATCAATGAGAATCAAATCAAACTCTGGTTCCTAGTAGTGGAATGCAAAAGTAACTAGATTGTATTTACGGAAAATTAAATTTTAGTTATTTTAGAAACGTGCGATATCCTCATAGATTTTGATCATTTTTAGATATCAAAATTATTGTAGAGACGTTGTTGTAGAGATCAAAATTAAAAATAATTTCTTTTTATATATACAATCGATGATTAATCTTAGTTTTCGAAATATTTGTAATAAATGATTAATACTATTATATTGTATTTCTCCTATTTTTATGCATTCGTGACAATATGTGCACACGACGATCTTTTATTCACTTCTTATATTAACACTTCATAATAACGAGTAAAGATATAACGGATGAACAAATCAAAATACTGCTTTCTCATGAATTTTGGCTAGTTCAAAATCTTAATTCCAAAGTATGCTTCGATACTTTATAATAAATGTTAAAATAAGATTTATATATATATATATATATATATATATTTAATCTTCTAAAACAATTTTTAGAAGATTAAAATTGATAGAAATTATGATACTAGCAATATCAATATTAAATTTAATATATATCATTATACTTTTAAATATGATTTATTAAATAATTAATCCTGCAAAAATTAATTATAAAAATTCTTTGTTATTTAATTAATTATTTGTTATTTAAATTTAATCCAAAAATTGTCAACTAAATATCAATCGCTCTGAATCATCGTTTAATAAAGAAAAGATAGATTGATTATAGATATGCAATTCGAATCGAACATTTATTTAACAATGAAACAACAATTATTAATTATTAAATTTAAATACACCACTTCGTATAAAAATTTAACTGATGAAATATCTGAATATATAACAATTATATAATAGAACAATATTAAATTTATCATGAATCATCTTCTATGATGACACGTATAGCTGTGAAGATAGAAAAAGCATTGGATAGATACTGAAATATTATCATTTATATTAACTTATATTATAATTCGTATTTGAATATTAATTTGACTTACCGAGCAATAATAACGTAATGAAAGTTCTGGCAATATACAATTAACAGAAAAGATTATTGGCCGCTGATATACCAATACGTTTAAGAGATCCTTTTGCATTCTCAATGTTTGTTTATACCATGTTATATTGTATATACTTTTTGAGACATTTATACTCTAAGAAATATAAGCGATTCAGTGTATTTCAAAAAAGACAGATATATATGTTACATATATTTATATATTGATAAATATATGCAATAATTCACCATATCTTTCATATAATCAGCAGGCCATGCGTATATGTAGATTTCTGTGAGCATTGACAAACTCAGAGTTATAAACTGTATTTTCACAATTAACGATGCCTTCTGTTCATGAATGAAAATAATTAAATTATATATATTATCGTATATATACATATATAATATTGAAAATTTTACTTACCATTATCATTATAATACCATCTAGAATCAGAACAAATATACTCGCTCTTATGGCACAAAGTATTATAAAACGAAAACTAATTACCACTTTTTTTATCTAAAGAAAAAAAAAAAAAGAAGGGAGAACTAATTTCAATAAAATTACAATATGTTCAGATAATGTAGTTAGAAAATTTTAAGTAGTTCTAAAAACTAAAATAAAATAAAAATGAAATATAAAAAAATTTTGAAGATTTTATTTTTTAATGACTAACAATTAAAAATTGACGTGAGCAATCTTCTCTGTTTAAACGAAATATAAAAGACAATTCAGCAGAAAATGATTTTCAAATATGTAAATTAAAAATCTTAAATTCCGTTGTCTTCTATTTTCATCTTATTTTGGTTTTTTGAATTATAACAAACTTTTTACCTACTCCCGAACATTCTACATAAATATATAATTTAATCCACGATTTATACCTCCTTATACGTAATTGTTTTTTAACGCAAGCTATCAGCATACCAATATTGGTAATTTTTTGTAATTCCACGGCCAAACATTCAATCTTGCAGCCGTGAACCAAAAGCGCGCCAAATATGCTCAAGCATACATGTGCAGCGCATTGAAAGCCGACCAAAGTCTATTGCAAGTATATGATAATCTTCACTGGCGTGCGATTAATTTGAAAGGGATATTCTGCATCTATTGGGAAGGAGGCCGGCGAGAATGCAGGTCCTATTATGAAAGCAGTTGCAGTTAAATATATGCATATTATAGAATACGCATAAAATGTGTAGCATTTTTCGATATTTGTGAAAAATTTGTTCTTCATATTGTTGTGCTGCTTTGATACAAATTATCATTTCTTCGATTACCCGCTGTAATTAAAAATTAGAATTAGAATTTTAGAGATGTTATCCTATATGATAATTCGTGTTATTTTGATTTTGATGAATTCATTTTAAGGGATATTATTATAAAAAACTACTACATAAATATTATATAATGATGAATTATTACATATTTTACGCTAATTCAATCAATATTGCGTATTGTAAATAATTTTTATTCGAACTTATAAAATTCACAATACAAATTGCATTTGAAATGTGAGAATATGCACAAACTTTATTTATAGAAAGATCATGAATTAAAGAAAAAATACTTACCGAAAAAAATCACCACATTACATATATATAAATATCAAATAGCATTATACATTATAAATTATATGTATATATTTACATTATATATTTTTATTACATATATATATTTAATATATATATTATACATATATCATACATATAATATATATACAACGTTTCATTAAAATTAAAATTTTTGAGATTTTGGAAAAATTTTTTTTAAATAAAGAGAAAAATTATTTATTTGCTCTCGAGAATTCGGCTGTTCACAAAAGAACTGTTTAAGTAGTTTCAAATGATTTCGTGTGAATTTGTATCAGAATTATATATAAGAGCAATAAATGTAATCAATGGTTCTAACAATGTAAAATAAAATATTTAATTTTTTACATAAAATGCGGTAAATAAGATAAAATGTTTGGAAACTTACTTGCAGGGAATCGTATTTAGCGAAGCATATGACAGTCTGAGTGATTACTTGAGTCAAGCCAATTGACAGAGCAACACATTTAGAGATAATGATTACGTCATCAAAATGCAAATAGACCGAATATAACAACGGCAGAAGTAATATAAAAGCATTAATAATGCTAATTATCTGCAGAGTTTTGAACATAAACACTTGAATTTTACCACTATTGGCAGGAAGTGACCAACACAACGTTAAAGCTACGCTGATCCAAGTTATGTGGATAACTTTCTCAGATGTCAATTGTTTTAACATAATATCAAGAAACTTTTCGTCTTATGAATGGAATTTTATTAATAATATGGAATTTATGAATGGAATTTAAAATAATATTTTGCGTATGTACAATAGAACGATAAGACAATAAAATGATATGTAAACGTCGTTACACTGATTCAAAAGCTGAATATTTACAGATGTTATCCGTGTAATTTGTCTTTTAAGTAAGAGGAATTTCATATGAAACATAATAGTTAATGATAACGTATCGATCAATAATTTCCTAGTAGTTTTCTTGCTACTAGATAACTAGATAATAATATGTAATTATTAGATGCATTATATATATATTAGATGCATTATATATGCATGCATCTTAGCACGATTTGTGTTACTAGAAAAACGAATAGGGTGGTTATCAAGAGTCGTATTCACAAATGAATAATATTGTAAAACGTTCTTTAGTCTAGCGTTCTAACGTTACCTACATATTTAATCGCTGGAATAATTCATCTATTGACAAGGTTATAAACTATACAAGAAATTGTAATTATGGAGTAAATCTTTCTTAAGATTTAGAATCCCATATCCGTTGTCTCTACGTGTGTATTATAAAGAATATGCAATAAAAAAGAATAATCGCAAAATTATAACGCACGAGGTATTTTGTAAAATTGTTGTTTTGATGAATTGAAAATTTAATATTAAATCATGAGATAATTTTAAAAATTTTATCTCATGGTTTCGCAATGTGAAAAAAAACGACAATGACAAAACCATTATAATTAACTTTTTATTTTTCAATTGTTCGAAAGAAATATCAAAGATTGAACTTGTTTCATATAATGAAAAAAAAAGTGAACGATAAAACCCAAATTCTTATTTGTTTCGTGTATAAATTATTAATATTTTAACTTAAATTAACATAGTAACTATTAAAAATTATTATTTTATTGATAGAATAAATTCAATAATGATAAAATATAATAATATAATATAATAATATGGAATAATAAATATAGTAATAATATATAGTGAAAATTATGCGATAATTCAACTCTTTGTTTCTGTCATTTGATAATATTAAGATCTATTATTAAGATTAAAATCGAGACATTCCCAGTTTTACCAGATATCATTTTTGTTTTGCAGTGCATCATGTGTAAAAAAAAAAAGGCAGAAATAATCAAGAATCAAATTTTGAATTAAAAGAAGAATCTCATTTCTTTGGTTTTGATATACACGAAAAGATCAATTTGCATATTATGATTGATACAATGATTGCATTGACAAAATAAGCCTATTTTAGCCTTTTTTTTTAGAATTAGCAGGAAACGAATTCCAATTCTTAACATTATCAATGGAGTATTAGATTTTAATATAATTTATTAATTGAATTAATTATAAATTTTTTAATTGATTTATTAAATTAATTATTAATTAAAAATAATAATTGTTGTTTAATAAAAATTAGATTAATAATAGATTTGCAGTCCGAGTCAAACATTTATTTCATAATAAAAGAAATAACTATCAATTATTAAACAAATACTTAAATATATTATCTGCATAAAAATCTCGTTAAGTATTTTAACAATTATATAATAGAAAAATTAAATTTATGATGGATCATCTTCTATGATGACACGTATAGCTGTGAAGATAGAGAAAGCATTGGATAGATACTAAAATATTATTTTTTTGTCATTTTTGTGTTCTTATTCATATGTCATAATTGGTATTTTAATTTGTCTTACCGAGCAATAATAATGTAATGTAAGCTCTGGCAATATACAATTAATGGAAAGAATTATTGGTTGTTGATACATTAATACATTTAATATATCCTTCTGCATTCTCAATGTTTGTTTATACCATGTTATATTATATACACTTTGTGAAACATTTATGCTCTAAGAAATATGGATGATTTAGTTATACTTTGGAAAATACATTAACATAACATGTTAATGTATTAACATTTTTATAGTTATATATTTATATAAAATATAATATAATATATATATAATATATTATATATATAAAATATAATATATATAATAAAATATAATATATATATTATATATATATAATATATATATATATAAAATATAATTCACCATATCTTTCATGTGATCAGCAGGCCACGTATACATATAAATTTCTGTGAGTAGAGTCAAAATCAAAGTTATGAACTGTATTTTTACAATACAGTGGTGCCTTCTGTTTGTGATATACATTAATTTTATTATATATATTATATAATATTATATATATATATATATATATAAAACAGAACTTTACTTACCTTTATCATTATAACTCCACCTAAAGTTAGAGCAAATGTACTTACTCCTATGGCACAAAGTATTATAAAGCGAAAACCAATTATTACTCTTTTTGCATATCTAAAATAAAAAATAAGAGAAAATTAATTGCAATAAAAATACAATGGGTTAATGCAATTAAAAAACATAAAAGTTAGTTTTAGAAGCCAAAGTAAAAAAAAAAAATAAAATATAAAAAAAAATTTGTAAAGTTTTTTGTAAAGTTTTCTTCTTAAGTTACTAATAATTAAAAATGGCTCAATATTTAAAAAAGGAATAGAAATGGAAAATCAAACATCTTCAAGAAATAGAAAATAACCATTTTATTTATGTCAAATCTGAATATAAATATAATAATAATCTCATTTTCATTTGTATAAGATTTTGAATTTTAAACAAATGAAAAGCAAAGTCTCAAAAATTAGTTTTGATTTCCATTTTATTTTGGCTTCTTAAATTATCCATAAAACTTTTTTTATGTCGTCCAAACATTCGATATATAAATATTTAAATTGAATCTGGAATCTATTACCATGTCATTTTTACCTCCTTACATGCAACTGTTTTTTAACGCAAATAATCAGCATACCAATATTAGTGATTTTTTTCAATTCCATGGCCAGACATTCAAATCTCGCGGCCGTGAACCAAAGTAAAAGCGCGCCAAATACACAAACATATATGTGCAGTACATTAAAAACCTACTAAAGTCTGTTGCAAATATATGATAACTTTTACTGATTTATAATTAATTTGAAACGGATATTCTGCATCTGCTGGGAAGGAAGCCGGCGAGAATGCAGGTCCTATTATGAAAGCAACTCCAGTCAGATACATACATACTATAGAACATCCGTAAAATGTGTGGCACTTCTTGATATACTTATGGAAAATTTTCTTTTTGTACTGTTGGGCTTCTTTCACATATGTTATCATTTCTTCGATTACACACTCTAATTTAAAATTAAATTTTTAAGAATTTCCGTTTATATCAAACTTTGTTAATTGTTTTGATACTCATTTTTTAAAAACATTATAATTAGATAATAGAAAAGTTTTCGTACAATATATAGTTGAATACATATAGTTTATATGAACTCAATTGTGTTATCAATGCTTTTAATTAAGTCTATCGAATTTATAATATATATATGTACATATTCCCATTCGAAATTATATATTTTGAAACATAAGAAGATGTTAAAATTTTAAAATGAATTGGATATATAATACAATGGAATTATTATGAATTAAAAAATGTTAAAGTAATGCTAAAAAAATTAACTCCATTATATATACATATGTACAATTTTTTATAAAATTAAAATATTGTGCCTAAGTGAATTTCCTTGTAAAAGAAATATAATAAAGAGAAGTATAAATATTTACAATGAGAGTTCATATTAAAAATTATTGGAAAATTATTTAAATGATTTTAAAATTTATGCGAAATTAAGATTTCAAATAACTTCGTGTAATTCTAAATATGAAGCTGATTTCATGAAAAAAAGTTTAATATTGATATATTAATTGTACTAATTAACATTTTAATTAACATTTTATTCAAAATTAAACAATAAGTATTTGAAAGGTTTTAGTAAATAGAATTAAAATTGCTTTCATAATTTCACTGATTTTGCTTTTGATCTTTTATATCGTTTTTATATATAGTTAAAAATGTTATAAGTATAATTCAATGAAAATATAAGAAATTTCTAAATTTCTATCAATATTTTAAAATTAGCAGCATCAAAATAACGGGAGAAAAAAAATAAGAATGATATAAAATTATTAATAATTTTAGTATTATAATATTTTCCAAAAATAATGTAGAAACTTACTTGCAGAGTGTCATATTTAACGAAGCATATAGCAGTTTGAATAATCATTTGAGACAAACCTACACACAAAGCGATACATTTAAAGACAATGACAATATCATCGTAATGTAGATAGACCGAATATAGCAACGGCAGAAGCAATATAAAGGCATTAATAATACTAATTATTTGTAGAGTTTTGAACATGAACACTTGAATTTTGGTATTACTGGCAGGAAGTGGCCAACAAAAAGTTATAGCTACACTGAGCCAAGTAATATGGATAGCTTTCTCAGGTGTCAATTGTTTTAACATAATATCAAAAAACTCTTCGACTTATAAATCGTATAATATTTAATAGTATAACAAGATACTAAAACAAAATGTGAAAGCTATCGACCACTTAGATTGTATTACTTAGATTGATTTGAAAGCAACTAAATGTAAGATGTTTTTATTCGTATAAAATTCTTTTAAATAAAAGAAATTTTATAAATCATATAGAACGTAGTTAACAATGTATGACAATGTATCGATCAGTAATTTTCTTGTTACTAGATAACTAAACGATAATATATAATTATTAGTTGCATTATATATATATATTGACATAGGTTACGATGCTAAAAGAATGAATAAGATAGTTATCAAGTACCAAGAGTAGTATTCACAAATGTATAATAGTGTAAAAACGTTCTCTAGTTAAATAATTATATGTTTAGTTATTAAAAGGGCTTCCGTGATATTCGCTAGATAGGTAAAGTACAACAAAAAATTAAAAGCTTTCTTTAATGTTTAGAAATCTATTGTCAGTACTTATCTACTAAATATGTGTAAAAATATCTATGTGTAGAGAATGTACAATAAAAAAAAATAAAATTAGATTTGTCGAATTAAAAATTAATATCAAAATTGGTTCATGATGTGAAAAATGTGACAATGACAAGGATATATTAATTAATTGCATTATATTTTTTTTTTATTTCAAATCCGAATCAAACTTTGGTTTTTGATATTTTCAGTAAGATGTAACAGATCACTAAATTGTGGACATTTATGGAAAATTAAATTCTGATCAATTTATCGATAATATCTTTATAGATTTTTAAATATGTTATAGAGAAAAAGATTTTGAACAATTTTTTTCTGTATATATAATCATTGGTCAGTCTCAGTTTTCGAGATATTTTGCAATAATAATTTGCAAAATAATAATAAAAAAATAATAATAATAATTTGTTAGTACTACATTGAATTTCACTTATACTTATTCGTGACATTATGTACATTAGCATACGACAATTTTTTATCTGTTATTTATTATTATTAACACATCATCATGATAAGCAACTAAAATATGACAGGTAAACGATCGAAAAATTTACTTTCTTATGAATTAATGAATTAATAAATCATAATGAAAATTACGATTAGCAGAAGCAATATTAATGTTTAACGTTATATTTAATGTTTATATATTTGTATAATTTTTAATATGATTTATCGATTGATTTATCGATTGAACAATCAATTATAAAAATTTGATTTAGATTTAAAATTAGTTGCTAATTATCAATTAAAAATATCAATTGTTAATCGACATTTAATAAAAAATATAGATTAATAAGTGGTTTTCACAGTCAATTATTAATTAAATACTTAAATTAATGTTTGCACAAAAATGATTGATTGAAATATTTTAACAATTACTTAATAAAACGATATTAAATTTCTAATTGATCATCTTCTATGATGACACGTACAGCTGTGAAGATAGAGAAAATATTGGATACGTACTGAAATATTATTATTCTGTTAATTATACATTATTCTTAATTCATAAACGATATCTGAATTCGACTTACCGAGCAATAATAATGTAATGAAAGCTCTGGCAATATACAATCAACGGAAAAGATTATTGGTTGCTGATATATCAATACATTTAACAGATCTTTTTGCATTCTCAATGTCTGTTTATACCATATTATGTTGTATACACTTTTCAAAACGTTTATATTCTAAGAAATATGAATGATTCAACGTACTTCAAATAACACACAACATATATTATTTTTATATATAATCATAAATATAACTAATTTACTACATTTATAAATAAAAATAATAAAACATAAGTTACCATATCCTTCATATGATCGGCAGGCCATGCGTACATATAAATTTGTAGGAGTAAAATAAAACTCGAAGTTACAGATTCTATTTTCATAATTAGTGGTGCTTTCTGTCATAAATTGTGTAATGAATTATATTATATTATAATATATACATTATATTATAAATGTCATATTACACAAACATAGGAAACAAAAATTTTATCGAGATCTAAAATTTTTTTTGTAAAATGAATATTTCATAAAAAATTAATACCGATACCTACTATTTTATCTTGTTCATCCTCTCACCGTTAATTGTAACGTTGTTTCGATATGCTTAAATCATTTTGATCTTGAAATCAAAATTAATATTCACGACTAAAAAATTCTATTGATCGATCTCGTATCGCTGGCAAATGCACAAATGAAATGCATAAAAACGTACGCAAATGTACGTTTACCGTAATCGTAGAAGAACAACAAAAATAACCATGTTAGATTCCGTCTGTTTTAATTTTCTAACCAAAAGAGAAAAATGAATATTTTAACCCGATCAATGTCTTGTCCGAACTTTGTACTTTACTGCCATTACATTATTACATAGTTACGGGTTGTACCGAAAGTTACAAAAGTTTCTATATCTAGTAACCAAATTTCTTGCTTCGTTTCATTACTTACGTTTATAATAAGACGATAGAATAGAATAGAATAGCCTTAAAGTTAACGGTTGTGCTTCTCCACGCCATCTTAAGGCAGCTTGTATATATGTATGTTCACAGTGTGCAGTTACTGCACATTGGAGTCGCATCGGATGAATTTTTTTCTTATAAAAAAAAAAAAAATATTCATGTATTTGTTACATAAAAGTCATCGACGTTAATATTTGTCTTATTCCAATAATGTATAATATGGAGTTTAATTTTTAATTTTATGATTTTAGAAAAACTTACACGACATTTAAGAACACTGGAGGAACTCAAAACTTCCTTCATCACTTCACCACAAGAAAACACACGATGCAGTTGGATTCTAACGAAACGAGTGTTGTCATTTCATTACAAATTGTTATGGCAATATTTATTAATGGCAATTGAACAAATTCACACGATATTATCTCGAACCTTTTTTCTCGACTTTATCTTCTACAGAAAAAAGTTGAGCAGTTGTACCCGTAATAAATTTACGTATGCTTCGGTCGATGAATTTTCTTCCTTCACCAGATTCTTTACATACTCATCGCATCACAGTTACTCGTTTTTGCAACATAAACCACGAGATTAGATTACCATTATAAATTTCACATTGTCCGATATTTACACATTGTCGATTTTCACCTAATACAATTAAATAATATTATTCTTAATTAGTAATATAGAGATAATTAAATCTTATTATGGAACAAAATATATTTAAAATAGATTATTATTATTATTATTGTTATTATTATTATTATTATTGCGAATGTTTGTATCAATATATATTTAAACACAAAAATTATTATGAATTTAAATATTTCTGCATTATTACGATTCTTCTAATTACATCGTATAATTTTAAAAAGAATAATCATCTAAAATAACGAAATTTATATGAAAATTAATATGGATAGAAACTATATGTGAGATTTAAATTTATTCATGTTTTAAAATTCTATTATATAAATAATTGTTAATTTTATAACGTAAATCGGTAAAAATATTCCACAGAAAAATAGTTAAATTATTTACACTTTCACACCTTCGAATTAAACAAATAAAGAAAACTAAAACGACTTCGCACTAAGCACTTATTAAAATATTTATTGCTTCAAACCATCGATTTTCTTTTTTTATTTCTTTTCATTGTCATATTTTCAAATTGCTTTTATCATCACGATAGGATGTATTGCGATTGCAAATTTTCTCTCGATTACCCGTTAACTACTTAGTAATTCTATCTATTCCTATTTTTTTGTGGTATTCATGGATTCTATTAAATATTGTGACAACAAAATTAATTAATCTTCCGAATTTTTTTATGCTTACTTTCCTCCGTTCAACAGTTTTGATTGATTGTTGAGGTTACTGATATTATTGGTAGTATTGCACTCGTATTATGAACCTTTCATCATGATTTCAATTGTCATCATTTATTTTATGAATACAATTTTAATATATTAAACGGTTATAAAGCAATCTGTAGCATATGATTTAAATGTAATTGTTTTTCACATAAAATAGTATTTAAAATATCTTAATAAAATTATAATTGCATAGTTGAATCGAAAACTAATATCACAGAAATTTAAAATTTTGTTTTAGTTTATCAAAATATATCAATTATTATGTTTATTAACATAATAAATTGTTAAAGGCGTGATAAAGCGATAAAAATAGTAAAGATACATCAAATTCTTATCGTAATAAATTATTACGATGTTTTTTAAAAAAAAAATAATAAAAGTTAAAAAATTATAGATTTATTCGTCATTGTACTCGATAAGTCAGATTTGGCACAATCGGTAAAAAAACGTAGGTTTCCGTCAAACTTCGTAACAGTGGCAGCGATCTCCTATACATATAAGATATATAAGATGCGATAGAGCGGTCACATCTCAACGAAGTCACGTGTAAAGTACATCATTGATATAAAGTAGGTTTTCGGTACGAAAATCTTAGTTTCGGGGAATTCTGCAATGAGGTATCATTGAGAATGACATGTTTATTCTGATATTCTTGTTTCGATGAGTTCTACTGTGAGAATTTAATTTAGAACGAAATTGCCTATTCTCGATACGAAAAACCGAATTACCGCGACTAATACATAGAAAACGTACAGAGACATGTAAACCAGCATTATCACGCTCAGAAACGTGAAATTCTGGAACGAAATATTGATTTCGATATATTATATATTTCTCAGCACGAAAATCCTAAACTCGACGATCTCTGCATTGGCATATCGTTGAGAATGACGTTTTTATTCTGAAATGCGAAGAGTTCTGCTACGAGAATTCGATTTTGAACAAAATACCATCTTTTCGACACGAAAAATGGAATTACAGCGACGTCTACTAAAAACGTACAGAGATACAATATCTAGCACTATCTCGCTCAGAAAAGTGAAATTCTGGAACGAAAAATGGATTTCGACAAGTTATGTAATGAAATTTCGATTTCGAACAAAATTGCATCTTTTCGACACGAAAATCGAAATTATGGAGATTTCTAAAATGAAATCGTTCGGAATTACGCCATCAATCTGTTTCATTCCGATAGGTCTGATTCTGGAAAGAAAAAAATGATTTCAATAATAAAAGTAGGTTTTCGGAACGAAAATTCTACTTTCGGCGAATTTCGCAATGAAATATCGTTGCGAGCATCGTTTTTAAACTGAAATTCGAGATGATTTCTGCCATGAAATTTTGATTTCGAACCAAATTGCATCTTTTCGACACACAAATCGAAATTACGGAGATTTATAAGTTTAAATCGCACATAATTACGCCATCAATCTGTTTTTCGTTCGGATAGGTCTGATTCTGGAACGAAAAAATGATTTCTATAATAAAAGTAGGTTTTCGGATCGAAAATCCTAATTTCGGCGAATTCCGCATTGAAATATCGTTGCAAGCATCATTTTAATCTCAAATTCGAGATTCGATGATTTCTGCAATGAAATTTCGATTTCGAACAAAATTGCATCTTTTCGACACGAAAATCGAAATTACGGAGATTTCTAAGTAAAAATCGTTCGGAATTACGCCAACAACCTGTTTCGTTCGGATAGGTCTGATTTTGGAACGAAAAGATGATTTCAACAATAAAAGTAGGAACGAAAATCCTAGTTTCGGGGAACTCCGCAATAAAATATCGTTGCGTGCATCATTTTCAATCAGAAATTTGGGTTTCGATGAATTCTGCAATGAAATTTCGATTTCGAATCAAAATACATCTTTTCCACACACAAATCGAAATTACGGAGATTTCTAAGTGGAAATCGTTCGAAATTACGCAATCAATCTGTTTTTCGTTCGGATAGGTCTGATTCTGGAACGAAAAGATGATTTCAACAATAAAAGTAGGAACGAAAATCCTAGTTACGGCGAATTCCGCAATGAAATATCGTTGCGAGCATCGTTTTTATTCTGAAATTTCGATTTCGAATTAAAATGCACCTTTTCCACATTCAAATCGAAATTACGGAGATTTCTAAGTGGAAATCGTTCGAAATTACGCAATCAATCTGTTTTTCGTTCGGATAGGTCTGATTCTGGAACGAAAAGATGATTTCAACAATAAAAGTAGGAACGAAAATCCTAGTTTCGGCGTATTCCGCAATGAAATATCGTTGCGAGAATCGTTTTTTCTCAAATTCGAGATTCGATGATTTCTACAATGAAATTTCGATTTCGAACAAAATTGCATCTTTTCGACACGAAAATCGAAATTACGGAGATTTCAAAGCAAAAATCGTTCGGAAGTACGCCATCAACCTGTTTCGTTCGGATAGGTCTAATTTTGGAACGGAAAAATGATTTCAATAATAACAATAGGTTTTCGGAACGAAAATTCTACTTTCGGCGAATTCCGCAATGAAATATCGTTGCGAGCATTGTTTTTAAACTCAAATTCGAGTTTCGATGATTTCTGCACTGAAATTTCGATATCGAAAAAAATTGCATTTTTTCGACACACAAATCGAAATTACGGAGATTTCTAAATGGAAATCGTTCGGAATTACGCCACCAATCTGTATTTAGTTCCGATGGGTCTGATTCTGGAACGAAAAAATGATTTAAATTATAAAGGTAGGAACGAAATACCTAGTTTCGGCGAATTCCGCAATGAAATACCGTTGCGAGCATCGTTTTTAATCTGAAATTAGAGTTTCGATGATTTCAGGAGTGACATTACGATTTCGAACAAAATTGAATCTTTTCGACTCAAAAATCGAAATTACGGAGATTTCTAAGTGGAAAACGATCGAAATTACGCAATTAATCTGTTTTTCGTTCAGATAGGTCTGATTCTGGAACGAAAAGATGATTTCAACAATAAAAGTAGGAACGAAAATCCTAATTTCGGCGAATTCCGCAATGAAATACCGTTGCGAGCATCGTTTTAATCTGAAATTCGAGATTCGATGATTTCAGCAATAATGATATTTCGATTTCGAATAAAATTGAATCTTTTCGACACACAAATCGAA
>NW_025223532.1:0-655 GCF_014066325.1 Apis laboriosa
ATTTGCAAAAATTGCTACATTCCTTTGATATTTTACAGAATGGTGGGGACAAAGATGAAACGAAACAATAAAGAAACTAGATTTTATTATTTTTTCGTGTGCATCCATTTTAATTATTCTTCGATTATATCAACTCGATAATTTTGAGAATGATTAGAAAAATTGTATCAAAGAAAAATACCTAAGGATTCTGAGGTATCTGTCGCGAACATTTGCAAAAATTGCTACATTCATTTGATATCTTACAGAATGGTGGGGACAAAGATGAAAAGAAGCAATAAAGAAACTAGATTTTGTTATTATTTTCTCATATGGATCCATTTTAATTATTCCTCGATTATAGCAGCAATAATTTTGAGGATGATTAGAAAAATTGTATCAAAGAAAAATACCTAAGGATTCTAAGGTATCTGTCGCGAACATTTACAAAAATTGCTACATTCTTTTGATATTTTACAGAATGATGAAGATAAAGATGAAACGAAGCAATAAAGAAACTAGATTTTGTTATTATTTTCTCGTGTGGATCCATTTTAATTATTCCTCGATTATACCAGCGATAATTTTGAGGATGGTTAAAAAAATTGTCAAAGAAAAATACCTAAGGATTCTGAGGTATTTTCCTTATTTTATCGCAAATATTTGCAAAAATTGC
>NW_025223534.1:0-1447 GCF_014066325.1 Apis laboriosa
CATAAGATGACAGGAGGTCGATCGAGAAATTCTTCCAAGAATTTTAGCGGTTCCTGGAAATGACGTCAAATTCCTGGAATTTCCAAAATTCTTGGAAATGACGTCAAATTCCCAGAATTGTCGAAATTCATGTGCGAACGAAAATTTTTGCCAATTTTTCGATTTTGTATCAGGAGAACATAAGTTAATAGGAAGTCGATCGAGAAATTTTTCCAAGAATTTTAGCGGTTCCTGGAAATGACGTCAAATTCCCAGAATTGTTGAAATTTTTGAGCGAACGAAACTTTTTGCCAATTTTTCGACTTTGTATCAGGAAAACATAAGATGACAGGAGGTCGATCGAGAAATTCTTCCAAGAATTTTAGCGGTTCCTGGAAATGACGTCAAATTCCTGGAATTTCCAAAATTCTTGGAAATGACGTCAAATTCCCAGAATTGTCGAAATTCATGTGCGAACGAAAATTTTTGCCAATTTTTCGATTTTGTATCAGGAGAACATAAGTTAATAGGAAGTCGATCGAGAAATTTTTCCAAGAATTTTAGCGGTTCCTGGAAATGACGTCAAATTCCCAGAATTGTCGAAATTCTTCAGCGAATGAAAATTTTTGCCAATTTTTCGACTTTTTATCAGGAGAACATAAGTTGACAGGAGGTCGATCGAGAAATTTTTCCAAGAATTTTAGCGGTTCCTGGAAATGACGTCAAATTCCCAGAATTGTTGAAATTCTCGGGCGAACGAAAATTTTTGCCAATTTTTCGACTTTGTATTAGGAGAACATAAGTTGACAGGAGGTCAATCGAGAAATTTTTCCAAGAATTTTAGCGGTTCCTGGAAATGACGTCAAATTCCCAGAATTGTTGAAATTTTCGGGCGAACGAAAATTTTTGCCAATTTTTCGACTTTGTATCAAGAGAACATAAGTTGACAGGAGGTCGATTGAGAAATTTTTCCAAGAATTTTAGCGGTTCCTGGAAATGACGTCAAATTCCCAGAATTGTCGAAATTCTTCAGCGAATGAAAATTTTTGCCAATTTTTCGACTTTGTATCAGGAGAACATAAGTTGGCAGGAGGTCGATCGAGAAATTTTTCCAAGAATTTTAGCAGTTCCTGGAAATGACGTCAAATTCCTGGAATTTCTAAAATTCTCGGGCGAACGAAAATTTTTGCCAATTTTTCGACTTTGTATCAGGAGAACATAAGATGACAGGAGGTCGATTGAGAAATTTTTCCAAGAATTTTAGCGGTTCCTGGAAATGACGTCAAATTCCTGGAATTTCGAAAATTCTTGAGCGAACGAAAATTTTTGCCAATTTTTCGACTTTGTATCAGGAGAACATAAGATGGCAGGAGGTCGATCGAGAAATTCTTCCAAGAATTTTAGCGGTTCCTGGAAATGACGTCAAATTCCCAGAACTGTCGAAATTCTTCAGCGAATGAAAATTTTT
>NW_025223535.1:0-227 GCF_014066325.1 Apis laboriosa
TATCTTCAAATTTGCAGACTTTCAATCTAGTAATAAAACAATGAATGAAAACTTAATACGATTAGTAACAATATTTTTACCTAAAAGATTCAGAACGCATCTTCATTCTTCTTGAAAAAAAAAAAAAAATAAAAATTACACGGCTCGACGAACGATCGATCCAGACGCGAAAGATTCTATCCGTTCAAGTTTCTACCCGAGTTCGAGGGAGTTTTACGCGTTTTCGA
>NW_025223536.1:0-608 GCF_014066325.1 Apis laboriosa
TTTCCAATCGAATTGAAAAATAATTTTCACGCTTTCTAACTGTGGAGATTAAATTTTCAGAAGTCAGAATAAAATTGCAAAGTGATTAGAATTTTGAAACGTCAAAGAATATTGTAAATTTTTAATCTAACTTAAATCCTTAAAATTGTTCTAAAGGTGATTCGAAGCATTAAGAATTTCAAAAATTTCCAAAAGTAATTACTAATTACTAATTTTAAATTACTCGACTTTCGATCAGATCGAGTGACCAAATTTTCCAATCGAATTGAAAAATAATTTTCACGCTTTCTAACTGCGAAGGTTAGATTTTCAAAAGAGTTCCAAAATTTCCAGAGCAAAAGTGCGAAGTGATTAGAATTTTGAACGTCAAAGAATATTGTAAATTTTTAATCTAACTTAAATCCTTAAAATTGTTCTAAAGATGATTCGAAGCATTAAGAATTTCAAAAATTTCCAAAAGTGACTTTTAAATTATTAATCACTCGACTTTCGATTAGATCGAGTGATCAAATTTTCCAATCGAAATGAAAAATAATTTTCACGCTTCGTAACTGCGGAGGTTAGATTTTTCAGAAGAGTTTCAAAATTTCCAAGACAAAATTGCGAAG
>NW_025223537.1:0-1812 GCF_014066325.1 Apis laboriosa
TTTTCGGTTTGTTTATTTACATTTCCAATGTTTATTTATATAAAATTTTCGAAAATTTTGGTTTGTTTATAAACCTCGGTTTGTTTATTTACATTTCCAATGTTTATTTACATTTTCGGTTTGTTTATTTACATTTCCAATGTTTATTNCATTTCCAATGTTTATTTACATTTTCGGTTTGTTTATTTACATTTCCAATGTATATTTACATAAAATTTTCGAAAATTTTAGTTTGTGTATAAACATTGGTTTGTTTATTTACATTTTCAATGTTTATTTACATTCTCGGCTTGTTTATTTACATTTCCAATGTTTATTTACATAAAATTTCGGTTTGTTTACAATCATTGGTCTGTTTATTTACATTCTCAATGTTTATTTATGTTTCCAATGTTTATTTACTAAAATTTTGGAAAGTTTTCAAAACTTATTTAAAGAATACTTACCTCTACTTACCTTTTATTACTTACCTTTTTACAGTTATCTAATTAATTGTTTTTCAACAGTTTTCTTAATTCTAAAGGATTAAGGAATATAGAAACACAGGAATATATAGGACTAAGGATTATGAATAATAGGAGCATAGGAATATTCAGGATAGAAAAAAATGGATAAAAGGAGTATAGGAACACAGGAATATTCAGGATGGAAAAATATGGATAAAAGGAGTATAGGAACATAGGAATATATAGAATTAAGAAATATGAATAACTGGAGAATAGGAACACAGGAATATTCAGGATGTGAAAATATGGATAAAAGAAGTATAGGAACATAGGAATATTCAGAATTAAGGAATATAAATAACTGGAGTGTAGGAACACAGGACTCTTCAGGATGGAGAAATATGGATAATAAGAGTATATAATAGGAACACAGAAATATTCAGGATTAAAGAACATGGATAATTGGAAAATAGAAACTCAGGAATATTCAGGATGGAGAAATATGGATAATAGGATATAGGAACACAGGAATATTCAGGATTTAGGAATAAGGAAAAAAAAAGTACATATATTGTACTTATCCTTTTACTGCTACCTCCTATTCTTTATAGCTATCCTTTGTGGCACTAAAAATTGTGAAATTTACAAAATATTAGAACATATATTATTTATCATTTTTATCATTTAAAAATTTAAGACATATTAATATTTCAATATTTTCTCATTTTGGTACAATTCTTCTTTCATCTAAGTTGATAGAAATAAACTTGATAATTATTTTGAAAAAATGAACTGAATTTCTTGGAATCTTCGGAAATTACGGAAAAGATATCCAAATACTGAAAATTTTAAAATAATAGAACTAAAGAAAATTAATCCCAAATTTACGTTCACGTACTTACTTTTTTATCATTCTTTCTATTGTTGTCATTGATTAATACACATTTTTCTAAAGTCTAAAAATCTGTATATATTTTTTTCACCTATCCTCCGTTACAAACAGTAATCTTATATGCATTTCTAGTCACTTTAATAATATTAAAATAATTCATAAGTGTATAAATTTTTATAATAATACATTCATATACATATACGCAATTCAGAAAATTTCGTGCTCCAATAACACAAAAGTACAATTATTAAAATAATATAAAATAAGAAAAATATCACTAAAAGATCTTTAAAAAAAAAGGTAAATGATATACAAGAAAAATTTATTTTTCCATATATAGAAGCATAAAAGATACACTGGACTGAAAGCTGTTTCTTCAAATAGAAGTATTTAGTAATAAAAAAATAGAATACATTTTTTAATATTTCAATTGATGTATCATGGCATTTTCTGTAAAAAAGTACCAAGGCATAC
>NW_025223538.1:0-1232 GCF_014066325.1 Apis laboriosa
ATATTTTAAAAAATTTAAAAATGAATTCAGATATTTTTGAAAATTATATATCACATAATATATATTATAGAAAATTAAGATATTTTAAAAAATTTAGAAATAAATTCAGATATTTTTGAAAATTATATATCATATATTATAGAAAATTAAGATATTTTAAAAAATTGAGATATTTTTGAAAATTATATATCATATAATATATATTATAGAAAATTAAGATATTTTAAAAAATTTAGAAATGAATTCAGATATCAAGAGCGTTTAATGGTCAATTTAGAAATGAATTGAGATATTTTTGAAAATTATATATCGTACATTGTATACTATAGAAAATTAGGATATTTTATAAATTTAGAAATGAATTGAGATATTTTTGAAAATTATATATCATATATTATATACTATAGAAAATTAAAATATAAATATATATATTTTTAATAATAATAAATAAAAATATAATATATTTTTTAAAAATAAATATATTTGAAAATTATATATATTAAATATATTATATATTATAGAAAGTTAAGATATTTTAAAAAATTTTTCAGTTTGATTGTCGATTGGATATATTTTCTTGTAAGTTAATTAGAAGATTTTTGCATTTCAAAAAGAATAACATAGGAATTTTTTAATTGAAAAATGAAGAGAATTTCAAGAATTTCGATGTTGAATTGCTCACAGATATTTATAATATTTACAATATTATAATAATTTGAAGAACATTTAATATAGAAATTAAGATATTTTAAAAAATTTTCGATTTCAGTTTAATTGGATATATTTCCTTGTAAGTCAAAAGTGACAGAAGATTTTTGCATTCTCATCCTGTTCCAAAAAGAAGAACAGAAGAATGAAACATTCTTACAAGTTTTGCAACTTCTTGCAAAATCTCTAATTAAGAAGAAAAAGTGAAGAGAATTTTATGAATTTCGATGTTGAATTATTCATAGATATTTATCACGATTAATAATTCGAAGAACACTTAATAGTCAATATAAAAACGAATTAAGATATTTTAAAAAATTTTCGATTTCAATTCGATTGGATATGTTTCCTTGCAAGTCAGAAATGACAGAAGATTTTTGCACTCTCATCCTTTTCCAAAAAGAAGAACAAAAGAATGAAACATTCTTACAAGTTTTGCAATTTTTTCTCAAAATCTCTAATTTTGAGAAAAAGAAATGAAGAGAATTTCATAAACTTCGATATTGAATTATTCACAAATATTT
>NW_025223539.1:0-1724 GCF_014066325.1 Apis laboriosa
GAGCCATTAGTTTAAAAGCGATCGGAGGGGGGCTCGAAGGATTCGCTTATCGAATCGTCGAATCGTGCGTTATTTATTCCTAATCCCTTGTTACTTACTTGCGAATCTACATATTTCTATACATATATATATATATTTTTTAATCGAATATCGAAGAAGAAATACAGAAGTACGGATGGAAATGGAATAACGATAAAATTGGAGCAACGACGACCGACGATCGAGGAGAAGAAGGAAACAGAAAAATTTCTAATTATCAATAAACTAGAGTCTTCTTGTTACGAGAAACGAAGCCTTACGAGAAGCTCTCGAAGTTACGCTAAAGTCTGTGCTTTAACACTTTGAAAAACTTTTCCCTTATACCTCGATCTTCTACCCTTATACCGCGATTTCAGATCGCGAACAGAGAAGTGTCGAGTGTATTTTTGTCTAAAAAATTCCAAGATGGAAAGACGAGGAGGGAGATTTGGAAACTTTTATCGTCCAAATATATGTATATAATTATCGTTCGAAATAATGATCTGGGAAAGAAATTAATGGAAAACTAATTTTCAGGTTGGAAATATTTACCTGCTCATCTTTCCACAATACTTTTCCTAACATTCCTTGGCTCTCGTTTGCCTTCTCGTTTAACCAACTGAAACCAACGCGGCTGCAAACTCTCGACGAAATTAAAGCAATATTACCGAGGAGGAGGACGGTCTTCGCCTCTGATTCCCGTCCCCGTAGCTATAGGAGAACAGCCGCCATAAATTTCGAACATTTTCTTCCACAAAGCTGGAGGCTAGATAACGATGATAACGATTAAACATTGTTCGAGCAAACTTGGTATAAGACGCTTTTGATCAACGGAATATTTGTACCTTGGATCTTAATCATCGGGTTGGAATAATACTCCTCCTTCTCCTCCTCCTCCTTCTCCTCGATTTTGTCGAGCAATCAAGAAAGACTTCTCTCTCCCTCTCTCTCTCTCTCTCTCTCTCTCTCTCTCTCTCTCTCTCGATTCGGATCGAAACAATTAGCAAAATGTCTTTCCTTCCCCTTTCTTTTTCTTCTAATTTTATTATCATACGATTCTCTCGACGATGAAAAATATATATATAAACGAAAACGTCTTGGAGATCTATCGAAATTTGTTCGAACGATCGAGAATCGAACTCGTTACCGGGTGAGGAATCGGTCACTTGTTCCTTTCCCAAGGGGAGGGAGGGCTGAAAAAGAGGGAGGACGAGATTACACGGTTGAGCAAGGGGGGTGGACAATCGAGTGGGGAAGCGAGAGGAGAGAAATAAAAAAAGGAAGAGAGGGGGAGAGGTAAAAGAAGCAATGGTAACGGACAAAATCCCGACGCTCTTGTCGAGGGCTAAATTAAAGAGAACGGAAACCCTTTCTCCGTTTGACCGTGGTACACATCAAAGCCGAAATTGTTCGACTTGTTTCTCTTCCCACTGGAAATAACTTCTTCTTCCCACGTTCCTCCACCCTCGATTCCACCCTCCTTCCCTCCCCGCCTTTAAACTCATACATCGATCTCGCTCGTATAATTTCCTCACTCGTGCAATTTATACTTATTCTATATGTATCTGTTTCATCCACGAATCGATCGAAGTGAAGGAAAAAAAAATTTTTGTAGCTTTAAAAATTATTGGATTCAGTTGGGAAAGATAATTGATAAATTTCGGTGTGAAGCGGAATTGATAAATTTCTATGTAAGGAGGAATTGA
>NW_025223540.1:0-4696 GCF_014066325.1 Apis laboriosa
TAATTTAAATTAAATTTACTTATAAAATTGGCTGAGATTTTAGAAAAGAAATTTTGAACAAGAAAATTATATCAATCAACATTTGTTGGAAATAAAAATGAATAAAATCAATCCTAATGAAAATTAGGATTAGCTAAATTTCTTTGAAATTTTAATAAAGATAGTAATGATAGATAGTAATGGAATAGTAATAGAAATTGTACATATTGTAAGAATATGTAATTTTCTTTTTTTCTGATGAAATCACAGGGAATATTACTTAAAATAATTCATTTTTATAATATATTATTCAGTATTTATTATTTAAACTAAAGTAAAAATATTAATTTACTCGATATAAATTTTATAAATTAATATATTTTAATTATAATACATTTTGATGATAATTAATAGTAATATCATTATAAAAAATTTGCATTAATTTAAAAAAAAAATGTGAAAATTTGTTCGCAATAATATATCATTAAAAATTCAATTCAGATATATGTTTTAAAATTTATTAAGAACCGATTATAATTCCTGTAATTAAACCCAATAGAAATTCTTTAGAATGCTAAAAAGTGTTTCGATATATTTCTCACATTTATTTTTAGATGGTATTATTTATTAGTTCTACTCGTATGCATCGTTATTCCGGTGGGAATACCCTGTTATTTCTGGAATGAACAATTTATAAATGCCTGGTACTCGAATTTATCAAGATATGTTTGGACTTTGAACGTAACATGGTTGGTAAATTCTGCTGCTCATATATGGGGCATGAAACCATATGACGTGTAAGAAATTATATTTATATATTTCCATTTCCTTAGAAGCATAACAATTACAATAATAACAATTACGTTATAATACTTATTTTAAGTTTAATTGATTTTTTCAAAATTTTAATTGAATATTACGTTTTCAATGATACGATATTGATAAAAATTCGACATTTTCATTGTTCCATGCTTTCTCTAACAATTATAAATATTACATTAAATTACATCTTATATAATACGGCCTATTTTTCACTTCAGTTTCTTTTTCATATGTCAAAATTATAATAAAATTGTAATAAAAGATTAAATAATATTTTAAAAATTTTATTCATAAATATAAAATAATTTATCTTTTTTATTTTCAATATATTTTCAATATATATTTTTTATTTTCAAATTATAATACATTGCGTTTATAAAATAAATTGAAGATTTAAATAGAGATAAAATATATAATAAATTCTTCATGAAAAGCAAATATTTATTCGTATCATATCCATATAAAAAATTTCAGTTGAATAAAAAGTAAAATTTCATGAATTTCATATAAAAGGAATATTCGACCTACCGAAAATCTAATTGTGTCCATCCTTGCTTGCGGTGAAGGATGGCACAATTATCACCATGTATTCCCGTGGGACTATAAAACCGCTGAACTTGGTGGCTATAAAACCAACTTTACCACCGCTTTCATCGATTTTTGTGCTTTATTGGGACAAGCATATGATTTAAAGACCGTCCCTGAAGAAATAATTGCGAAACGAATAGCAAGAACTGGAAGTGAATCGAGGTATCGATATTACCAATATTAATAATTTTTAAATTATAATAATTAATAATTGAAAACCTAGTTACTAATAATTATTTAAATAATAAATAGTTCATTAATATTTGCAATATAGTTTTTATGAATCATAAAAATATAGAAATTTTTAGTATTCGAAAAAATTCTTCCATTCATTCAAAATAATTAATAAATTTCTAATATTAAAAACTATATATAGAATATGACTACCGGAACAAAAATTAGAAAGGATATAAAAAACAAATATTTTAGGTATCTAAAATCAAAAGTTAAAAAAATTCATCTATTAGAATAAATAAATATTTGATCAAATAAATTCCTTTCTTTATCAATATTTGTAAAATAACTTTATCATCACTTGCATAATCTTTAAATCTAAATTTTAATTTATAGCTGCAACAAAAACGAAATCATTCATCATCATGAAGATATGAAGTGGGGCTGGGGCGACAAAGATATGAAACCTCACGAAATTGAAGAAACAAGAATTTTTAATAAAAAGGATTAATGGGTATTAAATATTTAAAACAATTAATATTTATTAAGAATATCATTAATAGTTTGTAATTTTTTTTTATACTTATATGAAGGATCAGGTAAAATTATTTAAATTGACCAATAAATACAATACAATATCTATTATTTCTTTGATTTCTGAGTTTTACTATCCTTACTATTTTTCGTATTTTTTCCAATAACATCCTTAATTATGACATTATATAATAAATATTATTTTGAATTTAAAAAATTTGAAATTAAAAAATAACATACATTATATATATATATATTTTTAATGGTAATGCAATATTAAGAATATTAATGAATATTTTTTATCATGATGCAAATTTTTTGATATACACATGTTTTTGGTAATGATTTAATTTATGAAGGAGATTGAAAAACGTATATTTTTTATATTTAAAAAATCTTTGCTTCTATAAGAAAATTACAAATACATAAAACTATGACATTCTTAATAGACCAATGCATAAATAAATGATTAGTATTTATAATTTTAAAAATAATTGCAACAAAATTTTTTAAAAAACAATATTTGCTATGCAATCAATGATAGATATAGTTCCTTATTATTTAGGATTATTATTTCTGACCATTAGAGATAATGGTCAGATACTTTGTATTTTTAAAATCTTTATGTTATATTTATAAATGTTATATTTATAAATAATCATGAATAATGTAAAATAGATATGTATAAGAACGAAAAAATATTAATACAAATTGATTATATTGTATCTTAGAATTCATAGTTATTCATTCATTTTGAAACGAAATACTCTGAAGATCGGAACGATTCATTAAGGATTACTGTATATATTTGTCGAATATTTGTTAAAAATTATAGAATTTTCATACTTAAACTTAGAAATATAAATTCCTATTGTTTCCTTATAGATCTCAGCAAAAATGTATAAGATTATCTGAAGGAATAAGATTAAAACAATGAATGGCCGTAAGCAAACCTGACATAAATTGAATAGAAATTTGTGAATATGAAAAGTTATTTTGTTAATTAATATAAAAAAACTTGATAAAACTGAAATCCACAAAAAATTAAAATATAATGAAATTATACAAACAAAATATAAAAATTTGATGGAATCTATATCAAAGCGCATAAAAAACAATTCAATATGGACGTGAAAGTGTATCTGTGTATTGACTATTAATGTAAATATGCAAAATATGAAAATTTTATGAATAAATGTTAGATAATAAATTTCAAATAAATTGTTGTCCATTTCTTTCTTAAATGAATTGCAAATTTATATAGTCGAGTACTTTTTTTGAAAGTTTGTTGTCCCAATATTTCGGTTAAAGCAACATTCTTTTTAATACAGTGTGAAAATATTTTAATTATTTTTTTGTGTGTTTATTTTCTTTTATTTATTTTAGCAAATTTATTTTACTCGAAGAATTTTTTTATTTATTATCGTATCGTATTTTAAAAAAAATTTCTGTTTCTTGTTGATCCAACCCCATTTAATTGAAAATTTATTATTGTTTTTTACTCCGCAGTTAACATAAAATTTATTTTTTGTAAACTAACTATGTATATTTTTAAGATATTTAAAAACATATAATTTTTTAAATATCTTAATATAACAAATACACGTTTATGCGAGATAATGACATTGTAGCAATATTATGAAAATTGGAATCTATATAAAATCTACATACATTTATTATTGCACGAACAAAATATAGGACTGATCTATAACTTTGAGACTGCATTATCATTTTAGTGCTACTTTTTATTCATTATTATATATATATATATATTTTCAAATATTTTATTCAGTGTAGAATAAGATTACAATATTTATAATGGTTAGGATTGAAATTATATTTTAATATGATTTCAAAGATAAAATAAGAACATTATTATTTTATTAGCGTAAACAATCTATTGATTTTTCAGATATTTCGAAAAATTATTATATTCGATTTAAATAATATTTTGCAAGTAGCTTTCTGTTAAACAAAGTGTACGTATGTACGAACAGATTTTTGAATGAATCGAAAGCAAAGACACAAAATTTTTGCGAATTTAACTATTGTAATATCTTTGTATTTTCCATATAATATTTCAGAAATTTTTTGAGATGCACGATCTTCCTCATCTTTTTATCTTATTATCGCTTTAATATAAAAATTATTACAACGTTAATAATGAATAAAACCTGACTTTATTATAGAAATTATAAATAAAATATAGATCAAAGTGAGAAACAAAATATAAAAATTTATTGATTTATTGACTAATTCTTGATTTGATTATATTTTATATATAATATAAATGATGTGAAATAATATAAAAAAATTGATTACTATGATAATTCTCAATTTATTATGCTATTAATAGTTATCGTTTTATCTTGAACATATGAATAAATTTTTATTATTAAAATTATTTATGCAATCACTCATTAATCAGCTTAATAATGGAATATTATAGAAATATTGTCTTTATTTCTCTTTTATATTATTTAAAAACTATAATTTTTTATTATTTGGTTTACGGACAATTAAGTATTTTACATAATAATGAAGTGACTTGAAATGCTACGAATCTATTCAAATTTTTAATACGAATTTTTAAAAAGAG